>NW_008347189.1:1260248-1279051 GCF_000622305.1 Nannospalax galili
GAATGGAAAAAAAAACTGGAAGTATAGACTCTGAAAATCAAACACCAACAAGATTGTCCAGTATTACCACTTTTATCCAATACAGTGCTTGAAATCTTACCCAGAATAACAAAGAAAGAGAAAGAAATACAAGGGACACAGATAGAATAGGAAGAAGCCAAATTATCAGCCTGGTGTGGTGGCGCATGCCTTTGATGCCAGCACTCAGGAGGCAGAATGAGGCAGATTTCTGTGAGATGAAGGCCAGTCTAGTCTATCTAGAGAGGTTCAGGCCAACAGAGGCTCCAGCCTGTTTTCTTATACTACTTAGGACTACCTGCCCAGGGGTACCACCCTCATAGAATATATATGGCTTTAATTATGTTGAGGTATGTTCCCTCCAGTCCAATTCCCTCTAGGACTTTGAACATACATGCATGTTGAATTTTGTCAAAGGCCTTCTCTGCATCTATTGAGATGACCATGTGGTTCTTGTCTTTGAGTCCATTTATATGATTTATGATGTTTATTGACTTATGCGTGTTGAACCATCCCTATATCTCTGGAATAAAGCCGACTTGATCATGGTAGATAATCCTTTTGATGTGTGTTTATATTTGTTGAGAATTTTTGCATCTATGTTCATTAAGGATATGGATCTGTAGTTTTCTTTTTTCTTTTTGGTTGTATGTTTACCTGGCTTTGGTATTAGATGTAAATCCATCTGGCCCTGGATTTTCTTCAGTCAGGAGGTTTTGTATTACTGTTTCAATTTCCTTATGTGTTATGGGTCTGTTTAAGCTGTTGATCTCTTCTTGGTATAGTTTTGGTGGTTCCCATGCTTTTAGATACCCATCCATTTATTTTAGGTTTTCAAATTTGGTAGCATATAGGTTTTAAAGTACTCCTTTATAACGTTCTGGATCTTTTTGGTGCCTGTTGTGGTGTTCCCCCTTTCATCTCTGATTTTGTTGATTTGGAGGCACTCTTTATTTTTTTTGGTTAACCGGGCTAGGGGGTCTGTCAATCTTGTTTATCTTTTCAAAGAACCAGCTCTTGGATTCGTTGATTATTTGTATTGTTTTCTTTGTTTCTATTTCATTAATTTCTGCTCTGATTTTTGTTATTTCTTCTTGTCTGCTGGGTTTGTGTTTCATTTGTTGTTGCTTTTCAAGTGTCTTGAGTTGCAATGTTAAATCATTTATTTGTGTTCTTTCTGATTTTTTAATGAATGCACTTAGAGCTATAAGCTTCCTTTGAAGGACTGCTTTCAACGTGTCCCAGAGGTTTTGTTGTGTTGTATTGTCCTTTTCATTTAGTTCCAGGAATACTTTAATTTCTTTCTTAATTTCTCCTTTGACCCATTAATCATTCGGGAGTATGTTGTTTAATCTCCACATGTTCATGTTCTTACTAGGGTTTCTTCTGGTGTTGATTTTAAGCTTTATTGCATTGTGGTCTGATAGAATGTATGGAATTATTTCAATCTTTTTGTATTTGTTGAGGCTTGTTTTGTGCCCCAGTATATGGTCAGTTTTGGAGGAAGTTCCATGGGGCTCTGAATAGAAAGTATATTCTTTGGTGTTTGGGTGGAATATTTGGTAAATGTCTGTTAGGACCATTTGATATATAGTATTGTTTAATTCAGATGTCTCTCTGTTAATTCTCTGTCCTGTTGACCTATCTAATGGAGACAATAGGGTATTGAAGTCCCCAACTATTTATGAGTTGGGATTAATCTGGGTCTTAAAGTCCTGCGGTACTGTATTTATGAAGTTGGGTACACCAGAGTTTGGTGAATATATGTTCATGATTGTAATATCTTCTTGGTCAATTGTTCCTTTGATCAGAATGAAGTGGCCCTCTTTATCACTTCTGATTAATTTTAGTTTGAAGTCTATTTTGCTGGATATTAGAATTGCAATGCCTACTTTTTTCTTAGTATGATTTGCTTGGTATATTTTTTTCCATCCTTTCACCTTAAGGTAGTACCTGTCCTTGAAAGTGAGATGAGTTTCTTGCAGACAACAAAAAAATGGGTTTTGTTTCTTAATCTATTCAACTAGTCTGTGTCTTTTGACTGGGGAGTTCAGTCCATTGATATTTAAAGTTATTAATGAAAGATGTGTACTGATTCAAGTCATTTTTACTTCTGTTCACATTCTTGGTGTAGCTGTGGATTTTCACAGTTACACCTTCATTAAGTTTCTTTCTGTAACCCCTTGGGTATAGTCGGTGCTTTCTTCAGCTCTTTGTATTGCTTCAAGAACTCTCTAAAGGGCTGATTTTGTGGACATGAATTCTTTCAGCCTATTTATGTCATGGAAGATTTTTCTTTCCCCTTTGACTGTAATAGATATTTTGGTTGGGTAAAGTAATCTGGGTTGGCATCTGTGGTCATTTAGAACTGGGAATACTTTGGTCCAGGCTCTTCTGGCTTTCATAGCTTGCATTGAAATGTCACCTGTAATTCTGGTGGATTTTCCTTCAGAAATCTTTTGCAGCTTTCAGTATTCTCCTTTTGTTCTGAACATTTAGTGTTTTTACTATGTTGTACCTTGGAGAGTTTTTTTTCTGGTCCTGTCCGTTTGATGTTCTATATGCTTCTTGTATTTGTATGGGCATGTCTTTCTTTAATTTTGGGAAATTTTCTTCTACAGTCCTGTCGAAGATCTGGTCCATACTATTATCCCGAGATTCTTCTCTTTCCTGTATGCCTATGATTCATAAGTTTGGTCTTTTTATGGTGTCACACAATTCCTGCATATTTCATTCTTGTGTTTTCTTAAATTTTTCATAATCTTTGCTTGAGTGGTCTAATTCGTCCGCTTTGTCGTCCAGTCTTGATATTCTGTTTTCCATTTCATTCATTCTATTGTTGAGGCTTTCTCCTGTCGTTTCTAATTGGCTCATTGAGTGTTTCACTTCCTTCTTCATTTCAGCCTGATTATTCTTCAGTATTTCTAACTCTTTTCTGAATTCATTCAGAAGTTTATCCCTATCTTCTTTCAGTTCTTTGATTTCTTTGTATGTTCTTTAAATTCACTGAATTCTGTTATGTTTGTATTTGTTCTTTTGAATTCCATGTCCTGTGTTATCGCTAAGATGTTCTTGTTGTACTCCTCTACAGGACTGTTGGTACTTGGTAGAGATATATTATTTGGGTTTTTCATGTTATTATTTTTTTGCTGTGACTTTGACATGTGGATTTCTTTTGTAGTTTCTGATGCTTGTGTGAGATTCAAGCCTTCCTTCATTGAGTTAGGTCTGCTTCTTTTTGTAAACTTTGTGTGCCTTTGTGGTTTACTTTTTGGGCATGAAAAGTTCGTTGGTCTAGGCTTCAGATTCTGTCTTTTGATTTTATATTGTGGGGGGGGGCAAATTGATTTTGTCTTTCTTCTCAGGAGTTCCCACAGAGGCCCAAGTCGGACGAGGATCAGATGCTCTCAGGCTTTCTCCTAAGGACTAGCTCCCTCCAGGAAAGATGCTGGCCCCACAAAGCTGGCAGGCGGAGCCACCCAGAGATGCAAAGGGAGGTGGGGCAGGGAAGAGGCCCTGAGAGCTCCCGGGGACTACTGGGAGAAGCTGGGTTGGTCTGGATGCAAAGGATCAAGAAGCAGTGGGGAGTCTGCACCAAGAGGTCAGTTCAGAGTTCTGGGGTGCCAAGACAATAAATGTGCCAGTGCTCTGGTAGGAGGACAGATGGGGTGGGAGGGGTAGGAGGGTGAATGAGGCTGGAGGAGTCAAGGTGCAGTGAACGCCACCAAACTTACCCAGGAAAGCTGCTGGCCGTAAATCATTTTTTAAAAAAGAAAAATAAAATTATGTTGTTTTCTGGAAAATGGATAGAATTGAAGATGATTATGTTAACTGAAAAAAGCCAGAATTAGAAAGCCAAGTATTGAATGTTTTCTCTCATATCAGAGAAGAAAGGAGTAAGAGAGCAAGAAAGAGAGAGAGAGAGAGAGAGAGAGAGAGAGAGAGGCTGAGACACTCCTAGCACAAAATTAACATATGAACATATGATACCTTTGGCCTTTTAGAATAAAATATAAGAAGTGTTATTTGTGATTCACTAGATACTGTATCAGCAATTTTAAAAGAAAGGAACCTTTAAAAAGAGGCAGTAGTCTGTAGTCTGAACAAACTCCCCACTCCAAGGCCTTCTCTAATACCCTGAGCAGGAGCAATCCTCAACTCCACAGCCTCAATTTCTGTACTGCTGACCGGCACAAACGATATGCTTGTCTAAGCTCCAAATTCCCTCATCTGCAACATAGGGAGAAACAAGAACACCTCCTACCTAAACTTGCTATGAGGATTGAGGGTGATAATGTAATAACGAACAGGACCCAGTATATGTTCACCACAGTTTCAGACCCTGTGTTTTCATTCTGTATTTGCTACACAATCCCTGGATTTTGTCTTTCTTCTCAGGAGTTCCCACAGAGGCCCAAGTCGGACGAGGATCAGATGCTCTCAGGCTTTCTCCTAAGGACTAGCTCCCTCCAGGAAAGATGCTGGCCCCACAAAGCTGGCAGGCGGAGCCACCCAGAGATGCAAAGGGAGGTGGGGCAGGGAAGAGGCCCTGAGAGCTCCCGGGGACTACTGGGAGAAGCTGGGTTGGTCTGGATGCAAAGGATCAAGAAGCAGTGGGGAGTCTGCACCAAGAGGTCAGTTCAGAGTTCTGGGGTGCCAAGACAATAAATGTGCCAGTGCTCTGGTAGGAGGACAGATGGGGTGGGAGGGGTAGGAGGGTGAATGAGGCTGGAGGAGTCAAGGTGCAGTGAACGCCACCAAACTTACCCAGGAAAGCTGCTGGCCGTAAATCATTTTTTAAAAAAGAAAAATAAAATTATGTTGTTTTCTGGAAAATGGATAGAATTGAAGATGATTATGTTAACTGAAAAAAGCCAGAATTAGAAAGCCAAGTATTGAATGTTTTCTCTCATATCAGAGAAGAAAGGAGTAAGAGAGCAAGAAAGAGAGAGAGAGAGAGAGAGATATAGAGGCAGAGAAACAGAGACAGAAAGAGAGACTATCAGGAAGACCAGCAAGTGGGGAGGGTATGTAGGTAATAGAAGGAATTGCTATGGTCAAACTACTTTACATATGTTGTGAACATGTCATAATGAAACCCATTATTTTGTACTGTTAATATATGCTAATAAAAATCGAGGTTCAGAGAGGATAATTAGTTTCTCTGGAGTCTCACATCCAGTTAAAGCTTAGAGCTTTATCCTCCAGTTTACTGTCTACTATAGGACCTAGACTGCTTTATAGAGTAGATGACTTCTAACATTTATCTCAGCAGCCAACAAAAAATGTAGGTTCACTTTAAGGCATACCCTAAAGCGGTGCAAGGTGGTGATTTCAGGCCTTTCTAATGTGTTCTCATTTCTCAGCTGTTTCAGAGGGGAAAAAATGTTCTAAGTGTTAGCGTTCATAGTTGTTCTTGTGTTTCCTAGTTCAAACCTTTAAACTGTTGTTAAGCCGCAACAGTAACCACAGCACAAGCCTCCCGAAGATTTTTCTTGGGTGAAACAAACACTTTAGCTAGAGACAGCGCTGCTGGCTGTCTGTGTGAAGGACTTTGTTTAAGGGGATCCTATGCTGCCAGCACAGTCACTTGTCATAGACAATAGCTGTTGGCGCAGCACTCTTGTGTGAGGATTGGGAGTGCTGCCAGCGAAAGCAACCCCTTTTGTGATGTGTGCAGCGTTGTGCTAGAGCATCAGCTGAAGTTCACTCTGGCTGACCCTCTGAAAACTGCCTTTCACACCAACAACACACCCACACGGACAACTCAGCAAATTGGAGAATGAATTTCTAGGCGTGGTGTAATGGAAAAAGAATTAAAATAGAGGTGAGCAAACCTTAATTTTAATTCCAATATTGTGACTCTGACAGTTCCTTTAATTTCCATCTTCCTTATTTGCTCACTCGCTCTGGCATGCATCCAGACAGCCATGTATTTATTGAAAGTCAGCTTGTATTCGAGGCATTGGACCAGATGATGTGGACGTTCCACAAGTCTCATTTATGTATATTAGTGATAATAATAGTCCCATCTACCTCAAAGTCTCAAAGTGATGGATGAAAACCCAGTTTCTGCTTAGAAGAAATGGAGATCCTTATGTCTGTTTTTCTTACTTCATGGATTCATTATGAGACTGATGAGATAATTATATGGGTGCTCTTTATAAACTCAAAGCAGTATATGAATAGATGGAAAAATGGATACTTTAACTAAAATGAAATATGGGAGGGGAAAGTAGGGAGACAGAAAGAAAGAGAGGGAGAGAGAGAGAGAGAGAGAGAGAGAGAGAGAGAGTGAATGTCTAGAACCTAATAAATCTTGGGTCATTTTTAACAAGATCAAGAGTTCCAAAGCTGCTGGGCATAGGGGCACACACCTTTAATCCCAGCACTTGGGAGGCAGAGGCAAGTGGATCTCTGTGAGATCGAGGCCAGCCTGGTCTACATAGTAAGTTCCAGGACAGCTAAAAATAGAAGCTTAAATAATCATTCTCAAGATTGTGACTTTCAAACTAAACTCCTATGTTATACTGATTATCAGAAGTTTTAGGTGTTTGGTCTCTGAAATCCCTCAACAGGGCTTGGAGTGGAGAGCTTAAGCTCTAATACAACAGTATGGACTGAGTTTTGTTGAACCTTAAAGGAAAATGTGAACTGGCAATCTCTAATGCTAGCAGGGAAAGTCTGAATTTTGGGGTCTGTTTGTTGTCTCAGAAAGAGCCTGGAGAGAGACAATCCAACCTGTGGCCCAGATCACACCCCATCCATTATTGACCCATGTCTTGACACTGTGCCCAGCAGAAATTTGGAGTTCTGTTAGAGACAGAAGAGAGTGGAGGTGAACGAGGGCAGCGAGGAGTCCTTTCTATATGAAACACTAAGAAAAATGAAAAGGTAAATTATTGGGCAGAATGTCCTCAGACATAATGTTTTTGTTTGTTTCCTTCTGAAAACTTTGCATTTCTTTGATTTTAAGAATCTATGGGATTGTTTCCTGACCTTTTGGTTAATATCTAATATAGTTGTTTTTCTTATCAGGTTAATATCTGCTCCATCCTCTATCTGAGAACAATATTAAGTGGGTTTTGGAAATAGGAGATGGAACAGGAGCTTGCTCCACACACTCCACAAATCTACCTGATATTGCAGCACCACCTGGAATGGTGGACCTTCCCTCGGGAGGAATGTATACTGCTTTAAAAGCATCACATGAACTGGGGTGGAGCTCAGTGGTAGAATATTTCCCAAGTATGTGCTATGCCCTCGGTTCAGTTCCCAGAACTGAACAAAAAGAAGAAAGATCACCATTATAATAATATGTAACAGTATACAATTCAATAAAAAATTATACGTTGGGGGATTTTTTTGTTTGTTTAACAATTCAAGTATGTATAATTCATTTTATTATCTAAAATGTACCATGATATTCAGGTAGTATCTTATCACATGAATGTATCTGAATCCCCTTTAATAAAAATCAAATAAAATTATAGACATCTAGACACACAGTCCACATGGACTCAGCATCTCGGGTCCTGATTGGTCTTACTCCAGAAGTGTTTCTTATAAAGCATTTTGTTTTGAACAGCAGTTAAAAATTTTAAGGCATCCCCGAATTTTCCTTTAAAAAGAATACTGTCCTCACACTGTGGCCCCGTGCCTTCTAATTTGGCCTCGAGTTTCTTAAAGGTGATCATATGCTGAGTGAGTTTCCATTGGTGCTTCCCGTTGATCTTATCCATGAGTATCTGTGGGCCTTTCTATGCATTTAGAATTTTCCATCTTCAGTCATGCTATGCAGCTGTTCCTGAATAGCTAATGCCACAAGATGGATCGGTGGGGGTATGAAAGAGCCAAGGGGCATTGAAAGTGGTCCTGGCGGTTCAAGTCATGTACTCTGCAAACCACAACCCGAAGCTGAGAGACAAATAAGGGACAGTCATCTCTGAAGTCAAGTTTTTGTTTCTTTAAAAACAACTACATTGGATGTGGATCTAACACACCACTTGCCTTACACAGTTGAGGCTCTGGGTTTAATTCGAGATTAAAAAGACAAAAATCAAACACAACAAAGAACCTGTATTTAAGTGATATAAGCTTATACTCAATCTAAAATGAGCTTTCCTGGCTAATAGTATAACTTTTGGGTAAAATAATATTTAGAGAAATTTGAACCACATAATATGTAATGTGACTTTAAATCACCTAACTACATCAAGTTGTTAATTAATAATAATACCAATATTTGTCTGCATTATTGATAAGGCAAACTTCCCCAAATATTGCTAGAGTATTAAATAATTACTTATTGGTCATCCCCCATCTAGTTGAGGGGTTTCGTCACTGACTTGCTAAGATGCTAAGAGACTTTACCTTAGGAACCAGCAGTTTATTACTCTGAGGGAAGCAGACTCTTTGTTCTACTGACCTACTTGACCAGTGTTCTTCCATCCCCAACTTTATCAGCCTATACACCTTCTCAGGTCCTTGGGTTGCTCCTTAATTCTGAGCATTTTGCTGCCCTCCTAAAGAGGAAGTGACAGGGATTCTAGTAAATGGAGCAGATATACATGGAAATGAGCTGGAAGTATGTTCAGGAGAATGTCACCCACTCATCTAAGCACATTATGACTCGAGAGGCAAGATAGAATGGTAGGCCTGGAACAGGCTCTGGAGGAAGGGTGGTAAGTTTATGTCTTATGACCTCTCTGTCTTGGCTTCTTGGACTTTTAACTTTAGGATTAGATATATTTGCTGTGAACAAATATACTAAATGCTATTCCTATTAAGCAGCATCAGTTTGAGATATCAGGGTATATCAACAACAATTATCTCACATTCGAATGTCTGCCCTTTCAAGCAATGATGGATCCCAAGCAATACTTGTACAACGGACCGTTTGTGGAATGATCACAATAGAATTAAGCCTGTTTCTGGGTCATTTCAACAGGAAAATGGAGACCCTGTTAGCCACTAGTCAATGTGTCTGTGGCCCATCATTGATTCTGAGCTCCTCATTGCTTTCGCTTTGTCCTCAGTGGGCGTGTTCAGCAGCCCTGTGGCTTTGCTGCTTTGCCCTCTCCCAGTTTGCAGTTCAGTTTCATCAGCAGTTCTGTTTCCTGTTTTGTCATTGTTCAGCTGTTTGTCTGGCACCTCTAGCTCCTTCCTCTTCCTCTTCAGAGGATGTTGACATTTCCAGTACAGACAGGCAATACCACCAGCTCCTCTGGCTGCAGCTTTTCCTTTCCTTTCTTTCTTTTTTAACCTCCTTTGAACCTTCATGAGCTTCCTGTAATGACTGTGTCTCTGTTTCAGCTATTTCAGTATTTATGTGGTTTTTGATTTTGATCTGGATTCACATCTTCTAGCCAAAAACCATCTCAAACAAGTAGTTTGAGGTTTTTGCTGGAAGGTAATTTGAATTTGTTTACAAGATCTCAGACTCCTAATATAGATATCCTGAGATTTCTGGAGGGGAGTGGCCTTCATAGATTGCCTTTCTCTTATTATCACTAAGCTGTGTTATTAGGCAGGGATGGGCTGTTTTGTTTATGAGCTAATCCTGCTTCTTAAAATTCTCAGTACTTACTGCTGAATCAGGATAAGTAGGAAAGGCACTTCAGCAGAGTTGCGTGGACACACACAGCAGAATGATGTGCTGGACTGATATCAGAACAGTCACACACACACACACACACACACACACACGCGCACACACACACACACACACACACGCACACACACACACACACACACACACGCACACACACACACACACACACACACGCACACACACACACACACACACACACGCACACACACACACACACACACACACGCACACACACACACACACACACACACGCACACACACACACACACACACACACGCACACACACACACACACACACACACGCACACACACACACACACACACACACGCACACACACACACACACACGAGTCACCACATGAAACGCATGATTATTTCATCCCAATCTTCTGGTATCTTTACTGCAGGAAGTCAAAAATACAAAATAGATATGAACAAAATAACTCAGTTGTCACAACAGATGAGGAATGATCTCTTTCTCCTCTTCCTCTTCCTCCTCCTCCTTTTTCTGTTGTCCTCTTCCTCCTCCTTCTTCTCTTTCTCCTCTGCCATCATTGTTCATATGAAAGTAGGAAAATCCCAAATATTTCTTTGGCTGTTCTCAATTATTGGCTCCTGCAGTATTTGTTTAACACGTCTCGCCTGTGCACTTTTGTGCTTCAGGTTCTCACAATACAGCTGTGCACAAAAGAGATCAGATCTACCCCATCCAGAACCTTCTACTTGGGTAGATGGTCATTTTTCAGAATCAGACAATCTCCTCTTTCAAGAAAAACCAAATGTGTCAAGATTCTAAGAGGAGAATGTGAGACAGGAGCAGCCTGGTTTATCACATGCCCGTCTCGTGGTTTCCTCAGAGGCCAAATGCAGAGCTGGGTATTGCTCATGCGTCCTTCATGTTTCCGGTGCTCAGAACTCATGGCCATATTCTAAGAGCCAGATCTTTCCTCTCCTACCACACTGACTTTCACTTCATCTTCTCACTCTCATCAATGAGAGGGTTCCTCTTACTAACAATACTTCTGCTCTGTACCTGACAACTACAAATCTACTTCTAGGTCTTCTCTTGGTTTTCCCCTCAGAGAGACTCTTCATTTACTCTATGCTGCCATTGTTTAGACTACCTGAGATGTTTACTGGAAATCCATCATTTAAAAGGCAGTATGAGGGAACTGGAAATATGGCTCAGTCAAATACTTCAATGCAAGCATGAAAACCAGAGTTTGGATCCCCAACACTCATGTGAAAAACCCAGACACAGCAGCATGTGTCTGTAATCTTAAGGCAGGGGAGGTGAATCAGGAGGATCCCTGGGGCTTGTTGATCAGCTGGTCTACCTGAATTGGTGAGTCCCAAGTTAACCGAGAAAACCTGTCTTAAAAAATAAGGTGGATGGGCTGGAGAGATGGCTCAGTTGTTAAGAACACTAGCTGTTCTTGCAGAAGACCCAGGTTCAAATCCCAGCACCCACATAGCAGCTAACAACTGTTTGTAACTCCAGTTTCAGGGGATCCAACAGCCTCTTCTGGCCTCTGTGGGCATTGCACGGCATATATCTGGCCTCCACATGCATGAACATGTGCATACACACACACCCGCACACACATGAACACACACATACACAGACACCATTAAGTTCTTAATGTGTTCTCTTTTTTAAAAAGATATTCTTTTTTATTTTATGTGTATAAGTGTATTGCCTGCATGTATGTGAGTGCACCCATGTCATGCAGTGCCTGCAGAGGTCAGAAAAGGGCATTGCATCCTCTGGAACTGGAGTTACAAATGGTTGTTAGCCTCCTTGTGGGTACTGGGAATTGAATCCAGGTCCTCAGCAAGAACATTCAGTGCTCTTAACCACTGAGCCATCTCTCAAGCCCCCTTAACATATTCTTTTCACTTATATAATAGAATATGTACTTGATAGTCACAACTTCCATTAATTCATTTTTGTGTGGCTATGTTTTCATATGCTATATACAGATATAAAGTACTTTCCAAGTTTGTAGAACATAATATAATTTGTAGTTTGGAGGTGTAGCTCTGATAAAGTACTTGGTCCTGGATTCTATCCATAACCAAATAAATAAATAAATAAATAAATAATCTGGTTTGTATGGAATAAGAGTGTTAGAGTAGAGCTTGGCTTTATTTATAGATAACTGCATTTCTAAAGATCCAATATTTTCTCTCTTACTCCTTTTGTTTTTGACTAACAGAAGTTGGAAAATAAAGACTGTGTGGGTATAAAGTGAACAATTGTAATGTTTGTCAACATTTTAAGGTTCTATTTCTGTGGCTCTTGACTTTTCCTAAGATGACTTGACCTAAAAGCAGCAGAGCCAAGCCAGAACCTCTCTTGTAAACAACTGACAAGAGACACAGTAGCCCATAATGAGTGCAATCTGGGCCATCTTTGGCACTTCGTATGAATAAAAATTAAAAGCTAATCTTGAGTACAAAGCAAATGCCCTAAAAGAACCAAGAGAAAACCATGGGAAGGCACGCCCTTCTATGCAGCTGGGCCCATGCCCTATCCCAGAGTCAAACAACACCCACCCAATGATGACAGAGCATGGCTCTCCCTCAAGTGCTTCATTCATTGTTTGGGTGGTAGTCAGGAGGAGCTAGAGAATAGCGACCGAGAGACCACCTGAATTCAAGACCTGCCTATAGCACTTATTTTTAGCACAGTTTCTCAATAGCCAGAAGAGCTGAATAACAGCATTTTGCTTATAGTTGTTGGGTCATTTAAATAACAGAATCTCTATAAAGTGTGCTGCTTAGCTGACTCACAGTAATGCCTGTGAACCGCTACCTCTGTGAATATGAGGATGGTGCTAGGTCTCCAGGGAATGACCAGGCTAAATGTACTGAGTGGTTTTGTAGGTTGTTGGAAGTCAGGAATCAGAAATCTTTAGGACTTTAGTTTCCCCAAACTACCTCTTTGCTGGCACATGCATTTTCTGGTGGCTTTATTTATTTATTTATTTACTTATTTATTTATTTATTTAATTTTGGTCTTTTTGAGACAGGGTCTCCCAGTAGCCTCAGCTAGCTGGCCTGGTGCTCGCTATGTGGACCAGGGTGGTCTTGAACTCTCAGAGATTCAACTGCCTCTGCCCCCCAAAGGAGGCATGCAAAGGATACAAGGCAATGCCTGTGAAATCAGCAGGAATCACCTGCTTAGGATCCAATGAGAGAAGAGTCTGAATCTCCACAGAGAGGATGATGAGCTGAAACACCATGTTTACGGCCAACTAGAGCAAAACCTCCTGTCTTTCTATTTGTTGTTAATTTCTAGTATTCTTGGGAGGAAATTTCCTGGTTTTTTACTCTTCTGATATTTGATTTCTATGTAATGTAAGGAAAATAGCACTAGTACTATTTTCCTAGTGTATAATACACCAACATAATTAAACAAGGAGACCCTGTGAAGGATGACAGAAATGACAAATCTCATTCCACCATAGCACTAAGGCAATAGAGTCCCTTCTAAACATGTCACCACTAAATAAACTGCAAAATACGTTGCCATGAAATGATCTCTCTATTTGAAAATTGGTTATTGGATAATATTAGGTTGCCAAGAATCGAGAAATAGTTCTTCAGCACCTCTTATGCCATGTATTATTATGCAATTGGGCAGAATCATGCTAATCTGTTCTTTTTGCATAGATATGTGCCATCTAGTCAGTGTAAAACTAATTTCTTCAACCTTCATGAAAAACAATTACCCAGAATCTCCTGCTGGGACTACAATAGTGTGTTCATAAAGTCACAGCTTTCCAGAACTAGAAGGTCTCTCAGAATATAATGAAAACCAGTGCCCTAGGCTTTCCTTAAGAGGTGTATGGTCAAATTCACTGCTAAAAAGTACACATGGCATCCAGTTGCCTCCTCCCACAGTCCTTATGACAACCTGCGGCAAGAATTCTCCAAAACTGCTGTTTGGAAAATCCTAACAAGTTTATTGGACTGAGCTTGGGGTGCTGGTTACTTATAGAAGACAGTGTCCTGTTCCCCCACCCCGGCCCCCCATTCATGGCTGTGCTGGAAAGTCCACACCCAAACATAAATCCTGTGGCTTCCCAACAGCCACACAGAATGTCCAGAGGCCTGTCTCACAGCGTTCTTGGCTTTTATATCCTTAGCCCCTCTGCCTCATGCAGATAAGGTCACACACTGATTGGGTGGGAGGGGTAACTGCCCCACCCTGCTTGACTCCTGAGGAGTGTGGGAAGGTGGTGGCACTAAAGCTTGCCACCATAGTGGTTGGAGGAAATTCCAGGTAACAAGAGACTAGCTAATGTCCCAAGGAGACTTTGACTTTAAATTATTATTATGTCTAATTCTTTTTGAATCTTTGTGATTTTCATACAATGTCGTTTGATGGTATTTAGATCCCTTTCCTTATCCGCACCTCCCCCCACTACCCCTGCCCAATTTAATATACTTTCATATATATATTTCTGTGTAATTTTATAATATATAAAATGTGGTCTATAGAGTCTGATTTGTGTCCCCAAATGTTCTTCAGTGTGGGCCCACCAAGAGTCTCAACCCTGTAAGACACTGTCTTTCCCCCCTCCCAGCAGCTATCAATTGCCAAATTTCCTTTGTTGGGTTGGGATTTCTTATCCACTTCCCCATGTCTATGCTGGGATTTTGTATGGTTTGAGCTCGCCTAGGACTTGTGCATGCTGTCACCATCATTGTGTGTTCATATAAGTTACTGACCAGCTGTCTAGAAGACTCTGTTTCCTTGAGATCATCCACCTTTCTGGCTCTTATAATTTTTCTACTGCCTCTTCCACAGTAATCTCTGAGCCTTGGGAGGCAGAAGTTTGAAAGAGGTGTTCTATTCAGGGTTAAATACTCTGTAGCCTCTTGTTCTCTGCACATTGGCCTCTTGTGGGTTTCCATGTTAATCACCATCTGCTGCATAAGGAAAGTTCTCTAGTGAGAGTTAAGAGATGCATTCATTCTATGTGTAGAGGTTGCATTCACAATGCGTCACTGAGGGTTAAACATCTCACAGACACTTATTCTCTGTGTTTGACCAGCTCTGGAACTCTATTAATAGTCTCCATCTGTTGCAAAAAGAAGCTTCTTTGATAAGGGCTGAAAGGTACATTTGTCTATAAATATGAGGATGCATGTTTAGAATAAAGTAAGAAATTATGTTTACCTAGAGTGTTTAATGTCCTTAGTAATTAGGGAAACGCAAATCAAAACTACTCTAAGATTTCATCTAACTCCAGTCGGAATTGTTAAGATTAAGAGAACAAATAACACCAAATGCTGGCACGGATGTAGGGAAAGGGAAACCCTCATCCACTGCTGGTAGGCTCACAAACTGGTGTAACCACTGTGGAAATCAGTATGGAAAACCCTTAAAAAGCTAAAATAAATCTACCATATGATCTGGTTATACCATTCCTTGGCATATCCCTGACAGACTCATCCTACTACAGAGATATTTTAAATTACTTTTAAATCATTCTATCAAAGAAATTATATATATATATATATATCCATGCTCACTGATGTAAGAATGCACTTACACCAGCAATGTCACTGTTAGGAAGAATAAAACAGAAATTGAGAGAATATAGTGACTTCTTCAAAGTGAATGGCAGGAATCAGTCTTCAAAGTGAGACGTCAGTAAGGCATCTAAGGGAGTAAGGCCCAGCCTTTGACCTGGGTGATTATTTCTGTTCCCAGATGAAAAATATCTTCTGAATTCTGCCCAGGTGCTCTTGGGGTAGATACATATTAAAAATGAAAAGAAATGGCAATGTGCTTTTGCACATCACAAGCTCATGAGGAAAGTCCTATAATATCTTTAGTTGGTTGCTATGGAAGCAGCCAGCAATGAGCTCAGCTAATAAATTTGGGCTGATATCATTGTGGGGTAGTATGACAACAGCAATTGGAAGATGACTGGGTATTAGAATTGTAGACCAAAGAAAGGTAGAAGGACCACAGCAAAATTTGCCAAATCTAAAATCACAATGGCCACACAAGAAAAGTATGATTCGCAACATCCAGAAAGTATTTCCAAACACATATGAAAGAGCTCCACACATTGTTTTCCCACACAGCCTATCAACAGCAAAGTTCCCGAGAGAGCAATTTACCTGCACAGTGTAGCCAGGGCACTGGGGAAGGTAAAATATTTGGGCAGCTAGCTGAGTTTTGGAATACGTTTGAAAATTGGTTTCATACTTGTGAGATTTTTGGATTTATCAGGTCACCCTAGGGGAACTTCTGCAAATGAGCAGATCAGCTGGGAAGGGTTGAAAAACCAGCCACCCTGATTTTGTCAAAACGGGCAATGAAGCAACAGCTTTCATCATTTACTAGTATCTGCTCTGCCTCTAGACAGGACATTTTTTTCCTGTCCAGAGCTTGCTGTTTGGTATTGGTCTAAGGAAGAAGGAAAATCATCACTCAAATCTTGCAACAACAGACTGCAAGCTAAGACTTTTCCACACTTTGTTTAATTTTCCTGAAATGTCCCTTTTTTCCAGAAGTGATTTATTGATGACCTAGCATGTTTTTCATCTTACTCAACACTCCCCTGGGAACATAGTTAAAACACCACTTAGCTATAATTCTCCTGGGTGGGGAAGTGGCAGGTCACAGCAAAGAAACCAAAGCACAGATTTGAGCAACTGTGGGTTGTTGACTTTACCCTAGCCTTTCATAAAGGGAACCTTCAAAATAACACCGCGATTCTGCAAACTGCATTTCATCGAAGCCGGACTGGCTTTGCACTTCCCTTTCTTTAGAATACAATGACCCTAACCAGCAAAGTTCTTGTGTCATGATGCAGAAAGCTGGTAAGTGCACTCTTGTTGAAGGACAGCTTCTGAGCCAGGGACAGGGATCAGAGAGAGAAGCAAAGCCCTGCACAATGGCAACTGTTCTCTGATGAAGTTTGCTCCAACAGAGATTGGTCTCTCAGGGAGTGAATACAGCATACTATTTTTAGGAAAAACTAAGATTTCTTTTGATGGTGATGCAGACAGAAGAGAGAGACCCTGTGTACTTGGCTTTCTGGATTTTATTTAAATCATTCCAGAGGCATTCCCCTATAAGAAGGAAAATGACATACGTCTCCAAAGATGAAACTGTTTTAATGATTTAAAAGTCCACTGTCAAATCCACTATTAGAATATGGTACTGAAGTTGTCTTTCGGTGAATGCTCTTAACTGCTCATTGAACAAAGAGTCTTCCTTGTTCCAGACAGAACCCCAGTTTCCCTTTTTGCCACTAGCCATGAGCCTATGAGAGGCTGATTCCAGCTCCAGTGTAGCCTCATTGGTCTGAGAAATGCCATCCATCTATAAATAATAGGCCAAGGAATTGGGCATATGATTCAGTTATGGCCAACAAGATGCATATGGAAGTTTACTAGAAGATACTAGAATTCTCCCTTGTTGTTCAGAAAAATCACAGGAATCCATGCTTTTGTTTTTAAAGCCTTTGGTTGAGAATAAAGAAGCACATATTTGGAATTGCGCTTACAGGCATCTGATTTCCACACAACATCCAGAATTATCCTATGTTCTCAGAGATCCAAAATTGAGAACAGTACTGTGGATCCTTGTGACATAACAAAGCCAGTGTACTGATCAATAATAGGATTTTTAAGCCATTCAAGTCCAGTTTATGTTACTGACAGCTGGAGGTAACCCTTCAGTGTGGCGATTCTATCGGCCAGTCCTCATCCTTTAACCCTCGCGTAGTTTTACTTTATCCTCTGCGTTTCTTCTGTCATTTCATAATAAAACTCAGTGTTTTCTATGACTCTTACAGTCTGTATTCTGACACTTGCCCTCCTGCTTTTCTGTCCCTCTTCTCTCTGTCCCTTTCCTTCTCCTTAGCAGTGGTGCCCACAGGAATATTTGACCCAGTATCAAGGTGGAGGACCTGGTTAGGGAAGCAGCTAAATGGTAGACCACCTGTTTAACATCCATGAGACCTGGTATTCAATCTCTATCACCATCACCATCTACTCCCCCCAACTCCCCCCTAAAAAAGCAAAACAAAATAAAATTTAAAAGCTCAACACAAACAAAGGCAGGGCATCACTAAGCATAATCTGACTAGATGGAGTTTGGCTCGTTAGCACTCCTTTGTACTTGGGCCATCAACAGCCTTTACCTGCCTCCATGTACAGCAACATATAATAAAAAAGCTGTGTGCCTTGAGGGCTGGAGAGATGGCTCAGTCATTGAGAACACTGGCTGTTCTTGCAGAAGACCCAGGTTCGAATGCCAGCACCCACAGGGCAGCTAATGACTTTCCATAACTCCAGTTCCAGGGGATCCAACAGCCTCTTCTATCCTCCAAAGGCATTGCACAACACGGGTGCATTTAACTACATTCAGGCAATACATGCAGACACATAAAATAAAAATAACAAATAAAATATTTTTTTTTTTTTTAAAAAAAGCTGTGTGCATGTATTGCCTGCATGTAGTTAAGGGCACTTAAGCCTAGGAATTTAAGGCTACCCTGGCAACATAGTGAGTTCTTGGCCTCAAAATCAATCAAACAAGCAAACAAAACCTTTGTATTTTCATTAAAATGCATACTAGGTGGCTTTCAAAGCTTTTTAAACTTACAACTATGTGTGCATCACACTCAGTAATGAGCTATAGAAATGAGCCCTGAAAATATAGCCTTCATTACTTTCAAATATCATACCCAGTATACATATAACAGACACATAAACACCAAAGCAAAAAATTCATAGAACATGCCTTTCCCACCTGTGATTCATTCTGCCATTTTCTCCTCTGATCTACTTCGTCCTTTAAGAAATATTTGTCTATTTACAAAACTAACTTAATTGATAGTTGGGACCACCAAAAATCCACTTCCTGACCACGAGAATCCTTACCACAAAGAACCTCTGATGATAATATGACAAGCTTACAAGTCTTATAGCAAAAACAATGAGTCTTTCTGCAAGGAACAATATATTCTAAAATGAAACGGAGACCTTTTTTAAAGGTAAAAAACTCATTCAATTTTATGTCTTACAGGACGAAGACTGAGTTCAATATTGTATAACTGTATTTATTCAACAGTGAACCTAAAAATTTTATAGCCACTTTTGAAAGAGATGTATCTCTGCTCTGGAAACTATTAT
>NW_008347189.1:1279196-1298455 GCF_000622305.1 Nannospalax galili
TGGTGACAACTAATGTGGTTGCAGTGATTTTTTTTTTTTAAGAAGTAGACATTTTAATTTTCAATAACTGGAGACTCACAGTCACAGGAGATAAGGCAGGGAAAGCCTATAGAACACAGTCATTTTAGATCTTTACTGAGTGACGAATGTGTCTGAGGAGCACTGTCATAACTAGATTTGAAAGATATAGATGTTTCAGAGTCAATGTATTGATGACATTTTCATGTTTAGCTGTTTAGAGGCTGCTGAGCACCTGCACCCCAATCGTTACTAACTATACTGCTTCTTTAAAGGCTGGGACTAGATTACCTGTAAGCACCACTTTTATACTTGTGGACTGTGATCAGATGTGTTGGCTTTCCTGTTGATAAGTAGTTCTTATCAGGCCACATCATACAAAGTCCTCACAAAAATTCTGTAGACTGTTTGAGGGTCATATGACATCTGGGAAAGCTCCCAAATAAAATGTAAAGTACTATACAAAATATCATTTTTTTGTATTTTAAAAATATGAATTCCCAGGGCTGGATAGATGGCTCGGGGTTAAGAGCACCGACTGTTCTTGCAGAGGACCCAAGTTTGATTCCCAGCACCCACATGGCGGCTAACAACTGCCTGTAACTCCAGTTCCAGGGGATCCGACATCCTCTTCTGATCTTCGCTGGCATTTGCATGATGTGGGTGCACCTATTTATATCTGTGAACTTTATGACACAGGGTGCACCTACCTACATGCAGGCAATACACACATATCCATAAAATAATAAAATATTTTTAAAAATATGAATTTCCTCTTGCCTAAGAAGTCACTCACAAATTTTAACCCGCAAATGAATTTTAATATTTCCATTGATCATACCAAGACCAATAATTTTCTTTCTACAATTCTCTCGCTTTCTCTCATACACACACATACACACACACACCACCACCACCACCACCACCACCACCACCATCACCACACATTTTGCACAGTACTTTACCATTGTGTGGAAACTTTTCTAGATATCATGTGATCCTTACACAGTCTATAGGATTTATATCTGTGGACTTCATATGACACAGGCTGCTGTTTAACCTACTTTCAATGCAATGCAGGGATAATTATTAGTCATAAACCTTGTTTTCCTTTGTAGGACATATATTAAGGAATAGGTTTTCTTTTTACCTATTTGCAATGCAATATATCCTGAATTATCAGCAACTATGCTAAGTGTTGGAATATAGCCTGCATTGTTAAGACAATATTTTTGAGACCAGAAGATTCTAAAAGGAGTTCTCTCTATCTTACTAGCCCTATGAACATGAGTGAGTTACTTAGCCTCTGAAGAGCTGACATTCCTCACTTATAAAATGGGGGACGATAGCCACCTCACAGTGATGATAGAGCATTGAGTTTATTTCTTCCCATTAAACAATTTTATAACTCACTAAATAAATCATGACCACTGAAAACACAACCCCAACAACAGCAGAAAGTCTGATATTAAGAATTATGGGCTAGGCACTGTGGCTCACATCTGTAATTCCAGTATTTGGGAGGTTGATGCAGAAGGATCTGGAGTTTGAAGCCAGCCTGTACCCATAGTCAGTTCAAGGTCAGCCCAGGCTCCATCAGTGAGATGATGTCTCAAAAATCATTTTTTTAAAGTAAGAATCTAGACAGACAACAAAGATGGCTTTCTGCAAGTGTGAAGACCAGATTAGATCCCAGAACCCATGTGAAATCTAGGCAGGCATGGCTATTACCTATAATTCCAGCTCTGGGGAATGGGACAGGGGGCAGGGGGAGCCCCAGGGAAAGCTAGTTAACTGACTACCTGGAATTAATTGACTCTGGGTTCAGCGAGAGACCTTGCCTCAATAAAATAAAGTGGAGAACAGTTGAGGAAGGCACCCAACATCAACTTCAGGCCTCCTCCACATGCACACACATACACACACATGCATGGACACACACTCACATATACATACAAACATTGCCCACATACATGGAACAGAAATATAAACATGCACACAGACAACAAACACATATGCCTTCAAAAAGTTTTAAAAAATGAATTAGACACATGACAACCTTATAATATGCATGGCTCTGTAAAGAATTGGGTGCAGTGACAATAAATACCTCACAACGGCTCAATCAACACTCACTGGTGATCATGATGTGTTCCCTCTGTGAGTGATGCAGACATGATAATTCTTTGCTTTCTTTTTAGTGCAACGTCTCTCCACTGCTTCCAGGACCCATGGTTACATTCAGACATGTGTCATAGGCCATGGTACATAGATATGGAATGAATTGAGAAGCAAATACATTTGTAAATCTCTTTCTCTCTCCTCTCTCTCTCTCTCTCTCTCTCTCTCTCTCTCTCTCTCTCTCTCTGTATGTAGAGGTCTCTCTTCTTATAAAGAAACTTCCTTTAAAATAAATACAAAAAATAATGACAGGAAACTTCACGGAATCAAAAGAGGTTGTCAGGATGTGAGGTTGTTTTCATTTCCTTCAGTGTTTTTATGATTAATTGTATGTATTTATAACTTTATGAGGCAGAAAATTTCACTATTCCCTTTCCTTAGCATCCAGCTAATAAAATTAAGAACGTGTAGCCAAGAAAGGGGACCAATTTAATGCTTTCTGTTTCATGTTTCCAGTACATTGAAGTCTGATCCCACATTCCGGCAAATCTGAAAAGAATACTTGTCACATTTATTCTAATTCCTTCATAAAAACTGCTGTGTTCTCAGCCATGACATGTTACTTTGATTTTTTAAAAAGTTTTTTTTTAATTATTTTATGTGTATGCGTGTACTGCCTGCATGTAGGTAAGTGCACCCGTGTTGTGCAATGCCCGCATTGGTCAGAAGAGGCTGTCAGATCCCCAGAGACTGGAGTTACGACAGGTATTAGCTTCCATGTGGGTGCTAGGATTCGAACCTGGGTCTTCTGCAAGAACAACTAGTGTTCTTAACCTCTGAGCCATCTCTCCAGCCCCAACATGCAACTTTGAAGGAGTATAAAAGTAATACACCTTAAAGAAGCAATAGATAAAGATTTTTTTTAGAGACCTGAATCAATCAACAAACACTCAAAACTGAAAACTCACTCCTCCTCTCAGAATTGAAGCTATGAAAATACCAGGTGTGGTGACACAGGCCTTTAATCCCAGCACTAGGGAGGCAGAGGCAGGCTGATCTCTGTTAGATCAAGACCAGCCTGGACTACATTTTGAGTTCCAGGCCAGTCAGGACTATGCAATGACACCCCATCTCAAAAATAACTCGGGACTGCCAGCGCTTTGAAGCAGCCATGTGAAATGATGGGCATTCAGAGATTTCCCACATGAACAGGACATAGCATGACTGCTGCCTGCAGCCTTTTCTCTGTGAGTTGGGGAGTTGTAGTCCACGGTAGCTGCTGAACAGCAAACTTCCTCTCCTGGGTTGAAGCAGTTCATCCGCAAACAAATTTCTAGAATTCCCATTTAGCTGAAAGCCAAAATAAATGTGAATATTGTTTTGTAGCCCTTTGTTCTGTTGATCAGCTAGATGGGTTAGGTTGTAGGTGGGCTTCTTCTACACCGTCCTTGACTTACTCCTATCTTTGACCCAGAGAATAAAGTGCAGTGCATCTTTTAAAAGTTTATGATCTAAATCAAGTGGTTAAAAGATCATAATGTAGCCCCATCCTAGGAGCTTCAGTTCAAGAAGTTGCCTCCTATTAAAAGCAGCCTCTACTTCTTAATAAAATTTCCCTAGGAACATATTTATGGCAGCCATATGTTGTTTTCATCTGCCCAGTGTCCCTCCCTTTGAGAAACCACTATTTCCCCTTCTGCCAATCACTATACTCCCACCATTACTCTAGGCATGCTGGTAACATGGATGTAAGTCTGGCCAATCTTAAAATTCTTGTTTCCTGAAAGTAACATACTGATGTGGAGATGGACAGGCTTTCTTTCTCCTAAGATGCTAAATTAGGTCAGAATGCTCCAAAGCAACCAGCTGTCATTGTCACACATGGAGGAGGGACAGGAGGCTCAGCTATAGGACAGAATGACAGAGAGAAGAACAGGGAGGAAGGAGGAAGGTGGATAAGGGAGCGCAGAAGTGGGGACAGACCACAGGAGCAAGAGGAGCAATGGAAGAAAAGCAATTTAATCTATCCTCAATGGAGCCATGACTGAAAACAGCTGATTCTTAAATTTCCTAGGTACTTGTGTCAAAGGCCACAATTATAACAATTTAGTTTAATGATCTCAATTGGCTTTAGTTTCAGTTTTAGAATTGGGCAACTCTCCATTCCATAAAACAGAGTCAGTGTCCCAGGGGCTGGGCAGAAGAAGTTGGTTTAATAGACAAATGAAAGCTGAAGAAAGCAGAAACCAAGGCACAAAAAATGAATGAGTCATTTCAATGACTTTCCTTGTAAAGCAGAAACAGGGAGACAGAACAATAGAACGAGTGATGAGTTAGCATCCTGTTTCTTCAGGTAATTTTCTCTTGAGAGAAGTAAGGGAGAAGGACTTCACTAACCTGTTGATTGAAATAGGCCTGTCTGGGAAATTTGGCTGTTACCTTCCCCTAGCCTGATTATCTCAGAAGGCCAGATAGCTTAGTTTTAGCTTAATGATGGGCAAGGTCAGTGTGAGTGACTCCGTTTTCATTTTTAACCTGGTCTGTTGGAGCTTATAGGATCTCAGTACAAAACAATGACTCCCTATACTTCTATGTAACACCCGAGTCATCCAATTTCCTCTTGTTTGAGAGATTTGCAAGACAAAAAAGCCTAACTGATAAAGTGGCTGTTGTTCATTTATCTGTTGATTTAACAAACATTTATTGCATGCTCTTATGGTTTGAATATGAAATGTCTCCCACGGGCTCCTGTGTTGAATGCTTGGTCTCCAGCTGGTGGTGCTGTTTTGGAAGGTGGTGGAAAATTTAGGAAGTGGTGCCTACCTAAAGGAAATAGGTCACTGGAGGCAAGTCTTTGGTGGTGTTGATGCAGGGAAAAACGGGGCCCCCTTTTAGAGTTCTAGAGTTCTTAACCTCATTCTTAAAAGAATTTAAGAATGGACTCAAACGGAAGCCTAAGGGAAATTTTATGAGGATTTAAAGGAAAATCTTCAGGGCAGGCAAGCTATAAATCTCAGCAGCTGCTTTGAGGAGAAGAATGGAGGGGAGAAGGAAAAAAGCCAAAAAACCATGCCAGGTTAGCGCTAGCATGGAGGTCAGACACATGGTGTACTAGCAGCACATGGTGGAGAGGGGAAGGGAGCATGAGAGAAAATGTAAAGAAACCCAAATGTTGGGGCAGTGCAGAGCATTAGGGAAAGCATGGTTAGAAAGGAGACATAAAGAAGAAAAGGAGAGGTTATGCTTTCTGAAGAATTCAGAAAAGTGGGCAGACTTATGGAAAGCCACATGTCTGTGACTAAGTTCAGAAGCACTGCACTAGCGGATGGGAATTCCAGGCAGGAAAAGCTCACCATCTCATTAACACAGGTATTCCGCCTGCCTGTTTAGCTTGAAACTCTAGCTAGAGTGATAAGACAAGATTAGAAAATTAAAGGGGTACTAATTGGAAAAGAAGAAATCAAATTGTCCCTATTTGCAAAAGATATGATATTATACATGAGATCCCAAAAATTCCACCAGAAAACTTCTAGAAATTATCAACACTTCAGCAAAATAGGTCACAAAATCAATTTACAAAAATCAGAAACTTTTATATGTACCAATAACAAGTATTCAGAGAAAGAGTTCATGGAAACACTTCCATTTATAAAAGTCTCAAAAGATATCTAGGAATAAACCTAACCAAAGATATTAAAGACCTCTATAATGAAATCTTTAAATATTTGAAGAAAGAAATAGAGGAAGACACAAGGATATGGAGAGACCTACCACACTCATGTATTGATAGAATTAATATTGTGAAAATGACCATCCTTTCTAAAGCAATTTATAGATTTAATACAATCCTAATCAAAACCCCTATGACATTCTTCATAGAAATATAAAAAAAATCCTAAAATTTATATGGAAACACAAAAGACTCCAGATAACCAAAGCAATCCTGAGCACAAAGAGCAATGCTGGGGGATTACCATGCCAGGCCTCAATCTGTATTACAGAGCTATAGTCATAACAACAGCAAGGCAAAACAAACAAACCAGAATGGCATTGACGCAAAAACAGACTTGTAGATCAATGGAACGAAAAAGAAGATACAAACATGGGTGAACTCAATTTCAGATACCTGAAATTTGACATCTTGCCCAAAAGTCAACTCCAAATGGATCAAAGATCTCAATGTGAAACCTGAAACTCTGAAACTGCCAGAAGAAAAAATACTCAGTACCCTACAAGATAAAGGTGCAGGAAAGGACTTATTAACTCGGACATCAGTTGCTTAGAAGTTAAGGTCAACAATCAACAAGTAGGACCTCATTAAACTAAAAAACTTATGCACAACAAAACAAACATCCAAGGAAGTGAAGAGGAAACCCACAGAGTGGGAGAAAATCTTCACCTGCTATACATCTGATAAACAATTAATATCCAGACTACACAAAGAACTCAAAACAAACCAAGAAAACAAATGACCCAATTAAAGAATGAGCTATGGATCTGAACAGACAGGTCTTAAAAGAAGAAATCAAAATGGCTGAGAAACACCTTAAAAAAATGTTCAACATCCTTAGTAATTAGGGAAATGCAAATCAAAACTACTTAGGATTTCTTCTTACCTGCAGCCCAAGCAAGGAAAGATATCTGCAAAGCTGGGTGTGGTGGCTTGTACCTGAACCCAGCGCTTCAGACACTGAGGCAGGAGAGTTGCTGGGCCAGTTCTAGGCCACCTGGTCTGTAGAATAAGATTCTGCATCAAAAAGTTAGAGAGAGCCAGGCGAGGCGTTACACACCTTTAATCCCAGCACTGCAGAGGCAGGAGCAGGCACTCTCTGTGAGGCCAGCCAGGGCTACAGGGAAACCAAGTCTCAAAAAAGCTAAGCAAAACAACAAAAAAGTCAGAGAGAAAGAGAACCAAAGGTGGAAAAGCCTAAAGTATCTGATAATGAAAACTTAGGAAAAGAATTCATAAACTATTTACATTGAACCTATGTGGTGATTCATCAGTAAAAGAGACACAGGACTTTTTCATGGGATGATAGCACCTGATCGAGTAATTGACATCTCTGGACAGCTTGAGGTGGGGCTGCAAGGTGCATGCAGCAGCTTCTAGGAAGCTGTAAAAGGATTTGAGTTAAGATTTTAACATGCATTTTTTAAAAGTTTTAAAAAAATACTTTATTTTAAAGTCACAATGACAGAGAACGTGCGATAAAACACCCAGAGTTGCTCGTGGTAGCAGCAGAGTCTCGAGTGCTGTGGCTCAGTATGGTGAGTTTAGCTGGGGTTCTGGGTGTCTGATTCCCTTTGTTCCCATTGTCCAAGCTTGAGTCTTCTGAGTTCCATGCAATTTTCATTTGACCTTTAAAAATAATCCTGAGATAAAGCAAAACAGATACTGTTATTCTCATCAAAGGAAGAAAATGAAACTGAAAGATTAAGTGACCTGTGTAAAATCAAAAACTAGTAACTGAGAGACATATACATCTTTCTACACTACTCTTGCTGAGCAAACCTGGTCACTGATAATTCCTGGTACATATGGGCAAATGAAAGGGCATGCTAGAAGCTATATCTTAACCCTGACACTGCTTCTCAGAGTTTTATTAGCAATTAAGTTGATATGAGACTGGAGATACATGCCTTAGTGGTAGGTAGATCACCTGCCCAGCATGGCAGATGCCCTGGGTTTTATTCCTAGCACCAAAAAAAGAAAGAAAGTAAAGAAGAAACAAAGGAAAGAAAGAAGAAAGAAAGAAAGAAAGAAAGAGAGAGAGAAAGTCCTTTAGAATGATATATAATGGAGTAATGTGCAAAATATAGGTACAATTAGCAATTGAAAGAAAAGTATCTCTATAGGAGGTGAGCATCTAGATTCCTTAGGGCTATGAAGCCATCCTCTGCAGGGCTTATTTTAGTGGACTGAATACGAAGTCCTGAAGTGAAACATCAACCAATCCCTAGGTTATTGTTACAGTTTGCTGCATATCCTCATTTAATTTGGTAAACAGCATATTTAACCTCAGATATTTGATCTATACATACCTATCACAATAGCATTATCTGTTTATGCTCATAATGCTCAAAAGTTCAAAGCACCTTAATAAACGTGTGATCAACTGCATTTGACTACAGAATGGAGAGATACGGCTGTTAAATAATTCAAGTGAAAACAAAGGCAACACTATTAAATGCCTCCTGAAGGGAGTAAAACGCCAGGTGTCTTCTCTGATCCACACATTATACTGAGATGACTAGTTTGTCATGTGGTGAGAATTATGTACAGTGATTTCATGGTGAAGAAACAAACTCATGATTTGATGAAAGGATAACCATTTTAAATTATAGTTCTTAAAATTTTATAAATCCAAACATTTCCATTTTACAACTTGTGTGTGTAATGGCTGTTCTGAGCAGCAGCCAAGTAGTGTTATTCTTAGGCTATGTAAATAATACCAGGTGACATTTGCCTATGAAATAAATGTGTCTTTAGATTTCTATTACAGGTGCCCATGTCTTTGTTTTGATATTCATTTGGGCACTGTGTTGGACACTAAGATACACATAAATACCACAGCATTATGTAAATAAGGAATTATAATATGATGTGATGTAAATTAATAAAAGTACATACAAGACACAGCATAGAGATGAAAAATAAGCTTTGTCTATGGGAATTGATTTGTATACTGAATATTTTTTAAATTCAGTTCTGGAGCTGGAACCTAAGGCTTGTGCATACTACAAAACCATACTAGCACTGAACTACACCTCCAGCCCCTGAATACTTCATCTTTAAAAAATTTAACATTTGGGGCTGGAGAGATGGCTCAGTGGCTAAGAGCACTGACTGCTCTTGTAGAGGACCCAGGTTTGAATCCCAGTACCCACATGGTGGCTGGCGACCATCTGTAACTCCGGTTCCCGGGGATCCAACGCCTTCTTCTGACCTCCATGGGCATTGCATGACGTGGGTGCACTCACATGCATTCAGGCATAACAGTCATACACACAAAATAAAAATAATAAATAAAAGATATTTTAAATTAACATTTATTTATTAATGGGGGAGGTGTGAATGCTACAGGTGTGGATGCCAGAGGACAACTTGTGGGAGTCGGTTCTTTTCTACCATGTGATCCAACTCATGTTGTCAAGGCTTGGCAACAAGTACATTTACACTCTGAGTCATCTCGCCAACTGAATCTGAGAATAATAGTGGACAACATGTGGAGAAAGTGAGCAGAGGATAGTATTTCAGATGAAGGAACCTATATGCAAAGGTAAGGGAGCATGAAATAGCATACAAGATCAAGAATCTCAAGTATCTGTGTGTTTGTAGAACCTAACGTTGAAAAGCCATATACAGACTTAAGTTAATGGATGTGAGGAAGACAGCAGAAGGTTTCAAACAAGGTAATAGCATACAATTATTTGTCCTTTGAAAGAACACAGTGGAGAGAATGTGAAGAGTGATTTGAAGAGGAGAGAGACAAACATAGTGTCCTGGGGAGATGTCACCATGACACATGACTAGAAACAAAAAGTTGAGAAATACCCAGAGAACAGAACCATAGAAATTGACCATGAATTGGATGTGAAGGGTAAGGTGTGGTCTCAGACAGTGGGATGACTACTGAGCCAAATAACAAAAAAGGAAATACAGAAAGAACAATTGTGTTGCAAATTAAAAATAAACCCAGGGGCTGGTAAGACGGCTCTGAGGAAAAGCATTTGCTACACAGGCCTGACGGTCTGACTTTGATCCCTGGACCCAAGTCAAAGTGGAAGGCAAGAACCAACTCCACAAAACTGCCCTCTGACCTCCACACATGGACCACTCTCTGGACTACTCCCTGTCCATTGCACGTGCACACACACACACACACACACACACACACACATGCGTGCGCACGTGCGTGCATACATGCATGCATATGCACATACATAAATACACAAATAATAATAATAATGATAATAAACAAATTTGGAAAACCCAGTTTCAACTAGATTGTGTTAGAGTGGCTGTGAATTGGGAGGTAGAGCTCTACAACAGGAAACAAAAGAGGTCAAGGCTAGCTATACTAATTTAAGCCATTGATTACACAGCTAGTAATGATAGCTATGACATGAATAAGATAACCCAACAGGAAAATAATATGCTGAAAATGTGTTTTACGTGTGCATATGATAGACAGGGAGTGGTCTGTGTGTGGAGGTAAGAGGACAACTTGTGGAATTGGTTCTTGTTTTCTACTTTGACATGGGTCCAGGTATCAAAAAAAAAAATCAGAAGATACATATATATACTGAAGTTTCATCTTTGTCAACAATAATTATTGATGGGTGTGTTGTATTTCATACCTGGGACACATGTCACCTTGTGGCAGAGGAACCCTGAAGCCAGAGGCATGGCCTCTGATTCCAGCTCTCTAGAAGTCATAGCACAGTGTTGGAGAGGTCATTCAACAATTCCCTTCCTTGGTGTCTTTACCTGTGAAATGAAGAAGCTGGAATAGATGAGTTTTAATGTACTATAATTGTTTAACCAAGACTCCAAATCTCATAATTTCTGCTTCTCCCACTGGGTTGGGATGCGGCTGCCAGTAAAACCTGAAATAACTGGAAAATAGGCATTGAGAGAAGAATTTGGCCTGGAAAAAGCTGCAAGGCTTATAATTTTCCCCTGAATAATGGAAATCTGACTTTGAAAAAACATTTCTGCTGAAATTTGGGGACAGTTTCATAGACTATTATGAAAATGTGAAGCTTTTTATAAAGAGAATGATACTTGATCATGAATGTTTGGGTTTAGACTGAATGACTTTTTGGATATAAATTTTTTTGGAAAATATAAGGTTGTCCTATTTAAAAGCCACCCACTTACTGCTTCATGCAATAAGCATTATACAATAATCTGATTATATTTGTCCCTTCTGACCAGTTATGGCTGCTTACAAGTAATACAGGAACAGAAGGCATCCATTGTAATTATATTGCATTAAAATTGTGTGTCCTTACGATAGCAAGCACTTCAGATGATTGTGCAAAAAGATCTTGCTGACAGATGAGCTCATAGGTGCTGAGCTAGCACCAAACTAGACACATGGAAAGCTTTTTCTCTAGATTCCCTAAAAATGGGATGTTTAGTGGACTTTGACTACCAAAGAAAAATAGATCATAGTTCAATTGACAGACAACACCCAAGAAAGATACATAGCACTGTGGTATAGTGGATGAATAAAACAGTTCTGTGGATTGTTTATAGTTTTGATTGAGCTAAAGTCCAGTAAGGTCATTATACTTAGCATCTGAATTAAGATTATTTTCAGAACATCAGGAGGTATCTCTTACTGTGAGAAGCCCTGGCATATGTGCACCAAAAGTCTCAGAACATAGAGCTTTGTATTGTAGAGAAACCTGTGCCAAAAGAGTAGGATTTGTTAAGTTTTAGGGTTAATGAAATGTTCAAAAATCAAGAGAAAACTGAAAGCTTACCATCAGAAGTTAAAACATATAGACAAGTTAAAAGACAGGATGGGGCTGGGAGATGGTTCAGTGGATAAAAGTTTAAATGAGGCCCTAAGTTCAAATCCCCAGAACCCACATAAAGGCCAGATGTGCAGCATGAGCATCTATAATACCATTGCTCCTGTGGAGAGATGGGAGGCAGAGACAGGAGAATCCCCAGAACTCGCGGGCAGCTAGCTTGGCATACGTGGAGGAGAAAAATAACAAAGAGACTCTGTCTCAAACAAGCTAGAAATCTAAAACTGACACACATGCACACTCTGGCATGCATGCATCTGCATTCATACACACACGCGCACACACATGCATGCACACGATGAAAGAGAAAACAAAACAACAAAAATGAAATTTCTAAAAATAAATAATAACAAGAAATATATAAGGTCTACATGAAGAAAATTTTAAAGTACTATTGTAATTTATGAAAGAAGACCAGGCAAACGAAAGGCTTGTATCTTCCAAGAGATCCAAGACATACTTAGTAAACTAAGGGACAAAGCAATAAGTAGACTGCCCTACCTTTTTAACAAAAAGAAGAAAACAGGTAGTTTTCTTTCTACAACTCTGTTTGTAGTTGTTGGTGTATAAGAAACTGGAAAGATCCATACGAAATTACAGAGGGGCATGAGCAGATGCAAGATGAGCAGAGGACAGAGGATGTCCAGGCCCCTTGTTGAAAACCTCCTCCTCAGTTTTACAGCTGGAGTTCAATTCACGCCATGACTGTATGATAATTTTTTAAATCAGACTCCTGCTGATGCTATTTAGGCTGTCTCCAGTCATTTGCTAGTGCAATCAATTCTGCAATCAAACAGGTGATGGTTAATTACCAACTGTGATGGTTAATTGTGGTTGTCAACTTGACTGGATTGAGAGATGCCTAGAAAGCTGGTAAATCGCACTTCTAGGTGTGTCTGAGGGGGTGTTTCCCGAGTAGATTACATGTGGCAGTGAACTGAGTGGGGAACCTGCCATGACTGTGGTTGGCACCATCCATAGGCTGGGTCCTCATAAAACAAAAGCAGAAGAAGCTTCTAACTTGGTGCTTGACTCTTCTGTTTTAAAATTGTTTGATTACATTTATTTATTCAAGGGGTGTGTGTGTGTGTGTGTGTGTTGGGCAGGATAGGGGGTGCAAGCACATGCTACAACATGCCTATGGAGGTCAGAGGACAACTTTCAGGAATCAGTTTTCTTCTTCCACCATGTCAATCCAGGGATCAAACTCGGGTCATCAAGCTTGATGGCAAGGGTCTTGACCCACTGAACCATCCTGCCAGTCCTGCTTGCCTGACTCTTCTTGAACTGTGCAATCTTGTTTTGTCTTGCAGCCTTTTTTTTTTTCTTTTTTTTTTTTTTTTCCTGCTGCCATTACCTGTTCACACGGACTGCAGATTCTCTACCTTTTGAACACAGACTTGTACTAATAACACCCCAGGGGGCTTCCTGGTCTACAGTTTCTGGCTGGGTCTTCCAGCTTCTTAGACTGAACTACTACTACCAATCTCCCTGACTTTGCTGAAGACAGCCACTGTGGAACTACTCAGTCTCTGGGTAATAAGACAATCGAATACACACACACAGAGACGCACACACTATTGGTTCTGTTCATCAGAAGAACACTGGTTACTATAATTACCTTTTCTCAAAAGTGGATTTTAAAACAGGTAAAACTTTCAACCAAAAAGAATTCCAGAAACAAAAAGCAAACACTTTCAAATTCGTAAGTATAAACAGTCAAGATCAAAATTCAAAAATAAAAACAGTGAAAATCTTAGAAATGACTAAGTCCAGGATATAGGCTGACAAGATAACTTAGCAGGTAAAAACACCTGCTACAAGAGCCTGGTGACCTGTACTCAATCCCTAGAACCCATATAAAGATGCAAGGAGAAAACCGACTCCACCAAGTTGTCCTCTCACCTCCCCATGTGTCCCATGATATGCATGTCCATACATACACATCATACACACACACACACACACACACACACACACACACACACACACACAAGAAACGGCCAAGTCCAGGATGAAGAGTTCAACATCCCCACTCCCCTTTCCGTCTCCTTTTCCCATTCCCACACCTTCATCCAAATATATGCTTCTTTTGCTTATGTATGAGGAAGCATCCTTGTGTCATATGGGCACTGGAAAATCTGCCCAGTAAATTCGAACCATGCCAAATGATTTCATCCATGCAAGTTGGCACAAGGCTCAGAAGCTATCCTGGTTCATCAGTGGTCGGAATTCCCACAGCGTCTCTCACCACAGACGTTGCTAGACTGGTAGGTAATGGCAATAGAACTTATTAAGATAGCAACATGTGTTGGCTATCTCTATAATTTTAGCATCCTATATTTTAAGCAAATAGCACCATTTTTGTTCCTTTGTCTCAGAAGTGGTTTGTAGCTGAGCAAAAAGCAGGAGCCTTTTCAAAGGCATTCAGCTTATTTATAAAAGCCTCAATTTATGGGAGAGATTCTAAATTCCACACCCAACTTTCTGGACACAATGTAGGTAAACAGAAGATAATGATAGTTTCAATTTCCTAGTGAGGCATAATGGGAGACTAAGATGAATTTTAATGAACCCAATGATAATAATACACACATTTATTTAAATAACAAAACTAGAAAGGGCAGACAGTGGTCTCTCTTACATGTCTATTTGTGATTGGTAACTGATGGTTTAGTATGGTATGCAGCAATGACTTTCTCCTGATTTTGTAAGTTGTCTTTAAGCAACATAAAAGGAAAAACGAGAAGAGTAACAGACCCTTCCTTTCAAGCACTTACCAAATCTCTTCACCGTGGACACGGGAACTCAAATCACGAACATTTGAATACAGGCAATGAATACAAAGTTCAATTTATGAGGCACATTTGGCTCTAGGCCAAGATGACTTAAAATAAGTCATAGAACCTCTAAAATTTGCAATGCAGGTGGCTAGATATGGACTCTTTCCAAACCTCACTTAATTGGCTAATGCCTGTATTTTAAATGTCATATGTGACTGTATATTAAATGTAGTCAGCTCCACAACTCTAATGCTCCCTAAATACATGAATGCCTACCCCATGCTCTGTATTCTCTTGGACTTGATTTTCAGCTTTTGGACTTGTTTTTAACTTATATTGGACTAGTAAATTGTGCTATCTCTTAAACACAGCCCTGAATCCCTCTCTTCTTTCCTCCCAGTTCTTGGCTGTCCCAAGGACTGTGATTGCCTTCTTATTGGCCTGCTACCTTCCTTCCCTAAACGATGTCTCATAACGATGACAGCCTGTAGAATGGCCACAGAACCTCTGAGCAGGCAAACCAGCTGCTGTGGATTGCAGAGATGGATCATTAAATGACATTCATCAGCGTATCTCCTTCAAGCTGCATATACAGAAGTCATTCCCAGTGCTACCCATTCACCAGCTGGAAACTTTATGCATATTATCACATGTGTTGAGATTGATGGAGGCCCCTTGGGTTCTTCTCTTCCTTTATAATGTTACAATTTCCTTCATATTAGGGTCATATTCTTAATATCTACAAAAAATATCTGTAAGGCATTTGAGGTTTCTAAGACGAAAATTGTTACAAGACAAACCCATTTGGGGAGGTATTACACTCTTACCGGCATTATTACATCGTTGGTGGAGCTGTCAGCTCTATGGCCTATGGACATATTCTCACTGATACAGGCCTATGGGCAGCAGCCCATAACATTTGAACATGATTTCTCCCAAGTGAAAAGGACAATTGTTCTCCCCCACATATGTGCATGTAGGTCCTATACAAAGCAGATTCGCCACAGGGCTAATGAAGCTTCTATCTTAGGACTTCTAGCTCCTCTCTTGCATAAGCCCCTCCCAAAGTTCCATACTGCCCATTCTGGTTTTGGCACTTTTATATTAATTTTCCTAAAGAAGGCCTCCCAGGTTCCATTAGCTTCAGGACTCATAAAATTTGTATCTGTGCTTGATCCAAACCTACAATACAGCTTTCTGTTTCTAATTTTTAGATGTATTCAGTGTTTAATTGGAAAATGAGCAAGCATATTAGTAATGTCACCATGCACTTCTCTGGCTTCATGGTTAGTTTTATAGTTGAATTTAACCCCTTGAAAACTTTTTCATACAACTACCACTGAAGGCAATTTGGCAATAACTTCTAAAACTATAAATATATTTACACAGTTACAAGACACCATATCTACGCAACTATTCATTAATCAAAGACTGGTAACACTTCAAAAGCTCATCAATAAGAGGCTAGTTAAATAAAATATTATACATCCATATGGATGCTGGGCAACTGTCAAAATGGAGGAAGTACTTTATGTGCTGATATGAAAGATTTCAATGATGTTTTTAGGTAATAAACAACTTCCGAGGATATTCTCTGTTTATCTCCTGCCCTTCATTCTCTCTGCTACATGACCTTCACATTGTACTTTGCATGTCTGGAACTGGCCGCCTTCAGAGAACAAGCCCCAGGGAAACCCTCCTTGACGCCCTTGACTTGTTCTGCTTACCTTGCTACCTTTTCTGTGCCTATGCATCTCTGTTTAAAGTGTGCGTGTCATTTATTGCCTGTAATGTCTCTCTTCTGTACTCAAGTCTAGACAAAACCCTTCTGCACTGGCCTGGCTGTGTTCCTGCTTCTGGGTCCCTGGTGCTTAGCACAGTGCTTAGCAAGGCTTAGCAACTGTTTGTTGATTGGGGAGTGAGTGCTTTCCTTATAGGCAAGGTGAGACTTCTTTCTACAGCCCACATAACATGAGGACAATACTGAAAAATTGATGAATGACATGGATTTTGCCCCTTATCACACGAGCTTTATGATTTTAGTCTTTCAATCTCTGAGGGTTCAGAGGTCATGCCTACATTGTCTTTCATTCATTTTGTTATTCAATGTCTATACACTGCATGCTTGCCATATGGCACTTTTTGAAGAACTGTTGTTATAGTAAAATGCAAGACAGGAAAATACTGCTTGGATGACCAATCTAACTGGAAAGGGGCTTGGAGAGTGGTGCATAAACACATACGTCAAACAAAATTTAAACTAGTAATAAAAGCCATAATAAAGCAATTGAAGGAGGCTAGGTTGAGCCTCACTAAAGAAGATAATATTTGAACTGGGATTAAGTTATATAGCATTTGTGAATGTCTTAGAACCATGTCTAACCTATAATAAGTGTCAGAAGTGCTAAGAATTAGTATTAACTAAAATGTGTCCAAAGAGTGAACTGGAAGTGCTTTTCAAAACTCTAGAAGTTGTGTGTGATGTGCCCCTACATCCCAGCATGGGGAAGCTGAGGCAGGGGAGATTAGGAGTTCCATTTTAGCCTGGGCTACATAGTCAGATTATGTCTCAAAACAAAACACAACATATAACAACTGTAAGAAAAAAAACACAAGAAGTGATGGAGGTTTAAAGAAATGTATTTAACTTGATTTACATTAATATATTGCACGATGTATACCTATATAAGAATAGCACATTTTGCACCATTAATATATAAATGGCTATTTTAGGCACCAGTTTGAAAACAAAGATAATAAAATGAAGTTAGGCAAGGAGACACACACCTATGATCCCAACTTTCCAGAGGTGAAGGCAGGAGGATCCAGGTTTGAGGTTAGCCTGAATTACATAACCAAACCCTATCTCAAAAAAAAAAAACAAAAAAAAAAACCAAGCAAATATAAAAAAAGAAAAACCATAAATGAACTGGAAGAATATGAAAATTTATTGTCTTACAAGTGAAATGCTACAGTTTCGGTGTCTATATGCATTTTTACATGAGAAGGCATGTATGTTCATCTGTTCCCTATTTGGGTCAATGAACTAAGTTTTAGCCTGAATTTTCTGTTTAGTTCTGAAATCCTTAATGCTATTTTGAAGTAGTACCATTTATCTGTGAGAATGATTTAATTATCCCCAGTATCTGTCTAACACTGTACTCAGAAAGAAATCACAGAAATATATGCAACAGTAGCTGTTTATAAGTGGATTCAACATTCTCTAAAGTCATATGAGCCAGTGGGTTCTTCCTTACTTGTTCCATCTAAGGTGATCTAAGGTGATGAATTGGTTAGAAGGAGAGAGAGAGAGAGAGAGAGAGAGAGAGAGAGAGAGATTTGGCACACCTATACTTAACACAAATGTACTGCAGGACAATAAAAAGTTAACAACCTACATCTTGTGGATCACAAGCTGATGTGATGTCACAATTCCTGGAGTTTGTAAGATGGTATTTAGGGAAGGGTGGGGTGAGAAGCTGCCTCTATTCCAGGTACTTCTCACTGAATTCCTAAAAATTGTTTGCAAAGGCAGTTGTTTCTGTTGTCAGATGCTGACTCTTAGGAGTGGAGGAAGGAAGCAGAAAAGTACATGTGGGGGACCTGATTTCCAGATGACGTCTCAGCTTGAGTTGGATGTTTTCAGGGGAATCCAACCATTCACTCTGGCCTCAAGCAGCAAAAGCAGCCTCAAAGCAGACCCATAGAGAGTGAGACAATGATGCAGAAGACACAGGGAATGCAAGCACCATAAATGAGACCCAGAAAATCTGGGCAGAGCATTGTACAGTATTCATATCTTCCAATTTTCATAAAGGGAAACTGACACTCAGGTGGAGTAGTTTGCTAATGGTTCCTATTTACGTAGCAGAGCTCAACTATACAATTGGTTAGCTTTGACTCCACAACTTAAGCTCAATCTCCTCTAACAAATGTATCTTCTCTCCTGACCACAGCCATTGTACACGGACATGTGCTGTATATATACAGTAGACATTCTTACCTAGTTTTCTTTTTTCAATTAAAAACTTATTTTTATTTATGTGTATGTGTGTGTACCTATATGAGTGGATGTCAAGTGTGTGTAAGTGCTCTTGGAGGTCAAAAGAGGGCTTTCAATCCCTTGGAACTGGAGTTACGGACGATTGTGACCCACCAGACATGGTGCTGGGAACCAAATTTGGGTACTCTGCAAAAACAGTATATACTTTTAACCACTGATCCATCTCTACAGAAATTTCCCATACCTGCCCCCACACACCCTTTTAAGACATTCTTTCTATGTCATTTACATTTATAGCATGTCTTATATTGGTTGGTAAATATTTATCTGAAATATTTGAAGCTGTAGATTCTCAGAGCCAAGTCAGTCCAAGTATGCTTAAAAGTTTTCCATTGTTGATCCTCAGGCCTCTTAGGGTAAGTCTGTAGCGCAGCTCTCCCTGCCTTGACTCCCCAAGCCACATTCACCCTTCCATCTCCCCGCTGTTCCTTACACCTAGTGTGGGACCTGCGCCACTCCTAGTCTTGGGGCCCCAGACACCTGGGGAACCAATACTGCTTCCTGATCCTTCTCACCCAGACCAACTTAGTGCCTTTCTTGGGCCCCAGGAGCACCGCTTCTGGTCCTGGCCCTGCCCTCACCTCTCTCTGCATCCCTGGGCCTGCACCACCGGCTAACTCTCCTAGCCTGCACCCCTATCCCCAGGCCTCTTGGGGGTAAGTCTATAGCGCAGCTCCCCGCACCTTGACTCCCCAAGCCACATTCACCCTTCCATCTCCCTCGCTGTT
>NW_008347189.1:1303768-1321301 GCF_000622305.1 Nannospalax galili
CCCCAATTCTATCCAAAGGAATACTGACAATGGATTGCTGTAGATGAGGAACAGCTGATCCTCCTGGAACAGGGACCTCTGGCTGACTAGATTTATCAGAAGGACAGATGGGGGCAATAGATGGGGGTCCTGACAACACAGTGGACATTGGCAGGGATGACAGAGTATGGAGGCTCTAGAGGGAGAAGAAGGCTGTTTATCTGACGAGTTTATATTCATACTCAGATGCCACGGAACTCAGAAAGTAAGTGACTGTGACCAGTAATAGTCATATATATAGAGATTAGAAATGCATGTGAAAACGTCTCAATGTCAGTTGCCTTAAAATGAATTTTTCTGTATGAAACTGTATTTTAACAACGAAGTGGAGATCTTTTCTAAACATTAAAACCTCATTTAATTTTATGTCTTGTAGAGTTTATAATCAGTAAAAGATTGTACAAGCGTAATAATTCCTCTGTAAACCTAAAAATGTACACCCAATTTTGAAAGAGATGTACCCTAGCTCAGAAAAATGTTATTGAATAGGTTAATGCTGTTGTAATGAAATGCTTCTTTTAATTAAAAAAATAAAAAAAAGTTTTCCATTGTTGACTCAAACATCATTTAAATCAATTTAATTTCAATATTAAAGTGTTAGTTTCTCACATTTCAAATGGTCAGTAGTTTTGTGTGCTCAGTGACTACCCTACTAAATACTACAGAATCATGCACTATGAAAAGGTACAGATACATGCTGCAAGCCCAGCACTTAAAAAGCTGAAGTGGGAAAATCACAGGTTTGAGGCCAGCCTCAGCTATGGAATGAGACTTTGTCTCAAAACAAAACAAAATGGGAGCTGGAGAGCTGGTTTAGCATTAAGAGCATTTGCTGGTCTTCCAGAGGACCCTAGTCCAGTTCCCAGAACCCATGTTGGGCGTCTCACATCGACCTGTAACTACAGCTCCAGGGGTCCAATGTCCTCTTCTTGCCTCTGAGAATACCAGCACACATGTATAAATCTTAAAAAATGAAACAAGGGGTTGAAGAGATTATTCAATGGTCAAGACTGTTCCTATTCTTCCAGAGAACTTGAGTTCAGCTCCTAGCAGCCATGTTGGGTAGTTTACAACTGCCCAGTGGATCTGACTCCCTCTTCCAGCCTTCAGGAGCGCCTGCACTCACATGCACAAAAACCCATACACAGACCTACACACATACACATAATTAAAATTAAAAAATTTGAAATGATACAAAACAAATACCCAGAAAACAAAAAGAGTGTGACTGTATACAATCAAGAACCAAAGTTTACCATCAAATCAATATTGTCTGTCACGTGCAGCATAGTGATAAACAAAAAGCCATTGGCCAAGAGCAATGCGCTGCAGGAACTTCGTAACTGGAGTAACTTAGAAGGAATGAGAATTGGCAGTGTTCACAGCTTTGGATCAGAACTCCAAGGAAGATGGTAGAGCTGGTTTCACTTGATCCTTGCTAAATTGCCTACATGTAATACTCCATTTTTAACCATATACATTGGGAGCCCAGTCACTGAAGGATTTGGTGTTCATATGAGAAGCTCCACAGTGAAATCCAAGAACACTGATCAGTACCTGTTTTGATGCAATAGTATAACTTGTATGTGTGAGATGGTGCTAGGACACCAAAGCACTAAAGTGGGGGAAGAATCTGGCATATCTTTACATTTATGTGCAGATTTATGGCCAAAAGAAATGAGCACATTTGCAGAAAGCATGGGTAAGAATGTCCATGTTGCTAGGCATGGTCCACGACTAGAATGTCAGCACTTGAGATTCTGAAGCAGAAGGATCATGAGTTCCAGACTAGATTGGGTCCCATAGCAAGACCTTATCTAAAAAAGGGGGAGGCTGGAGAGATGGATTAGTGGTTAAGAGCAATGACTGCTCTTGCAGAAGACCTGGGTTCGAGTTCCAGAACCCACAGGGCAGCTAACAACCATTCATAACTCCAGTTCCAGGGGATCTGAATACAGTTATTCTGACCTCCACAGGTATTTCACAACATGGGTGCACTTACACATATGAGGTAATACACTTATACACAAAAAATAATAAATAAAAATATTTTTAAAAGAGTCCATCCACATAACATATAAAACTATTATTAATTGCCACAAACTGCAAATTATGAAACATACATAAGCATCAGCAACAAAGTGGGCCAGGAGTACAGTTTGGTGGTACTGTTTATCCTAGTATGTGTGAGGCTCTGGATCTTCAAAACAAAACACACACACACACACACACACACACACACGATTTAATAAAAAGAGGAATTTTAATTTTAGTGAGAATGAAAAACCTACAACTATATCCAGCAACATAGATGAAACTCACAAACATTATACTAAGTAAAAGAGGCCAGATACAAAAAGAAAATATAGTATGTAGGACTTCACTTGTATGAAGTTCAAAAACAGGTAAAACTAATGCTTCAATTTAGAAGTCAGAATGACCATTAGTTTGGCAAAGCTGGGGGTATTGCTTAGGAAGGCAGCATGCTGGACTAGGAATGTAGCTCAGTGGTGGAGCACTTGCTTGGTATGCACAAGGTCTGGGCTCAACCCACAAAAAAACAAACAAGAGGGCAGTGTGAAATGGCTATTGGGGTGCTGGTAAAGTTGCATTCTTAATCTGGATGCTGGTCATACAGATATGTACACTTAACAAACATACTTGCTGTTTATACATTTTTCTGTATGTTTGTCATAGCTTAAAGTGTATCTTTAAGACATAAATTCATTTCACTGAAGACCAATAGAATTCTACTGTTCATTCTAGAAATCTAAAGGAAAGACCTCAACTCACAAGAAGATCATTCATCACTCCACTCTGTGATTCCACCTTCAAACACCGAACCTCTTTTCTTAGAGGTTGCTTCAGTTTAGATGGCTTAATGTCCCACAAGGGTTCTTGTGATGGAGGTTTGGTCCTCTTTATGATGATAGGCTTGGTGAATTTTTTTTTTTTAAATTTATTTATTATTTTTATTTTATGTATATGAGTGTACTGCCTGCACGTATGTGAGTGCACTTGTGTCGTGCAATGCCGAGGAGGTCAGAAGAGGGCTTTGGATTCCCCTGGAACTGGGGTTAAGGACGGCTGCCATGTGGGTGCTGGGAATCGAACCCGAGTCCTCTGCAAGAGCAGTCAGTGCTCTTAACCGCTAAGCCATCTCTCCAACCCCCCAGGTGGCAAAATTTTTAAGAGATGAAGCCTAGTGTAGGTGATTGGGTCACTGAGGACATCATCCTTGATGGAATTTAAGTAGTTCTTATAGGACTACAGTTAGTTAAGACTAAGCTGGGCATGGTGGCACATGCCTTTAATCCCAGCATTTGGGAGGTAGAGGCAAGGGGATCTCTGTGAGTTCAAGGCCAGCCTAGTCTACATAATGAGTTCCAGGCCAGGGGCTACAGGGAGAAAAAAAAAAGAACAAGACTAGCCAGTTCTCAGTCTGTCTGGCTTCTCCTCCCACCTTGTGATTTCCTGTCATGATGTAATCTGCCATGAGGCGCTCACATGGAGCTTCCAGAATGGGGACTTTCAGCCTCCAAAACTGAGCTAAGTAAACATCATTCTTTACAAGAGTCATAAAAATGGATTGAGGCAGAGGCAGAAAAGCCAAGCTGAGCCATAGAATCTGGAAGTCTAAGGGGATAATAGATAATGAGAGAGAGAGAGAGAGAGAGAGAGAGAGACAGAGAGAGACAGAGAGAGAGACAGAGAGACAGAGAGAGAGACAGAGACAGAGAGACAGAGAGAGACAGAGACAGAGAGACAGAGAGAAAGAGTTCTTTGAATGTCTCAATCAAAACTTACCCCTAGGGCTGAAGAGACGGCTCAGTGGTTAAGAGCACTAGCTACTCCTATAGGGGACCTAGTTTAGTTCCCAGCACCCACATAGCAGAAAACATTCATAACTCCAGTTCCAGGGGATCTGACACACTCTTCTGGCCTCTGTAGGCATTACATTCACAGGTACACTTACATACATGCAGACAAAAGACTCATACACACAAACTAAAAATAAATTTAAAGAATTTAAAATGTATCCGTCTTCTGAATCTATAGGGTACTTTCTGTGTTAATCATAGTTTATTTCCATGCATATGATAATTTCTAGAAGGCAATCCAATTTAATATTGAGAGCTTAGACTATGGAATTACTAATGGTTGAGGCCTTTACCACTCCCATGACCTGGAGTAAATTGCTTCATCACTACATGTTTGTCTCCCCAGTTGTAGAGTAGAGATAACAACAGCAGTACCTACAACAGGCTGTTGTACAGATGAAAAGATCATAGATATATACATACCGAGACCAGTAATCTCAGGAAATGTTTCCTACTATTTTTATTGAATACTGTCTATAAATGGCATATTCCTGAAGAATATAAAACATGTTTTACATGGCTACATATATCACACACAACTTGTCTTGTATGTAGTTGTGTTCATTTTTCCTCTTCTCCTAGTCTATGCTCCCCTATAACTTGTTTTTCTTTGGTTGATTGGTTGTTTTTATAGGCAGGTGAAGGGCTGTGGATCAAACTCAAGTCATCACACATATTCTACTATTGCGCTATATCCCAGGTCTAAGAACTACAACTTACTATGCTATCTCACACATCGCATAATTCTGTGCTTAGACTCTGCAAGTGCTTTATAATGTGTAGAATCCACTGAGGAAGTTTTGCATTTTTTTACTTGGCATCCCTCAAAGCAATAAAAAATTAACATCCATCACAAATTTTCTTATCTCTGCAGTGTCCAACCATGCCAGGGTGCTCAGGGCTGCTCCATTTTGGGCACTGAAAATTCCATGATCCAGAAAACCCCTTGGTCTAAGACAAACTAAAGTTAACAGTCACCCTGCATCAGTGCTCTATACTGAGCTAGCCTCAGGTTTTGATGGTTGAGTCATCTCTGCTCCAACCTGAAGCCAGGCCTTCATTCTGCTTGGCATTTCTGCCACATCCTCTAAACAGACCCTCAAATTCTCCCACCTCCTGCATCATCAGTCTTTTCCTCTTTCCATTAACATTCAAACATTCCATAATTTTTTCTATTAAAAAAAAAACAAAACTTTAAAATCAATCACAGAGCCTGAGGGTGTAGCTCAATGGCACACAGTCTACTGAGCATGTGTGTGGTCCTGGGCAGATCCCCAGAACAGGAAACAAATAAATATCATCAACAAAAAGTCCCAGGCCTGTATCTTCCTCAAGTTCCCACTCTTCTTCTTGGGTCCCCTTTATAACAAAGCCCCTCAAATGAGCTTTGTATACACAATTTCCAATTCTATTCCCCTCTAGAGCCATGTTCTACTGAAACATCAGTCAGGTTTTTGTCCCCAACTCTCCACAGAGAAAAAGTCCAGTCACAGTTTGCCAGTGATCTGGAAGTTTCTCAGACCGTTGAATAGTGAGAAATAAACTTCTATTGTATTGAACTATTGTATTTGGTTGATTTTTTAAATCACAAAAATTTGTTCCAGCTTATGTAATAGAGCTAATAACTTCCACATTCATGTGTTCAGCTTGTTATATACCTCCCCTGCAGTTCATACGTGCCTATAACTGTGTAGAATACAACCAAGTGAATATATGGTAAGAACCTCAAACTTAGCACATCAGTACCAAACTTTTAATTTTCATTCCTCTGTCAGAAAATGTTCCTCTCTCTATTGTTCTCAAGCCCTGGAGTGGGCCATCCCATCTCACCCCCTCTCCTGTTCATGCACTCTGCCTGGAAAGGCCATCATCTTCCCCATGGTTTAGTATCAGTCCTTTCTCTTTGCAAAGTCTCCTGTAGAGGCTTCCCGCCTCATCTACTGTGCTCCTCCTCTTACTCCTCACCGAGTCGCCCTTCCCCTAGATAATCTCTTTCCTGAAGCTTTTAACCCTTTGCTTTGCAACATTCCTTTATTGATCGTCCATGCAGTAGACACTGCAGTGGAAACACGAAGAGAAAGATGAAATGCCGCCCCCCCTTAAGAAACTTTTTGGAGAATGGGCGTTCCTGGAAAGTTTCCTAGAAAAGAAGGCCCATGAGCTGAATCAAAAAATAGAAAAGTCATTAAGGGAGGAGGGGTGATAAGGCAAGTGCCCTTAACAGAGAGAGACAACGTGCGCGCGGGTGTGGAGAGTATGATTCAGAGGCTCCAGATCAGCCTTATCTGTTTCCAGACCCTGCTCATGTGCTATGATATGAGCTCAGTGACTTGCAGAGGTGGGGAGAGGTGAGAACCAACAGTAGGCTGACCGCTAGGGTGATGCGGAAGAGGACGCCAAGAACAGGGAGACTGCTGCAGAGCACTGCTGATGACAAGAGGGACCTCTCAGGCAACCCGTTAGAACGAGGAGCCCATTGGCAAAAGCAGAGATGTCTCGCTCTATAAGGAAAACTCAAGAACAGGGATTCCTTAGGCAAATAAGGTTCAGAGATGGGGGTCTGTTGTACCTACTTTTTTTTTAAACGTTTTTAAATTTTGTATTTATTATTTTTATTTTATGTGTATGCATGTATTGGCCTGCATGAGATGGGGGTCTGTTATACCTACATTTTTTAACTTTAAAAAAAAATTTTATTTATTATTTTTATTTTATGTGTATGCATGTATTGCCTGCATGTAAGTGCACCCATGTCATGCAATGGCTGTCAGATCCCCTGGGACTGGAGTTACTGATAGTTGTTAGCTGCTATGTGGGTACTGGGATTTGAGCCCAGGACTTCTGTAAGAACAACCAGTGTTCTTAACCTCTGAGCCATCTCTCTAGCCGCATACCTACTTTTCTTAATACTGGTCTTCAGTGAATCTCTACCAGGGGAAAGTTTTCCCCCAGAGAACATTTTATAGTGTTTGGAGATAATTGTCAAAAATGGGGAATGTTGGAAGAGAGTGATACTGGAATCCTTATGCTCCTATTGGGTTGAGTCAGGGATGGTGTTGGACAATGGCACAGTATAATTTCCTACAGCAAAGAATTATCTGACCCAAAATGTGAAAGTTCTGAATTTGAAAGGCAGGTACAACACAGCCTAATCTTTATGTCCTAAAAAGAATTAAACATTAAGAAGACCCAAAGGCAGCAATGTAGCTCAATGTAAGGTGCCTGGCAAGCATGCTACATGTCCTGAGTGTAATCTTCAGCACTGCCCAAAGCAAAGCAGCAACAACAACAAAACAAAACAGAAAAAAAAAGCAGAAACAGAAAAATATTGCAGGTTCACCCTGGAAGTAGGGTAGGGAGACTTTTCACATGACAGCTGACTTTCATGGCGAGATCACATAAGAGGCCATGTTGAGAAGAAGCAAACCCAGGGCTCTATGGAGGCCAACTGCAACCCAACTAACAAAAGGAATTAAGGTCCCAGGTGTTCAGTCTCAGGTAAGCTGTCCTCCAGCCAGCCTCCGCCCATCTGAGTCATCCTTGCTAAGGTAGATGACTTGGACATTCTAGGATTAAACTTTACAGAGAGCAGAGACAAGTTATCCTTCTGAGCCCTGCTGAAATTTCAAAACCATGAACAAATAAATAAGATTTTTATTTAAAAACTAGGTTTTGGAGCAACTTGCTATATAGCAATAGATAAAATAATAGCCAACATTACAGGCAGTGTCCTAAGTACTTCCAAGCTACAACTGTGTGAATTAGGATTTATTCTTTCCAGGGCCACTTGGCTATTAGGAAATCTAAGAATGGAAGTAGAAGGAAGTTAAGCAGCCACCCAAGGTTAACACAGTTTGGGAGTAGAGTTCGGCTTTGTGGCCAAAGGCTATATTCATGTGAACCATCAAGCCCTACAGCCTTTAGTCACGTATTCATTCAGTTAGCACTTATGGAGACCCTACCATGTACTAGACACTGTTTTGTGCTCATGGAACACACCAGGAACAAAAACAGAAAAAAATTCCTCATCTCATGGACTGAGAAACTACCCAATTGGGTGGCAAGGCTCCACCCTTCCACACAGTGTGGTGCACACTGATTACCCTCCTGGCTGCCAGCCATCAGTTGAGCACACCCATTTACACTGGGAAATTATTCACTCTAATAGATGGAGTCTGTGAAGACTTACTGGAGGATTTGACTCTTCAGAACAGTAGCAAAAAGATTAAAAATGGTTGGCGCTTGTTCATTCCAGGGATGGCTCTCAAATAAAACTATGGAGAAGTTCCTGCTACACAGACTTCACCCTCTGTCCTTTCAACCTCATTATAGTCTTACTCTATAAAGTTCTTGTTGATCCTGTGCACCATCTGATATCCTTTTAGTAAAACCCTATGTTGAGCTAGGCAAGTTCTGATGCTTGTGATGAAAAGTCTCTAGTGACAAACCTGGAGTTCGGGAGAAGGTCTCTGGGCTTAAGGAGGAGAGACTGGTGAGGCTCAAGTAGATAGTAATGGTGTCTCTTAGTAATCTCCATTAGCCATATCTCTAGTTTCTTACTAGCAACAACTGATTTTCCCTCAATCTTATGTAAAATGTTAAACCCAAACTGTTGCAAGCTTCTTTCCTGAAACTATATTACCATAGTAAGAACTTTGAGCAGACACAGTCTAAAGCCAATTCTGAATGCCATTTTAAAAGCAGAGACTGAGACATAATAGCACAGGTTAGTGAAACTGGGCTAAACACCAAACTATGTAGAACACCAAGTGTTGGGATTGAACTTGTGTTTAGAACCAGACCAGCAATACTCGTATGAGAAAAGCCATAATTCTAGCCCCATCTGAATTCACCCAATACAAACTTCTATGACAGGGACCGGATATATTCATTTCTATACACTAATCAATGCTTTCGAGACTCACAAATTTGATAGCCATGCTGTTCGATGCTAGACTAGAGCCCCTTAGAATAGTGTCCATCTAAGTATGTGGACATGTGAACTTACTAAAATGTGGATTCTGATTCAGAAAGTTTGCACTTGAAATTCTACCTGTCTCGTAAGCTCCAAGATAATGACTCTAGATGGGTCTTGGAATCCAGGAGAGGCTAAGCCTGAAGCTGGCATCAGAAGCAGAGACCCAGGAGAGAAGGTGGGAAGCAGGCAGTACTTCATACTCATGGCGTGGCAAACAGACAGAATACAGCGTCGGGACCTGCAAAAAACGACAGCTAAGCTTCTTAACTGAGGCACAGTTACCATCCTTCTGGCTTAACTTGTGTGGCTCATAAGCAGTGACAAGACCCAATCTATTAATTAAGTCCTTAAATAGCTCCTCTGCTGTGACCCAATCTCTCTGATTCCTTGTTCAGCATTTTAAGATGAAACACAAAGAGGTGATTCTGAAGTTCAATCTTTTATAATTAGGTGCTTTGTTCTTAATTAAAGTGTAAAGTTCTCTTTTCTCGTAGGCCATTTAATCTGTGTAGATAATACAGTTTCATGTTTACTGTTCCAATAAAAATGACTTTATATGAAAATGAAAGTGTCTAAAAAGCTGACGTAGACAGATTTCAAATAATGTATGTGACAGAATCGAGTTATTCTGAAGAGCCCACGCATATTTAACTAGTAGACATGGCCCTTCCCTTTCCATTCATTGAAGCATTCAATAGTAATTACTGCTCAGGTATTATGCTAAGCGCTGGCACATGGTACAGACAGCAGATCGTCCCAGGGGCCTCTTTCAGCAACTTGGAAATTGAACCTCTGACTAGAGTTTAATCAAAATTTTGGAATCCACTCCATTGTTGGGTTTACTTATTTAATGGAAGACTATGTACAGATCCCTATTCTGGGTCCTCAGGAGGAAACCCAAAAATGAAGGTAGAGATCCAGATGGTAAGAAATAAACAACAGGTGGTCTGGGCTTCATTCAAAGTATGAGTTACAAAGAAAATGGATTGAATGAATTAATGAATGAAGCTGATAAAGAGACTTGAAGAGGAGAAAAGACCAATAATACGAGTGACCCAAAGATGGTAGAAATGGTGGTAAATAGAATTAAAATTTATTATATAATAACAAGATTGAAACAGTTATTTGCTATGGTATTAATATGATTTGTTCTCCCCAAACTCATGCTGGGGCAGCTTGGTACCCAATATAGTAGTGTTGAAAGTTGTCTCAGTCTTTATGAGGTGATTAGATCAAGAGGGATTAATGTCAGCCCAACATTCTGGCACACTCCTTTAATCCCAGCACCCGGGAGGCAGAGGCCAGCCTGGCCCACATAGTGAGTTTCAGGACAGCTGGGGCTACAGGGAGCCCCTGTCTCAAAAGGACCAAACTTAAAAAAGGATTAATGTCATTTTCCTAACACTAGATTAGTTTTCTTGGAATGGATTAATAGTGTAAGGGCAGGCTGTTGTAAATTGAACCCAGGCCTCAATATGTAGCTTTAGAAATAAAGCCCTGACTAGCATGCCCAAGGCTCTAGGTCCAATACGTAGCGCTGTCCCACACACCCAAAGCCCAACCTTCCCTATCTCGCTTCAGTACCATGCCCCTTTGCTTTCCACTTTGATTTAAGACAGCCTGTATCGCTCACCAGCAGATATCATCAACTGACTGTGACCTTCCCAACCTGTGGAACTGTGAGCCCAAACAAATCCCATCTTTATGTTACCCAGATTCAGGTATTCACTTATGACACTAGAAAACAGACTATGACAAAATATGAGACTCTGAGCTCACACTTCAGTTAAAGCAACCTAGAGACATTGAAAAATATTTAAGAGCCGCAGAATAAAAGAATCTAGCAGTTCTTGATGTGAAAAACTGATCCCTTGATTCCGAGTTAAAGGACCTCCAGGTTCCAGACACCCTCCAAGCCTTCCCAGCCCCAGCTGCTGAAAAGAGCCTTGCAGAAACGTTTCCTTGTTCTGAGGTATCTTTGAATGTGTAAAGTCCTGCCAGAGGGAGCATCAGAAGTCACTGGGAAGCTACTTAAGAGGAAAACAATGATGGAGAAATCAGCCTTACAAATCTCGCAACTAGTTAGAAGAGAGAATTGACTAACCAGCCTTCTACGGCCTGCCTGCCCTCTTTGCCCCAGACAATGCCTCATTGTTCAGATTATGTTTATCAGAGAGGAGACAAAGCCCCGGCTATGCGTCTGTGGAAGGGCACCTCCTAGCACTTATTTTACCAAATGTCTTGGTGCTGGTGGGAGTGATGCTGAAGGGGCTGCTTGGCAAAGGACAAAGGAGCAACTTGTGACTATCAGAAGAAAATTCCAAAGTGTCTCCTCCATCAGAGAACTGTAGCTAATTGGTCCTTGGCTCTTGTGAACTGATGGCCTGCTATTACCCATCTTCAGATCGACAGTCTCAGTTTTCTCTCCTTAAAATGAACTCCAGTGCAGGTTTATCTCATATTGGTGATTACTTCCCAAGAATGAAGGAAGAAAGTGAAAGGCTTATTTTATAATGTCTACAGAAGTGTTGAATTTTGCTTTGTTTATTGTTTTGTTTTGCTTTTGTTTGAGACAGGGTCTCACTATGTAGCTTTGGCTGGCCTGGAACTCGCTATGTAGACCAGACTGGCCTTGATCTCATAGATCTGCCTGCCTCTGCCTCCTGAGTGCTGGGTTTAAAAGTACACATCACCACCCCTAGAAATTCATTTGATTTTTAAAATTATATCTACTTAATTATTTGAGGATAGGTGCCATCGCACCTGTGGAAGTCAGAGGACAACTTGTGGGAGTTGACTCTCTCCTTCCACCATGTGGGTTCAGTGGCTCAAACTCAGGCTGTCAGACGTGGCAGCAGGTGCCTCCACCCACTGAGCCACCTAGCTAGCCTCTATTTGATATTTTTGAAAATGTTATTAAATAAAATATTGGCAGGTAATACACTTTTAATGCTCTTTTTTTTTTCATTTGATTTTTTTGTTACTGTTGATATTTGTTTTCTGTTGGAAATTGAATCCAGGGTCTTGTGTATGCTAGGCAAGAGCTCTACCACTGAGTTACATCCCTAAGCCTTGATAATTTTAATAGATATATATTTTTGTAGAGAGAAAAAATGTTTTTACTTAAAAAAAGAAAGAAAGAAAAGGTCAACCATTAGGTTAAAAGTTGGCTGTTGTGATTTGAGAATGTAGCAACCAGCCCAATGTTTTCTCCTGTAGTGTCACTACATATTACTGTTTTCCAGGAACTATTGTGTGGTTTTTATTCTATGTTCACATATTTAATCTTGGTTTTTCTTGGGTTTGTTTGTGTGGTTGGTTTTTGAGATGGGTCTCTCTATAGCCCCTAGGTGACCTGGAACTCACTATATAGACCGTGCTGACCTCAATCTCACAGAGATCCATCTGCCTCTGCCTCCCAAGTGCTGGGATTAAAGCCTCATGCCACCATGCCAGGCTCACATACTTATAACAACTGAATAAAATGATAATCCCTGTTCACAGATAAGCAGGAGCTTTGGGGGAAGGAGAGAAAGATTTAAATCACAAGGTCCTGGGATTATGCCATCCATAGTCTGTAGCTGGCAAACTAAAGATGCCATGTAAACCTGTCCCAGATTCTTTTTCTTAACTTTTAAATTGAAAATTAGCATATCTATAATAAAGTGTATAGCACATCAGTCTTAAGCATGTGGTTTAATGAGCTTTGACTTATGTATCCACTGAGAAGTGACCTCCAAGATCAAAATATATTTTCAATATCCCAAAAGAATCCTTTCAACCCTTCTTAGTCAACCTTCCCCAAAAGGCAACTGTAATCCTGACTTCTGTTATCACAGATTAATTTTACACAACTCAAAACTTGTAAGTGGAATCACACAATGTATGTTAAGTTCTGATTTGTTTTAATAAACATATCTGTGAGATTCACCTGTGGGTGATATATATCAGTAATTCATTATTTTCATTGTGGTATAGTAGTCCAGTTTATGAATATTCCAAGATTAATTCTCCATCCTCCTGTTGGTAGGCTTTAGGATCATTTCTACTTTTTTTTAGTCATTATGAATAACGTTATTGTATTTTTTTCATGTTTTTTAAAATTTGTATTTACCAATTTTGAGACATCTTATTGTGTAGTACAGGCTAACCTCAGACTTAGTGATCCTCTTGCCTCAGCCTCCTGAGTACTAGGATTATTGGCCTGTGCCACCTAGCTTGGCTTTTCATGTTTCTTAAAGAACAAATACTTTCATATCCCCTTGCATGTTTACTTAGACATGGAATGGTTGGTCTGGAGAATAGGTATATATTTAGAATTCATAGATAGTGCCAGTTTGGCAGACTCTAGAATGATTCTGCCACTTTCCACTCTGCTAGCAATGTGCAAGCATTCCAGTTGCTCCTCTTCCCTACCAACCCTTGCTCTAGTGATGTGTAATGATGTCTCATTGTGGCTTTAATTTGGGTTTCCCTGATGACTAAGACTGTTGCTGGCACATTAACATCCTTATGCACCATTCGGATAGCCTCTTTGGTGAAAGGCTTGTTTAAATCTTTTGTTTATGTTTCCAGTGAGGTGATCTGTCTTTTTCTTGTTATACTGTAGGCCTTCTTGACCTGTTTTGCTATGGAGCCTTTGACAGGTGTACATAATTGAGATGTTCTCAGTCTGTGGCTCCTCTCCTCACTCTCTGAATGGTATCTTTTAATACCAAATCTCCCTCAGGAATTAAAACATTTTATAACAAGTGCAAAGGAGAAACTTATTTTACTAAGCTAGCAATGTGTACAATGTAATGACACATACAAATAGCTTTAAAAAATCTAACAGCTATGTTAAATAATTTTTATTTATTGAAGCATATTTTGGATATTCATATCAAGTAAATTATTTGAAAGGTACTGCACCTTAGGTACAAAGATAGCTGGGGCCCTTCTTGACCTCTAGAGATGTTATGGATTCAGTGGGGTTGGCAGGTCACAAATTTCAACAGTGTAATTCAATAGATGATAATAAGCCTGTGCACATTTCCATGAAATCAGGCTGCAGTGAATGCATTCTGAGGGTGAAACAGAAACCCAGGAAGAAAGGCCTTGAGGCAGTTTCCCCAAGACACATCGCCCAGACGCTTTTTGAGACTGACCTGGGGTCCATGTGAGAGCTGTCGATTAGTACTGCTCACTTCCTGCTTTCTTCATTGATAACCTTCATTTTATATTTTTATGTATTGATTTTAGGGCCTGCTGTCCATTTCCACAGTTCTGTGCTGGGTTTTTGTCTGCCTGAGTTTGCATGAGTCTTGTGCATGCTGACACCATTGCTGTAGGTTCGTATGAGATGGGTCCCAGGAGCCTATAGGACTCTCTTTCCATATGGTCATGCACCATCTCCCTGGTTCTTACAATCTTTCCACCTCCTCTTCTGAAATGGTCCCTGAGCCCTGGGTGGGCAGATTTTAGTATAAGAGTTCTGTCCAAGGACCCACACTCTGTAGACTTATTCTCTACACTTTAGCTATTTGTGACCTTTTGTGTTCCTGGCCCTCTGCTGCATGAGGGAGCTTCAGTGATGAAAATTGAAAGATGCGTTAGTGTTCTGTTTATCCCTTGCTCTTTGTTCTGTGAGCCTTAGGTGTAGAGGTTGCATCGTAGATGTGTCACTTAAGCTTAGGCAATTCACAGACAATCTCTGTGTATGACCAGTTGGGAACTCTGTAATAATATCTACCTATTGCAAAAGAAGCTCCTTTGATGGGTGGTGACTGGGATACTTGTTTATAAATTTAAGGGTCCACATATTGCACATAGCAAGAAATTACATTTGTCTAGGGAATGTGACAGCCTTGGGGTTTTCGCTAAGATCTATGAGCACTCCAGCTACGTGTATTTGAAGAGCTGAAGCAGCACACTAAGGAAGTTCCTCTGCTCGACAAAGGAGGGGAGGAAGGCAGAGCCTGCCTATTCTCCAATTCTCCCTCCCTTCTCTTTCTGCTTTCTTTCTTCCAAACTTTTCTACCTATAAAGCCAAACTTGGTTTTCATTAGAATTCATTCTGTTTTATTGACTGAGGTATTCTCAGATTCTAGAATCACAAATAATAGCCAATTAGAGCCAACTAGATTTTAAAATTGGAATTTTTGTCTTCTGACAAGCCGGATAGTAAATGTTTTAGGCTTCACAGACCACACAGCCTCTGTTACACCTGCTCAAATCTGCCTTCAAAGTAAGAAGCAGAAAGTATCCCTAAAATATGTAAATCAATGAGTATGGCAGAGTTCATTAAGCATCACTTACAAAATTAGGTGGGCCAGATTCGGTCCATGCGAAGGATTAATTCACCCACCTTAGTGCCAGAGAGTGCTAGTGAGAGGCTTAAAATGCTGCAACATTTAACTCCAAGAAGTTTATCTTATAACAGCATGACCTGCCAAAAAGTGTGTCTAGCGGCTTCAGTTTTAAGCAAATATAAATCTGAAGAAGAAAAAGAGACATAAAGTCTAGATTATAATATATTCTGCAAGAACATTGCCCCAGACATTTAAAACGTAATGAGAAATGCGAGGGCTGGAGGAAGCAGAGGGAATGCTTCAGTCTAGATTAAAATACACTTAAGAGACTTAACCATATATAACCCAAGAAACTTGCTTGAACCCTGGAGAAAAAAAGAAAGAAAGAAAGAAAGAAAGAAAGAAAGAAAGAAAGAAAGAAAGAAAGAAAGGAGGGAGGGAGGGAGGGAGGGAGGGAGGGAGGAAGGAGAAAGGAAGGAAGGAAAGAAGGAAGGAAGGAAGGAAGGAAGAAGGAAGGAAGAAGGAAGGAAACCAGCTAGAATAATATACAGAGGACAATTGGGGACATTTGATTATGATCTTTATATTAGATAAGGTATTGGGGGAAAATAGTGTGAAAATTGTTTAATAAAACACAATGGTCTTTGTGTGGTGGTGCATACTTTTTTTTGCATTTTGTTTATTATTTTTATTCTGTGTGTGTGCACATATTGCCTGCATGTAACTAAATGCACCTGTGTCATGCAATGCTCTTAGAGGACAGAAGAGGCTGCTGGATCCCTTGGAACTGGAGTTACAGACAGTTGTTAGCTGCCATGTGGGTCCTGGGATTCAAGTCTGGGTCTTCTGTAAGAACAGCCAGTGTTCTTAATTGCTGAGTCATCTCTCCAGCCCCAGTGGTGCATACTTTTAATCTCAGCACTCAGGAGGCAGACAGGCAGATCTCTGTGAAGTCAGCCTGGTCTACAGAGCAAGTTCCAGGCTGGGTAAGGACTACATACATAGTGAGACTGTGCTTCAGATAGATAGATAAATTAGATATATATCTATAGATAGATAGATAGATAGATAGATAGATAGATAGATAGATAGATAGATAGATGATAGATAGATAGATTAGATAGATAGATAGATAGATAGATAGATAGATAGATAGATAGATAGATAGATGATAATGATAGATAGATAGATGATAGAGGGAGTTGCTGGATGAAATGGAACAGAAGAGCAAAACCTTAACTAAACAAACAAGTTTAGCTGACAGTACACAGGGATTTTGTTTTGCTTTGTTTTAGTTTGGTTTTGTTTTTTTGAGATAAGGTCTCACTGTAGCCTAGCTGGATTAGAATTTGGTATGTAGCCTAAACTGGCCTCAAACTCTTAGCAATCCTCCTACCTCATCCTTCCAAGTAGAAGGATTACACATGTGAGCCATGATGCTTAGGTTGGTACACAGGTTTTCATATACTATTATTTCAATGTTTTCTGTAGCTTTGAACTTCTTAAATTAAAACTTGAAGTGTATAAATATTGCAGTGTTCAGTCTGTAGTACTCTTAGGTCTGCTTTTAAAATCTGAAGTCAACATTTATAACTTTGGGCTCCTGTTCACCTCACCCTCCTGCCACCTCCTTTCTTTCCCTCCTCAACCCTCACAAACTGATGGGGGGAGGGTGAAATTCACACTGTACAAGAATATATATGACCTGCCAGAAAATTGTGTCTTGTGATTGAATTCAACAGTGGCCCACATCCCTTCCTGTGGTGGCAGGGTCCTGTCAGTATTGAGTCACCCTCTATGTGAGGTGTGGGAAGCTGAGCAAAATGAGGTGACAAAGGCAGAATTGCCACAGGTGACAGAATGTTCTGTTTACTCAGTCCTCTGCCCCAGGGCATGAGTCTCCTTTCATCTTTCTCTTCTCTACACAGCCCAGACTCCCTTCCAGTCATTTCCGGAGTGGAACGTAGCTCTGCTCTCAGCTTCCTATTTCCTTCCCTTTCCCCTTGGCAGTCAGAGAACTCTGCAGTGAAAACTGCTCAAAGGGGTGGGGTGGTTGGCAGCCACAAATTAAACCCATTATTTAATTTTTGTAAGCTCTAATTTCCTTATAATGGAAGAACACTTTTTCTTACTAGGGTGAAGTATCACAATATAATTTTTCCTTCCTGACTAACAGGCTAACAGGCTTCTAGGTATCCGAGGATTGATCTGCAATAATTGTTGGGCTCACTCTAAAGTAATCCTTTATATACTCCACAAGAATGACTAATGACTAAGAACACAGGAGAGAGAGAGAGAGAGAGAGAGAGAGAGAGAGAGAGAGAGAGAGAGAGAGAGAGAGAAAA
>NW_008347189.1:1321327-1337098 GCF_000622305.1 Nannospalax galili
CTGTGGGGCTGTCTGCAAACATGCAGGAATGAGTTCTGCTGTGTGAAGTAGGCAATGAGGAAGCCTGTCTTTATCCTCCTGCCCCTAAGATGGTCCAGAAACCTCCAGTCTCTGGTAATCATGAAGGCTGCAAGGAGGCAGGCAAAGGTGGAGAGGTGAATCGCCGGCATGAGCACACCAGATCTGTGCTGCAGCACTTTTTCCTTCCCTTCCCTCTCTGACCTACAAGTCCATGCTTGTAGCTCTGTGCTCCTCAGAGAGGTCAGACACTGGCTCTTCAGAAGCACTGGAGGCCGTCTACTTGTCCAGCAGGTTCTGTCCAAATCAGGGCTTTCCTTTATGAGCCCGTTTCTAGTAGTGCCTAGAGATTTTTTAATTGCTTGACTTAGCATGTTTACTGTCGGTGGGGCATTACATGAAAGAGTTGAGTAAATTTCTTGTCAACAATAATCAAAAATAGTTTGAGATTAAAAATTTTTTAAATTCAATCAAAACAACAAACACATAATGGAATCTATGAAAAGCCAAGAATTGGGAAAGGAACTGTGGAAAATATAGTTTAATGGGATAGCCCATTGCTTTTAAGGGGTTTTAATATTCCTAAAGGACACAAACATGTTTTAAAAGGCACAAGGTGTAAATAAATGCTTAAAAGTAAAACTAATAAGGTGCAAGTTAGAGAAACTGGAATGATAGTCCATTAACTAGAACCTGTGGGCATCCAGTGCATACCTATGCTTAAATACCGCTGAACAAACAGTGGGCAGGAATGAGTGCTCGCACCCAGAATAAGACCAAAAGAAGAAAAAAGTCCTGTAGTTTCTCAAATCAACTGCATCTATTTTTCTCCATTTCCCCCTTTAACTGATTATCATCATTTCAGACTCCAGCCAGCCAACTCACTACTCCCTTGATTGACAGCAGTTAGGCCCTTAGATACAAACCACCTCTCACTCTGCCCTTACTGGGTATTTTTAGCACGCAGATTTTTACGTTGGTATCTTCATCTGCTGTGAATTTTCTTACACTCTTAGCAGATATTCTGAGAGGAGTTCTATAAATTTACAAACAACTACTATCAATTTTCAAATAGAAAAAGGAATACTGGTATCGTGAATAGAAAACTTTCTCTCACACCCTCCAAATTAATTAGATACTGAAACTTAATACGTAGAGCCATGGTCCTAGCAAGTGGGTCTTTGGGAAAGCAATAGGCCTTGGGGGTGGGGCCTTTGTGAAGGAGATTTAGTGCTCTTAGAAGAGACTCCAGAGAACAACACCCCCACCCTCTTTCTATTGTGGTGGGAGAGGTTGGCAGTGGGTTTGTGTAGTGGCCCAGTTACTGCATTTTGTAGACTTTTTTTTCCAATTGAATATATCCATATGACTAGACATTAGCCAATGAGATGTGAGATAATAGGTATACAATTTCCAAATGATTTCATTAAATAGAAGACACATGTGCACCTGCCCCTTTCACCCCTCTTGCAAGCTGGAATGAGGATGTAAGGATGATTCATCTTAGACCAGACAGATAAGGCAATGTGAACAAAAATATCCAAGGAGCTTGGGTCCTTGAAGAGTGCCTACATATTTTTGCATCTGGATTTTGAGCCATACAAATAAGTTTTTTCCTACACTGAAGTTAAAGTTTCATTACCTAATGTTTTCTACTAGTATTTGAATTGTTTCACTGTTCTTACACTTGGATCTCTGATTTATTTGATGCTTATTCTCTCTGGCTCTGGCTCTGGCTCTTCTCCTCCCCTCCCCTCCCCTCCCCTCCCTCCCTCTTCTCCCTCCTCTTTCTTTTTCCCCTCTCTCCTTTCTTCCCCTACTCCCTTTTCTTCTGTTGCAGATTTGCTCTACCACCAAGCTACACCTTTAGCCCCTAGAATTTATTCTTATGTACTGTGTGAGTAATGGTTCTAATTTCATCATTTTAAAATGGCCACACACTTATCTCAATACTGTTTATTAAAAAATTCATATTTGAGCCAGGCATGATGGTGCATGCCTTTAATCCCAGCACGCAGGAGGCAGAGGCAGGTGGATGTCTGTGAGTTCAAGGCCAGCCTGGTCTACGTAGTGAGTTCCAGGACAGCTGGGGCTACAGGGAAACCTTGTCTCAGAAAGACCAAAAAGAAAGTTCATATTTGCAGCAGGGTGTGGTGGTGCACAACTTTAACCCCAGCACTCAGGAGGCAGAGGCAGGCGGATCTCTGTGAGATTGAGGTCAGCGGGTATACTTAGCTGCCAACTGGGGCTACAGTCCATATCTGCCTGAGGGATTTGAAATCCCACTATGACCACATTTGAGACACTTCTGTGTCGTTAGGTCTCCTTTGAGACGTCATCTGAAATTTCTGTAGAAGTCGGATCCACTTCTGCCTGATTATGTATGTGCAGCATAGTTTAAGCATAGAGGCTTTGCAGTATACTTTTTAAGTTGATGTAGCTAGGGCCTTCTTTTAGCTCTTTGACATTATCTTCCAAGATATTCTGGTATATTTATCTTTCCCCATGAACTTATTTCATACCAATTTTTTGTAGTTCTAGAAAAAGAGTATTTTATTGGAATTGCATTGAAATATTGAAATAGGTAGGAATGTAAGAAACATAAAACATTAGTCTTTTCTGTCAAACACTAAAAATTCAGTTTAGGGCAAGGAATTTAAATCCATTTATTTATTTATTTTTTAATTTTTTAAAATATATTTTTGAGACAGGGTCTCCCTGTAGCCCCAGTTGGCCTAGAACTCTGTGTGGACCAGGCTGGCCTCAACCTCATAGAGATCTGCCTGGCTCTGCCTCCAAAGTGCTGAGATTAAACGCTTTAAAGGCCTGGTGAGTCACCAGGCCCAGCTGGAATTCAAATGTTTTAATCCCTCCCACCCTGTAAAACTTTTGTTTATGACAAAGCCCTGCAGCATTTCCAGAACCTGATGGCCTGGGCTGCTGAGCACTTTCCCTTTCATCCAATCCTTTCCCTCCTCCATCATTTCCTTTGCAGTATTCTTTTAAAACTAATCAATGGAGAAATACTGTGAGGCAGGACTCTAGCCAAAGGGAAAAGACACAGTACTTTTGTGTTAGGGATAAAAACCTATCAAACTTCCTCGTCAGGTGTGCTTACTTGACCCTCTTGGAAAAGTAAAAGCTGCCTTGCTGAGTTAACTTTGTTCATGGGTTCTTTGTGTGGTATCAGTGGGGTCCTTGGACCTCAGATTTTATTTCTAACAGAACTGATAATGTGTCTTAATGATTTTGAGACAAAAACAAAATGCATGTTTATATTCCTTTCAGTCTTCTTTGTGTTTTTTCAGGAAAGCTGTATACTTTTAAAAGCTATGATTTTATTGGCCTAGAGAGAGACTCAGCAGTTAAGAGCACATACTGTTCTTCTAGAGAACCACAGTTCAATTCTCAGCAACCATGTCAGACAGCCCACAACTACCTGTAACTCCAACTTCTAGGGACTCTAAAGCCTCTGGCTTCCCTGGGAATCTGCACTAATGTGAACATTCCAACAAACAAACAAATACATGTGTACATAATTAAAAATAAATCCTAAAAATATACATTTTACTGTGTGTGTGTTTGTGTGTGTGCACACACACATGTGCCCCAGTGCTTTCAAATGGAGATCAGAGGAGAATTTGTACAAGTTCTTTCTGGAAGAGAGGGTCTCATGAACTCACATCATTAGGTTTCGTAGCAAGCACCTTCACCCACTGAACCATCTCATTGGCCATATTTTATACTTTTTTTGTATAAAATTGAACTTTTTTTAAGACCCAGTTTTCCTATGCAGCCCAGGTGGCCTCAAATGGCCTATGCAGCCTAAACTGGCCTTGAACACTCAATCACCTACCTTAGTCTCTCTAGTTCTAGGATTATAGATATGCACCACCACATCCAGCTTTGAGACTGGATATTTTTGATGAGTTATATTTTCTGTTTTATTTATTTGTCCTTCTCTAAATATGCATTTAAAGAAATATAGTAAGGTTTTGTATATGTGACTAACACAGGTTTTTGCATGCAGAATGTTAGTTTTATATCCTGCTACTTTACTGAATTATTTTAGTATTGTCTGAATTTTATATTTGATTGTTTAGGACACGCTGTCCAATAGAAATGTAATGTAGTTGTCTACATAATTTAAAATTGTTCTAGTAGCCAAATAATAATAGTTCAAGGAAATGGGTGAAGTAATGTTAGTCCAAGTTGGGTATCCCCCATTTGAAATCCTTGACACAAGGCATATTTCAGATTTTGGGTTGCAGATTTGGAATATTTACAAAGATCTAAGGAATTATCTTTAAGGAGGGTTGAAAATCCAAACACGCAATTAATTTATGTTTCATATACACCTTCTATACATAAATTGAATATTTTATGCAATATAAATAATTTTGTGTACCCAACAAGTGTATATACATTGAACCATCAAATCCACGTCATCATGTCAGTGCTCAAAAGACTTAGATTTTGGAGCATTTCAGATTTTGTATTTTTGGACTAGGTATGCTAAATCTGGAGTATACTTGACTTAATATGTCAATAGTAATATTAAAGTGTATAATCAACATAAAATTATTAATAAGACACTGCTCTTCTAAATAAAGTCTTCAAATCTAGTACTTTTTTATATTTATAGCATTTTAAATTGAATCTTAAGTTTTAAAAAAATTTATTGAATTTTTGTGTATTTCATACATAAAATCATCTTCATACCCCCTTCCCCTTTGGCACCCTCCCATAGCCCCCCCACTGGAGTTCATAGGTTCTGTCATTTGTATTAAGGCCTATTATGTAAAGTTAGTGTCCCAAGATGTCCCTCAAAGTTTTAGCAGGAGTATTTTATGTGAATTTAGATTTCACAAAATTTAATCACATGTCCAGATTGTTCTCATCATACTTAAAAGTTTGTTCAATACTTCAACCACAAGATTTGGAGCAATAGAGCTGAAACGGACCCAAAGCCACTTCCCCTGAAGGCGACTCTCACAGCTTTGGAGAGCACCATGAAAGTGCCAAGGGAAAACATCAATCAATGGTCCAACACCAGCTTCAAGACCAAGTAGCTACATCAGTGGCTGGTACAGTATACAACATTGGTGCAGTAGTGGCACTTTTATCTTGGGGGCAATCAACAACTACCTAACTGGACTAAAAGCCCACTCAGTGGGAGGAAACTCAAGTGTGGTACTATAAACATAACCAAATACACATGGCTGGAGTGGTCATAGATCTTAGAGAAAACCCAACACTGTCATATCCCTCGACTATTCTTACTATGTGCAAATTATGTAACCTTATATTACAGACAAATATCCCAGTCACCACTCATCAAAGAAGCTTATTTTGCATCAGTCGGAGACTATTACCAAGTACCACAACTGGTCACACACAGACATTGTCTATGAATTGCCCAGGCCTATATTACACGTCTACAAGGCAACCTCTATACCTAAGGTTCACGGAACATAGAACAGGGGTAAAGAGATCACTAATGAATCTCTCAACTCTCATTAATGAAGTTCCCTCATGCAACAGAGGACCAGGAACACAAAAGGTCAAAAATGGCCAAAGTATAGAGATTAAGAGTCTACAGAATGCTGGTCCTTGGGCAGGACTCCTATATTAAACTTCACCCACCCAGGGCTAAGGGACCATTGCAGAAGAGGGAGTGAAAACATTGTAAGAGCCAGAGAGAAGGTGCATGACCATATGGAAACAGAGTCCCACAAGCTCCTGGGAACCTGCTCATATGATTCTACAGCAATGGCATCAGTACATACAAGACCCATGCAAACTCAAGCAGATAAAACCCAGCATAGAACTGGGGAAATTAACAACAGACCCTAATCTTAGCTGAAGAACTATTGGCAACTGATTACTGTTAGGTGAGGAAGAGTTGATCTTCCTAAAACAAGGGACTCTAGATAGGCTGACTAGACCTCAGTGGATGGACTTGTACTGGGGAACATCTGGGGACAATGACTTGACACAGTGGGCCTTAACAGGGATGACAGAGTATATGGGCTCCAGTGGGGGGGCTATAGGAGGGTGCTAGTGGGGACAGGGGTATAAAGATGATCAAGATTGTTTGAGATGTTCTATATGAAATACACAAAAATTCAGTAAAAAAAAATTTTTTAAAAAGTTTGTTCACTTGGGGCTGGAGAGATGACTCAGCAGTTAAGAGCACAGGCTGCTCTTGCAGGGGACCCGGATTCAAATGCCAGCACCCACGTGGCAACTACAGTAACTCCAATTCCAAAGGATCCAACACTCTCTTCTGACCTCCTTAGGCATTGTACAACATGGGTATACTTACATACATCCATGCAATACACTCATACACAAAAAACAAAAATAATAAAAATTTTTTTAAGAAGTTTGATCACTGAAGTGAGTAGAAAAAAAAATAGGCAAGAATATATGGGTGCTCTATTCATAAAATTATTTCTAAATGTAAGTGGTTTATTATTACATATTTTCTTTCAAAAACAGCAAACTCTAGTCAGGATCAACAACCTCTGTCATTTTAAACCACTATAAAAAACAATTCTCAAAAGGTTAACAGGTTAACATTTTCAAAGCCTTCACATGTGGGTTCACTAAAAAAAAAAAAAGGAAATGTTACTTTGAGGTGATTATAAAATCACACTTTCACCTCTGGAAACAACAGGTAATGTGGTGATTGCCTTTAAAAAATCTGACTGTCCTTTGCCTTATTTTAATGGCCTATTGTGCCACAGTGTGAAAATGCATTAGAGGATGATAAAATATTTGAGATGTCAAGTTCAAAGGTCATATGCTGATGTAATTTCTTCCCTTTCAGAATCTTTGGCCAGGAAATGTCCTGCTGAGTCAGCGAATAAGACAAAACAGATGTGGAGAAGAGAAGACCCAGCCCTGAGCTAACTAGACTGTTAGCTAGCAACCTGAGCAGATGCTTTGCAGGTAGCTCTTCTTGTCAAGGCTGGGAAAATTCTTACAACTGATGGTGTGCAATCCCTTCATGCCAGACTTCCATCAGTGCAGCTTTTCTCCACTGTTACCTGCAAACAAGCTGCTGTGCTTTAACCAACAATATCAGTCAATCTCTTTATGTGAACAACAATGTCCGCTGCGTTATTTTTGACAGTTAAAAAAAAAAAAAGTACCCAAAACATACATGTGAATTACTGGGGAAATTGTTAATTCGTTGAAATTCTGTGTATCATTAAAAACATATCATTAAAAAGAATAAGTTGGCTTGGGAGTGTATAGGTCAGTGGTAAAATGCTTGCCTAGTGTGCACAAGGCCTGTAAGTACCCAGATTCCATCTCTGGCAACGTAAAAAGAAGAAAAAAAAAAGAAAGAAAAAGAAAGAAAGAAAGAAAGAAAGAAAGAAAGAAAGTAAGAAAGAAAGAAAGAAAGAAAGAAGGAAGGAAGGAAGGAAGGAGAAAGAAAGAAAGAAAGGAAGAAAGCAAATTGCATAGAAAGAAAGAAAGAAAGAGAAAAGTAAAGTTGGATGTATAGTATGGTACTTGTATCTACAAATCTGGATGATCCCTGGCCCACAAATATGCATGTGTGTGTACATAAATATATATGTGCATATATAATTTACACGGTATTTTGATTTTATGTGAAAAATATAAGAAGTTTACATCCTTTGTAAAAAGAAAGGAAGAAAGGAAGGGAGAGAGGGAGGAAAGAAGGAGGAAGGAAGGAAGGAAGGAAGGAAGGAAGGAAGGAAGGAAGGAAGGAAGGAAGGGAAAAAAAGAAGAATGAATTCTAAATAATTCCAAACTGCTATCAGTAGTTTTCCAGAAAATGGTAGAATCAATTGTTTCCCCTCCTTTAGGATATTTCCCTGGGCATTGCTAACCTCCTGACCCTTACCATTCCAGTTTCTACTGACTGTTGGGTAATGTGAGGGAAGCTTATCCCCTCTAACATCCAATTTCCAGTGGTATTCCACTAGAGGATACCACTCTTAGGTGAAAGAATATCATACCAGATTATCAGATTGGTAGTTTCATAGAAGCAAACAGGTTAATTCAGTGACATTTCCTTCTCCCTCTGGTAGTATCACAACGCAGTCCACCAGAAACCATGCTTCTGTTCTTCCCCTCCTTTCTAAATTTACCAGACCCTCTGTAGGAGGGAAACCGTGGCCTTTAGCATTCCCAGTGACTGGTGCAGATAAGGCCATCTGCCAGGCCACATTCAACTGCGGTTACAGAATAACAGAACTAACATTTTGGTCTAGTCCTTGTGGCACTGCATTTCATTCACTGACTCTGAACTTGGATAAATAAAAAGGTATTCACTGGAAGCCCTCAAAAGCAAATCAAACAATATTCTCAGGGTACCAGCTTTGATGCAAGGGGAAGGTGCTTCAGTATGTTTGTCCTTTATTGTTATTGTTAAGAAATAAGCATTAGCATAACATAAAAACAATATGAACTTTCTGCTTATTATTTCCTATTTTATTTATTTTGTGGTACAGGGGATCAAAGCCAAGGCCCATGCTCTCAGACAAGTGTTCTGCCACTAAGTGACATCTTCAGCCCTTTCTCTTTTTTATCCTTCTGTACTATTTGAATTTTTACAAGAATGAAAATATTACATATCTAAATATGGATGGCTTCCCGGCCTTTTGGGTGAGATCAAGTGCAGATATAGACTCTCTAGATACAAATGAATGAGGTCACAGAATCTATATTCTTAAAGTTTTCAACTTATAATCAGGATTCCTATTTCACCTTGATTTGTGTGTTTTTGTTGTTTTGTAGTGACAGGGTCTCTTGTAGCTCAGACTGGCCTCATACTTGCTATGTCTTTGAGCATGACCTTGATCTCCTGATTCTCCCGCCTCTACCCTGTAAGTGTTGGGATTATAAGCGTGTGCCACCACCAAATAAAATTGTTCTTGATTTGTAATGTCCTTCATGCTTGACTGCTTAAAGCAACTTGCATTGTCTTCTAAGGTTAGAAGAGGGCTTTGCCTCTCTCAGCCACTGGGCATGACTTCTCTCACTCTGTATATATCCCCCCTTATTATTTAAATCATTTAATTTAGCTACTGTGGAGGAGGTCACTGCCTGTATATTCCACCAAGTTATCCCTATTCCATCTTGGGGAAAAGCTCTTCCTATTTTCTATACCCCGCCTTGCCCGGCATACTTTTGCTTTGCTGACAGCTCAGGAATGGTCTTCAGGCATTTATAGAATGTTAGAACCTAAGTGTTAGCAACTCAGTGAAACTCTAGGTTTATAATACCAACCCTTATTTTTCCCTTTGTCCTTACTATGCAATTGCCATGGCTTGATTGGGAATCAGAGTTTAGCTGGCTCAGGCTAGTAGAGCTGTAAGTATTCCCACATCAAAGGGCCAAGCAGAATAGGGTGGGATGGGATATAATATGTGCTCAGAGGGGAGTGAGCACTTTCAAACTTTTCAAAACCTTTACACACACACACACACACACACACACACACACACACACACACACACGTTGGCTCCTTTTTCAGCATTTCATATCACAAACAAAGGAAAATCAACATTTATGGGAAAAAAAAGGCTATATAGGAAGATCTATAGCTAAAGAGTTGAGAAAGAAGAATGGAGTAGATGTAGGATAATAGAAAAGAACTTGGTTTCTGGCCTAGGAAGACTACCATGGAAAGTTTGGGTTTAGACACAGGGGTGAGCTCATGGGATCTGCATAGCTGGTTGGGGAGAGGCCTGTGGTCTGATTAGCTGTCTGCAGTATCTCATAAGCAGCTCTTGATTCTGAATTAGAATTGATAGCAAGGGCCTTTGAATGTTTCTTGCTGTTCTGATTGTTTCAAAGTTGGCTGTCTGGAGATCTCTTTTGCAAATCATCTTAGTATCTTGAAACAGAGAATGATATTGGTTGCCTGCCAAGAACCTTTTCCCCCTTTCCTCCACAAATCAGTTCTCAACTTTACAGCCTTGTACTTTAAAGAAACCTGGCTCCATCCCACCTCTGATTCACAATGAGCCTGAAGTTTGATCTCTGTGTTGCAACTGTTATTGGTTTTGTGTGTGCATAAAATCCAAATAGGCCAGATCAAACTTCTGAAGATAAAGGTGAACATTGTCAGACCAGCAATTACTGGCAGCCATTCCAATCAAGAGGAAAGAGCGGGTTAAAATCATTCTCCAGACACCTAAGCAAGAAGACACAAATATCGGGGACCATTGAGTCATTGAATCAGCCAGGCTGGAATCCTACTTTACTCTGGATTCCTTGTTACATGAGACTGTGTCATTACAACCACTGGAGTGAGGGCTCTGTTCTGTGGCTCAAAGAAAGCACCCCACAGTTCACCTACATGTAACTTGAAAAGATTAAGTGCTCTAAACTCACTTGATTATATGGGTCTTGCCTCATAAGCTCCTAAAGCTTCTTGGGTCTTGCTCTTTGTCCAGTGTTGGTTCTAGAATTTTACTTTCAAATATCACCAGAATCCACAAATTGGTGCTATCGTCTTCTTCCACAAGGTGATATAGGAATTCTTACCCCGTTCCTACAGCTTAGAAAGGAATGAAATTGATTTTTGACTTATTCAATATATTAAACAATTTATTATATTATTACTGAACAAATATTGATATCTTAAAATGCTAGGACTATACAACTTGGAGTGAAGAAAAAGTTAACTTGTGATCTCATGTATAAATATTTTACCACCATTGACAAACAAAACAATAAATAACCAATGGTCCATTCCTCATTTTTGGTTTGCAATTTAGAAGCTTTTCTTGCTTTTCAGAGAAAAACACAATAATTTTTATAGCTGCAACTATGGTATGTTTTTCAGATCTTGAATGTTTTATGAACAACAGACAGAAATGGTTCCCAATGACTTCACAACTGAAAAAAATTCATAATTTTTCTTTCTTTAAGGAAAATATTTTTTCCAGATACTGAAATTTGAAGGTAAATTCTTTTCTCTTTTAGGTGGTGCTGGGAACTATTCTGTATACTTTCACGTTGCTAGGCAAGCAGACTAACAGTGAGCTACAGCCCCAGACCGATTTTAGTTTGAGACAGGGTCTTGCTAAGTTACTCAGGCGGGTGTTGAGCTCATTCTAGAGCCCAGGCAGGTCTTGAACCCATGATCTTCTGTCTCAGCCTGCACAATAGCTGGAATTACATGCCTGCACCTCCAGGTCTGCCTAGAAGGTAGATTATATCCCATATAAATTTCATATATATTTACACATAAAATAATTGCTTGGTGATTTGTTTTCTTTCCTGTGTTCTTGAGAACAGAGGTCATTCTTTTTTAAAAATAAATAAATAATTTATTGAGAATTTCATACATGCATATAAGGTGTTTTGATCAATTCCATGCCAACTCCCTCCCCTCCAACATCCCCTCCTCTGAAGAGGTAAACCTAAAATCTTTTAAGGATTAGATACAAGCTCCCAAATACTTTTGACATTTTGACATTTTTGACCTACCCTAGCTGCCTAGCGAATTCCTACATCTTATTCTTATCACACCATCCTTTGAAGAGGTTACCCAAATTGCCAATAGGGAATCGGGAGACAGACCCCTCTGGCCTCTTCCATGCTGAACAGGTACACAGGGTGAGGCAATTGGAGTACCCCTTTAGTGGATCTATCTAAAAGACTCCCAAATTGCATAACTCTTATCTCGAGGAGGGAAAGAAAGTGTTTGAATCGTGAATAAGAGATGTGAAGGACAAATAAAAGCAAGAGTAATTAGCATTACAAGTTCTAGACACAGAACTAGAAAAAAGTCAAAACAGCAATTTTCAAATGTTCATATGAGAGACCATTGGAATTTCTTGACAAGGGCTTCCAAAAGCATCCCTCTATTGGGGTCCTCCTCATTTTTCTTTTGTCTTACAAGGCTAGACAACAGAGTGAAGGATTCAGGATTTGCTTTGAGATATTTTAATAGTTGTTGGAGTAGTTAGAATCAGTGTCAGTTCCCTCTCAAAGGCTTCTAAATAGGGGGAGAAAACAAATTTATTCATCATTTTAGAACAATAGCTGGTTGTCTCCATTAGCTACAGGTGGACACTATAGTATTTGAGACCATTTGATAGCTGTCGGAGTAGTTAGAATCAGTGTCAGTTCCCTCTCATAGGCTTCTAAATAGGGGTAGAAAACAAATGTATCCATCATTTTAGAACAATAGCTGGTTGTCTCCCTTAGCTACAGGTGGGCACTACAGCATTGGAGATCAAGAATTGAAGTCTTATATCTGAGCAGCACTTTCTGGTTAGGAATAATATTATCAATGAGAAATGATTTTTTAAATAACTTTTTATATAGGCGTAAGCCTAATGTCTGGGAAGTGTAATCCCATGACCTCTTAAAGAAATATACTGATCACTTTACTCTTTGGTTATACTTTCCTTTTGGGTGTTTAAGACCATACAGTTGACCCAAATAAATCAATTTATTTTTACACTTAAGGTCATTTGAGGATCTGTTCCTCAGGGATCACATGGTCTTGGGAGGAACTCCTGGCTCCTTTTTTTTACCAGTTCCATCTATGTGAAGATAAGTCAAAGGTCCTGCTCGACCATGTCTGGCTTCACTTGGAGGCATGAATGAGATGTTTCCTCTAAGTTGACCCTCCTCTTTGTAGACGGGATACTAGTTCAGGTCCATCTCGTGGGGTCTCCATGTCCTCCCTGAACAGGAGCAAGAGGACAGGTGACTCAACACAGTTACAGGACATTTTGAGAGATGTCTCATAGTCCCCTGGAACTTAGTCGACCTTGGAGGGCAAGGGGCAAAAACTGTTCTTTAAGTCCTGAGAACAGAGGTCATTCTTAATATAGCCTTCAAAGTTACACACACACACAAAAAAAAAAACTTTAAGGGAAATTCAAAAAGATACAAATTGATCATATGAATTAAAATTAGGAGGGAGAAAGAGAAAATGATGTTTCCAGCTAGAGGATATGCAGTTAGATTTGAAGATTTTACATGATTTAGTATATAAATGAACACTCTGCTTACATGTTTCTGAATTAAAAGTTCAAAGAATCCTGTCTTTAAGTTGAAATGATAGAAATACATTCAGAATCCACGGCTTATGGAATTTTGTCCCTCTTCATAGCAAGAGAACTCTGCAGTTACATTAACTGTCCCCCGCCTCTGCACTTGTCAAAATCACTGTTCAGTTATTCAATGAACACTTTGCCTCGACGTCCCTTCCTTTCCCTTTTCTCCCTTCCCCTCTCCCCTCCTCTTCCCTTCCTTTCCTCCCCTTTTCTTCTTTCCTTTTTTAAAAATATTTTTTTCTTTTAATATGAGTGTATGAGTGTATTGCCTGCATGTACCTATGTCTTGCAATGTCCACAGAGGTCAGAAGAGGGTGTCAGACTCCCCTGGAACTGGAGTTAGGGACAGTTGTTAGCCATTACGTGGGTGCTGGGACTCCAACCTGGGTCCTCTGCAAGAGCAGCCAGTGCTCTTAACCTGAGTCATTTCTCAGCCCTCCTCATTCCTATTTTTCTACACAGGGTCTTGCTGTAGAGCCCTGGATGGCCTCCAACTTGGTATGTGAGCCAGGCTACCCTCAGACTTGCAGCAATCTTCCTGCCTCTGCCTCCCTAGTGCTGGATTATAGGCATGCACCACTACTGTGTATAAGTACTGTGATAACACCTTATTTTCTTTAGAGCCTCCATCATTGCCTGAAAGACATTATCTGTTATCTAATTCCATAAGACGAAGCTCCACAAGAGCACAGTCTCACCTAACGTATTAGCCTACATAGTCTCCCAAAGGTACCCGGAACCAGAATACCTGCTTCCTATCAGGGACTTAAGAAATATTTGTACTATCCATAAATAGATGTGTAGATAAATATATTTCAGTTAAAATAATTTTAGTTGACAGAGAAAAAGGATAGATTTTGTGTGATATATTTGAACTAACTCACGTAATCAGAAAAATCACAGAAAACTGCTAATGACATGATACTGTTAACACATAGGTATGTGTATTTGGAATCTCATTATTTTTTGTAAAAGTACTGGGACTGGTGAGGTGGATCACTGGGTAAAGACACTTGTCATGCAAGCCTGATATCTTGAGCTCAATCCCTGGAACCTGCATAAAGGTAAAAGGAGACAGTTAATTCCGCAAAGTTGTCACGTGATCTCCACACGTGCCCACACACGCATACCCACACACAATAATAATAAATAAAAAATGTTAAAGTTCAGTGTGCACTGATTATTCCTTTTACAACTTTTAAATATATTTATATTTACTTTGGGCATTGTGTGTGTATGTGTGAGTGTACAACTGTGGCATGGTGCATGTGTGGAGATCATAGGACTTCTTTCAATAATTGGTTCTCTCCTTCTATTTTGTGGGTCCAGGAGACTGAATTCAAGTCATCAGGCTTGGCAACAGGTGTTTTACCTAGAGAGCCATCTCACCAGCCCACAAATTCCTTCTTCATATGAAATCCTGGTGATATGATTTGGATTGTTTTAGATTTTTCTAAACTTAAATCTGCCCAAAGTTAAAAGGAATTTACCCACTAAGAAATATAGATGCCATTAAAAAATACTTATGATTACAAAGCTTTTGTCCTACTTTAAGATCTGGGCCAAAAATCACCAAAAACAATTCATTGCCCTAATTACTTAATATGTTTTCACATGAAGCTACTGAAAACTCTCAAATTGTGAAAATCTTCCAAAATCAAACAAAAAATGGCAGAGACTTACATAGGAAGATTTTGAATTTCAATCAGTCTGGACTATGTAGGGAGATGTCTCAGAAAGAAATAATAATAAGAAACAGGTACCTAATTTCAATGAAGTCTATATTTTTTATACCAGCTGCTTTCCAGTAAGTAGATCAGCATTCAATAGCCTTGTGAGGCATGCAAAGTGCATGGGTAGATGGAGGGGTTTAGAATCTTCTGGTAAAAAAAAGAAATGCTTGCCATTTATAAAATCTTCTGTTTCTCGTGGTTGCCTTAAAATTTTTGGTTGATCAGAAAGTGAAGGTCACAATAATAAGAATTCGGATGCTAGCAGACTTATGTCAACATCAAATTATACCAATAAATTGCAGGTATAACATTGCATCCAGAGAGGGTACAGCATCTCCATCCTGATCAGCAGTGGATGGCTTTTCAAATGTGTTTTGTTTAAGGAATTAGCCCAAGCATTTAAGTACTCAATTTGGTACCCAAAAGATCACACCTCTTGAGTTAACCATGATTAACTGGAAATTCAGATGCCCTGACATCACATGCAGTAATCAAGATAAGAATTTTTGTCAAAGAAAAAATTTCTATCCTGTTTCTATGCACTGGAAACAAGATGAGTTATTGATAAGGATTTATGCAAAGTGTAAGTAGTGATAACAAACATTGGACTAGTAACTGTATATACTGACATTAAATGCCAAATGCTTTCTTTGTCACTCTGAACAGTCATATTAATATTTTCTTTCCCCCTCTGGAGATTCATATTGCAAGTAATATAAAAGGAGATAAAAATGTCTTGAAATACAAGTGAATCTTCCAAGGTCAATTAACGTTTGGGAAACGCTTTGAAATGCAGTGTTTAAAACATGAATTTTTTTTTAGAAATTCAGTTCATTCAATTTACATTCATTTTAAACTCTTCCCAGCATAAATCAATGCTTTTTGGAGTGACTCATGTATTTTTCTTGATGAAAATTAAAAAAAAAAGATTCTATAACTTTTGACAAGTTTTA
>NW_008347189.1:1337360-1373562 GCF_000622305.1 Nannospalax galili
TTGATGAAAATTGAAAAAAAAAAGATTCTATAACTTTTGACAAGTTTTATAGTAAGACCTAAAAACTTACAGCAGGCCTGGGGATACAGACAATTTGGTACTCATGCACAAAGTTCCTGATTACCTTTCAGCCAATGCTGAGATTCTCCCCTTCCTAATGAATATTAATACTTCCTGTAATGCAACCTGCTTTGCCACCTGTTGTTGAAAATATTCTTTCTTTCCTGGTTGCTAGATTATTCTGTTTACATTTTTATTTATAAGCTTCTGTAAGCTTTCATTAGAAGGAAATCAATTCTGTAGTGAGATTATGGAAAACTTTTGCTTAAATTCTAAAGAATCTGATCAGTAGTAGTTGAAGTGGTGGTTGGGTGATTCAAACAGAGGAAATGAGAGCTGGGGAGACAGAGCAGTCAGCCATGCTGCACTGTCAAGTCCTTGCTGTGTGTGATGGTTAGTCTTAATTGTCAACTTGACACAATCTAGAATCACCTGGGAAGAGTCTCGGTGAGGGACTGTCTCCATCAGGTGGGCCTATGTGCATTCTGTGTGCATGTATGTGGGGATTGTCTTGATTACATTAATTTAGGTGGGGAGACTTGCCATTGTGGGTAGCACCATGCCTTGAGTTTGGGTTTTGGATTGTATACAAGTGAAGAAAGCGAGATGGGCACTAGTAAGCATGCATATACTAATTCTCTCTCTGCTCTTGACTATAGACATGATTAGTTGCTTCAGCTTACTGTGACCTTGACTTCCCCCCAATGATGGACTGTGACCTGGAAGCGTTAACTAAAATAAACCCTTTTCCCTTAAGCTGCTTTTGTTAGGATATTTTATCACAGCAATAGAAAACAAAGCTAAGACACCAAGCAAACAGGAGGACCTCAGTCTGATCCCCAGAACCCATGTAAAGCTTGTCACAGTGGTAGACACTTAGAATCCCACTTCTAGGGAGGTGGAGACGGGTGGATTTCTGGGACTTGCTGGCCTGTCTGCCTAGCCATCGAGAAGACCTTGCCTCAAAACATAAAACAAAACAAAACAACAAGGTGAATAGCTCCTAGGAAAAACAGTAGAAGTTGAAGGTTGACCTTGGGCCTTCATAAGCACACACAGAAAGGAAAGGGGGTCAAGGGGATGGAGGGTAGAGGGAGATTTATTGCACAGCTTGAAATGAAAGCACACAGAAGCTGCCACTGGCCAAAAATTGAATTTACCTCAGGGCTCCTCAACGGCTTGCAAGATATGAATTGATACTTGTTCTGGTCGTAGACAGTGCTTTCTTCTGCTCTGGCAATCTTGGCCATAAGGCCAGTGAGCAGTGAAACCTGTAGAACGAAACTTTACTGAAACTGACTCATCTCATCTGCTCTAGTGAGGGAAGCTTGCTGTCCTGAATTTAAGCACACATTTGATATGGAAGCACCTTTCACAAGGACAACACTCAAGAGAAGCACATAGTAACCTTTGAAAAGCTGCTCATGAAAGTTGTGCTTTCCAAAAATATAACTGAACCTCTTAATGCAAGTAATGTAAATACTAAATTATGTGCTCTTATTGGAAACTGGAATGACATGGCTAACATTTTAGCTCTGAAAAGATATTTTCTATGCTATCAGAAAAAGAAAAAATGCACACACATTTAAGAAAGAGATACAGGAAGGCAACTTCTGGCCAGAGCCAAGATGGTAGAGATGTGGCTGCCAATGTCAGAGCAATGGTGGCAGTGGTGGTGGCTTTCAGTGCAGTGAGACTGTGGGGTAAATGGCCCCAGGTGGTGGATGGTGCTGATTATGATGAAGATAGTGATGAGCCTTTTGTTCCCTTTGCATCCTGCCATGTGCTCCTCAAGGGCCTGGTCTAGGGTTTAGTGAAGGTGGAGAGTTTTAAGCAGTAAAAGACTTTCATGTTTCAATCAGGGAAATTAAAACATGACAGTGGCATTGCCACTGTATTGGGCTTATGCTGGGAACAGGGAGGTTTCTATTTGCAGTCTAGTCTCTAGAGAACGTATTCTCGAGAATGAATGGCCTTCCCACCTCCCTTGATGGCCAGCTGAGGTCTTGACTCCACATGTGGTCCTGGGCACCCGGGCCTTGACATTGGACCTTTCCCACTCCCAGGCACCAAGAGATTTTCCATTATTTTTCTTTTACTCTTCTACAGCCCCACTGCACCTTCACTTGTGCCTTGCAGAAAATGTAAAACACCCAGTTGAACTTTTAGAGATAAAAATTATAGTCTAGGGGATGGAAAGATGGATCAACAGTTAAGAACAATGACTGTTCTTGCAGAAGACCCAGGGTCAAATCCCAGCACCCACATGGCAGCTAACAACTGTCTGTAACTCCAGTTCCAGGGGATCCGATAGCTTCTTCTGACCTCTGCGGGATTGCATGACATGGATACACTTACCTACATGCAGGCAATACATGTATACACATAAAATAAAACTAATAAATTTTAAAAATTACAGTCTAGAAAGTTAAAAACAAAACAAAATAATAAAGTAAATTAAAACAATAGAGCCAGGCATGGTGGCACACGCCTTTAATCCCAGTGCTCAGGAGACAGAGGCAAGCTGATCTCTATGACTTCAAGGCTGGTCTGGTCTGCATAGTGAGTTCCAGGTCAGCTGGGGCTGCAGGGAGACCCTGTCTCAGAAAGAAAAAAGAAAAAAGAAAAAAAAAGGAGAGATGGAACAGACTCCATCTTATAATCTAATTTTTAGGAGAAGCAGTGAAACTAAAACCCATGACTATACTTAAACTGTTGTAGAAACTCATTTAATTCTATGAATTCAGTAAAGAAAGCAAATTCTATGAAAATCAATAAAAGCCTTTTTATTTTTGTTTTCAGTCATGTAAGATAAACATTTGGTTAGTTGGAGACAATCAATAAAACAAATGTTTTTTGTTATTTTATTTCACTCACAGGGATACATGGTTATTAAAACTAGGAAAATATGAAAATAAGACCTCAAAGAGCAAAATAGAACTATCCATAAACCCACTTTTCAAGTATAATCACTGTTGCTTTTTTATTGTATGCCTTTTGTATTTCATATGCATAAATTAGAGCTGTATTTAAATAAACTGAGCAAGAATTAAATGTATTATTTCATTTCCCCTTTAATAATATATGTGACTTTTTTTAATTCTATTGCAGCAAATGTCTTATAATCAATACACACATGGTTGCCAGTGTTTTATTATAAATGACACTACAATAAATCTCTGCAAATGGATTCATACACCCACTTTACATTCTTTCAAAAGGGAAATATTTGCATTTAAATTCTAAGATATTTATTAAGGCTTCTTGAAACATTCAGCCTTTTGAAAGCATTGAAATAAATTGTACTCTCATCAGTCATGTTAAGAAGGCTACTTTGCTCATGTTCCAGCTAATGGTTGGAATAATGAGCCACTCATTTTCATGCACCAACCCAGCTAATGAAGGCAGAAGGTAGATGAGTATGTATGTTTCCTTCTGAGGGTCCAGAGATTCCACTAGGCTTCCCTTTATACTCCCATGCCTTGTGTGTAAAAACCCAAATCTTTAAAGCAGGAACAGAGGAGTTAAATTGACACAATGTTGGCCAGTACAGCTGGTAACTTTCATAACTTTCTTAGTCTGACTCATCTGTTCTTTGAACTCCAAGTCTTAGTGCTTTGAGGCTGCTTTTACTTCAAGTTACAAAGTCAGATCAGGAAAGAAATGACTTGGAACATAGCCCAGGGGAGGGGACCTTTATCCTTACAAATTCAATGCTTTATTATAATATATATGTCTATCCGTAAGATTAAAAGGCTGTGATTTATTCAGTGTTTTATTACCCATAACAAAATAAGTATGTTTAAAACAAATAAAAGGATTTTCTTTCTTGGAAAATGACAAGGGAATTATATGCTATCACAGGCATCAACAAATCCATCTTTCCTTCCTTCCTTCCTTCCTTCCCTCCCTCCCTCCCTCCTTCCATCTTTTTTCCTTCCTTTTCTTCATTCCCTTATTCTTCATGTTGCTGAGGATTGAATCTAGAGCTTTGCACAATCAAGACAAGGACTGTGCCACTAAGCTACACCCCAGCCTCAAACGTTTGCTACAAAGGGAGAGATAATAAATATTTTAATATTTAAAAATATTTTATTTATTATTTTTATGTATTTTATTTATGTGTATGAGTGTATTGCTTGCATGTATGTAAGTACACCTGTGTTGAGCAATGCCCACAGAGATCAGAAGAGGGCATTGGATTCCCTGGACCTGAAATTATGAATGGTTGTTAACTGCCATGTGGGTGCTGGGAACTGAACCCAGGTCCTCTGCAAGGACAGCCAGAGCTCTGAACTGCGGAGCCATCTCTTCAGTCCCATATTTTAATATTTTTCAAATGTTTATTTTATTTTTGTGTGCGTGTGTGTGCGTGTGTGTGTGCGTGTGTGTGTGTGTGTGTGTGTGTGCGCCCATGTACATACCCATGGAAGTCAGAAGAAGGTTTCAGGTCCCCTGAGCTGGAGTTACAGCACCCAACATGGGTTCTGGGAACTGAACTCCAGTCTTCTAGAAGAACAGCAGGAAGAACTGTGGAGCCATCTCTCCAGTTCTGATGAGCATTTTAAGCCTTACAGGCCACATAGTCTCTGGCACAGTACTTCAGCTCTTCTCTTGTAGGACGAAAACAGTAGCAGAAGATATTTCAAACAACCAGACATGATGGCACATGTCTTTAATCCCAGCGCTCGGGAGGCAGAGGCAGGCAGATCTCTATGAGATCAAGGCCAGTCCGGTCTACATAGTGAGTTCCAGGTCAGCTGGGGCTGCAGGGGGACTTTATCTCAAAAAAGAAAAAGATATGCAAGCAAATGAGTGTGGCTGTGTTACAGTAAAAAGCAAATTTGATGTAAGGCTATAGTTTCTCAAACCTTGTTCTGTCATACAGTTTGATAGCACAGAAGAAATACCCTGAGGAGTGATGCATGCTATCTTTTTGAGATGGACTCATTCTTGACAACTTAAAGAATGCTTTCTATTAAGGAGCTCTTATGTGAGAGTAATTTCTTTCCAAGCAATGATGATGAAGGAGAATGGTGGGAAGAACCTATGAGTTCCAGGTCTAGAAGGAAACTGTTAAAGCATTGAGGGGTTGAGGGTGTAGCTCAGTGGTATAGTGCTTGCCTAGAGTTACAAAGTCCCTGGGTTCTGTCTCCAGCACTCAAACAAAACAAACAAACAAAAAACAAAACGCAAGACCGAAGTCTGAAATAAACACAAAGATGGCCCCCAATATCTAATACTTCCATTGATAATTGATGTGTTCCTGCAGATTTACCAATGAATAGAACACAGTGCAAGTGCTGCTGTGTCAGCTTTCAGGACCAGGTCTCGAGAGGACAGTTATCTCTCTTTGTCCCTGTGTACTGTAACACAGCCACACTCATTGTCCTTGTCCTTGGAGTCCTAAGTTACCCAATATAGACTAATGTGCTGGAGAGGACACAGAGGCCTTCGGACCACATGAAGAGGGAAAGGGCTTGACTGACCCCAGCTTTCCAGCCATCCCGTTATGGCACCAGGCATAGAAGTGTGACAAACTTGGACCTTTAGGAACAGTTCAGTTGCCAGCACATTGAGCAGAATAGCCTAACTAAATCCTTCACAAACTCCTAACTCACACAACTATGAGATATAATAAAGGTTTATTGTTTTAATCCACTAAATTTTAGTGTCATTTGATTTTTGTTGTGTTTTGTCTGAAACAGAATCTCACTATGTAGCCCTAACTGGCCTGAAACTCTCTATGTAGACCAGTTTGGCCTCTCAGTCACAGAGATCTGCCTGCCTCTGTTTCCCACAAGCTAGGATTAAAGACGTGCACTACCATGCCTGGCTTTAGTGTCATTTATAATATTTCAAAAGGAAATATTATATCCCTGAAGGTTAGCTCCTTCATAGTTTTGGAGAACACTATGTAAGCCGCTAAGGGAGAACATCAATTGATGGTCCAAGCCCCAGCTTTAAGGACTAATAACCACAAAAATAACCAGCACAGAAAACTATATTGCGGCAGCAGGGACACTTTCATCTTGGGGGTAATCAACAGCTACCTAATTGGACCTAAGGCCCACTCAATGTAAGGGAATGCATGTGTGGTACTGTAAACATAGCCAAATACACATGGCTGGAGAGGTCATAGATCCCAGAGAAAACCCCAAGGCTGTCACGTCCTTACATAAATGTAATTTCTTACTATGTGCAAAATATAGATCTTTATATTTACAGACAAGTATGCCAGTCACCACTCATCCAAGAAGCTTCTTTTGCAACAGACAGAGACTATTACAGAATTCCACAACTGGTCACACACGAAGAATAAGTGTCTGAGAGATGCCCAGCTCTCAGCGACACATCTACAATGGAACTTCTACACCCAAGACTCAAGGAACATAGTGGAACAAGGGGTAGAGAGAATACGAATGCATCTCTCAACTCTCATCAACAAAATTCCCTCATGAAACAGAGGACAATGAACCCAGGACTCAGGGACCATTGCAGAAGAGGGAGTAGAGTGTAAGAGCCAGGGGAGGAGGTGCGTGACCATATGGAAATAGAGTCCTACAGGCTCCTGGGACCTTGCTTATATGCACTTACAGCAATGGTGATATCATGCACAAGACCCATGCAAACTCGGCAGACAAAAACCCAGTATAGAATTGGGGAAATGGGCAGCAGGCCCCAATCTTAGCCAAAGAACTTTTGGACAGCTGATTACTACCAGGTGACGAAGAGCTGATCTTCTTTAAAAGAGGGACTCTAGACAGGCTGACTAGACCCCAGTGAATGAACTTGCACTGAGGGATGTCAGGTTAACACTAACACTTAACTCAATAGGCCTAAACACAAATGCAGAATGCATGAAATCCAGTATGGGGACTATGGGAAGGTGCTGATGGGGAAAGGGGTAGAAAGATGATTGAGATGTTGTATAGGAAATACACAAAAATTAAATTTAAAAAGGTAGTTTGAGGCCAGGCTTGGTGCCACACGCTTTTAATCCCAGCACTCAGGAGGCAGAGGTAGAGGCAGGTGGATCTCTATGAGTTTGAGGCTAGCCTGATCTATATAGAGAGTTCCAGGCCAGCTGGGGCTACAGGGAGACCCTGTCTCAAAAATGAAAAAAAAAAAAGGTACTTTGGATAGTATGCATAAATGAAGAAAAGTGCGAGGTATTTTATAGTCATTCTATAGCAAATAGTTACTTGGTATTTCTCCTTTTTGTTTGGTTTTACTTTTAATAAAATACAAGTAATCTCTGGTTTTCTGCTCTGTGGGTATAGTCACTCGAAAGCCATGAGATTTCACTTCCTTAACAGTAACTTTTCCACAAACTTTCTAGATCCTACTGATTCATGATTACTAATTAAAATGTTACCTTTAAACACAACTTAAAGCCTGGCCATAGAACCAAGGTGAACTGGGAGACATATTATAAATACAATAACTAATAATGAAATAGTTGAAAAAAAAGTAGACTAGACCAAATAACTGATGTAAATGATTCATCTTCATGAACACATCCAATGTAATTTACCTTGTTCAAAGATTTCCACTTTGAGTTTTCAATATCCCAAGCATCATAGATGGATTCGAGCAACAGCAAATATTCTTCATAACACTAAAAAAAAAACCAAACTTTTCTATCACTCTTACTACAATAAAAATGTAGACTATGCCAAGGTAGAAGAGGGAAATTTCACGGGGTCTCACCTGAAGATAATCAGCTTTCTCTAGGGACTAACTCTCTGAGAAGTCATCTCATCCCAAGTGGTCAGCCCTAAACACAGGTACACATGAGCACCCCTAAATGGATTCAGAGCATATAAGGACTTAGGATATATACATATATATGTATATGTATATGTATGTATGTATGTATGTATATGCAACAGTAATCAAAGAAGAGGTCAAGAACTTGTGAAGGACTGTCGGAGGGGCATGGAGGAGTTGGAAGGGGACTTGGAGAATGGAAAAAATGCAAATACAATACTCATGAATGAAATTCTCAAAAACTTAAAAAAAAATTTAAAAACTAGGAATATTGGTGACCCAAAAGAAGTAAAGTTAAACATCAAATTTCAAAATGTGGAGAGGAATGAAGGTATAGGGCTTATTAGAATATTTTGTGCTTCTGATTGTTTCTTTTTCCACTTTTATGGTAATATTGAACTTTTATTTCAAAATTATAAAATGTAGACAATGTCAAATAGTGGGAATTTGTGGGTAAATTATACTTTCCATTCATGTACCAATAGCAAATAGCAAATTTGAGCAATAGCAAATTTTCAGAATTATAACTATGTAAGTAGGCAATATTTGTTTGTATAATCTCTTAGTAACCCCACCTGGAATTCTCATGCATGTAATTCTACAGCACTCTATTCCCTCCATTCAGAGCCAAGAAGCTTATTGATTCTACAAACGTCTGGTTTATGATCCCATGAGATCTACTAGCAAACTTATGGAAAAATATTATTTGATGTAAAGAAAATGAACTGGTTTTGGTGAGAATTTTTTTTTTTTTTTAACAGAGTATTTCCTAACATTGCCTGGCATGGTGCAGTATTTCCCAAAAAGACTTATGAAGGATTGGAGTCTTCAGGATATTAATAGTAGGATTGAATAGCTTTCTCCAAATAGTCAGAGGACAGAACAGATTTGTCTTGTATGATCATGGGATAAAATGAGTGGTGAAGGTGACGTGTTTAGCAATCTCAGTGTGCCACTTTTGACTAGTTTACCTCAAGGGTGAAGCTGGCTTCCAGGACATGAAGCAGGCCACATGTACCATAATAACTTTCTGGGTTGTCTGCATTGGAATGTAATCAGGCTTCGTGGCTTTACCACATGGTTGGCTCACTGCCTAAGAGAAGCCCAAACATAAGATAGAGCCAACCTTGGAATCTATGCCTTACAGGAGGGCAGGAGCCACAATCTCACTGGAAGAATCAACTTGAAGTTATTATTATTATTTTAGTATTTTACAGAAGACAGAAAATATCAAGTGTCCATATCAAAGCATAGGGTTTGAAGGAGATTATAGGTGGGCTAAATTCATTTAACCCAGTTGGCATTGCCCTAAATATATAGAGAAGCTTGGCTTAACTCTGCTGTGTGGTTAACCACAATTTTAAAATCTGTAATTTTCTGTTATCTATACGGATAGCCTTTTATTTATGTGGATAATTGAAAATTGAGTGTAACCATGAAACCTAACAATCTTAGGACAGACTTGCTGAGCGATACTCTTTAGAAGCCATGCGAATTGAGATGTTTCTCTCACTAGACAAGTCCAGTAATACTTGCTTATGGCTAAAGAATGTGCCATCAATCACAGTACCCCACACTCATAAAAAAAAGAGTATATGAAATTGCTCAGGAAAAAGTGATGGGGAGATATAAGACTGACATTAGCAACAAAAGAGAAGTGAGAGGTGGTTTGAGGAAGTAAAGGCTGGGAGATTTCCGTGGAACCTACTGAAAGGGGAACTCCAAGATATGCCTTACATTCATACTGATCTGGACCTGAGTTTGCATATTTTGTGATTTCAGAGTATTTTCTGTCTAAAACAGCAAATATAGTTAGTACACGTGGTTAACGAAGCTAGCAGCAAGGCAGGCATATCCTGTTTCACTGAGCTTAGTAACAGAGCTGGCGTTAACCAAGTGCTCACCATGGGCAGGCACTGTATGGAAATGTTTCACATGAGTTAACTCAGCAGTCCTCCTATCAATGTGTGTACTATTCTTAACCTTGTTTTCAGAAAACTGAAGCTTAGAGAGACTGACTACTTCTCATAGCTGTTAAGTGTCCAGCCTCAGTTTTAATTTGAGAACTTCTGGTCCCAGACCTGAGCTTATCACTATTGCACTACAGTGCACTATATGCTGTTTGGAAACATTTGATCTGGAGGCCACATGTATGTTAGAGTAGTGTTCCCAGACAAGCCATGGATCTGTAGTCCAAACATTGGGACATGATGCTCCTCTTCCAAGATAATTCTTATAGAAGAAATCTACCTATAATTTCTTTTTCCTTCATGGTCGTGATAGGTCAAAGATCTTTTGGGAGGAAGACATTCCTTTGACACAGCAGGCTTATGCAGGGTATAAACTAACATAATCTACTAAGTCTGATATCGTTTACATTGATAATGGTAAATGTGAGTTGTAGGTGCTGCTGCAGAAGTCATTCAAAGTCACAGTGTATCTGTTGCAGATCTTAGTATCCTAAACTAAGCATGAAGGGTCAGCTGTATGTGTGTGCAAAGCAGGTGGACATTCAGAGCATTTGCTATCCATTTGTTTTCCCACTCAGTCACCAATCTGTCTAAAAACCCCACCACTAATACCACTTATTTGGATGAAACCCCTTACTCTAGATGTTAACACGTTTTTGAAAAGAGGAGTACAGGCCAGATGTGGTGCCGCACACCTTTGGTCCCAGCACTTGGTGGCAGAGGCAGGTGGATCTCTGTGAGTTCAAGGCCAGCCTGGTCTACATAGTGAGTTCCAGGCCAGCTGGGTCTATAGGGAGATCCTGTCTCAAAAAGATGTGCCCCCCCCCGCAAAAAAAAGAGAAAAAAAGAAAAGAGGAGTACATTGCCAGGCTGGTCGTGCATGACTGAGTTTAAGCCCAGCACTCAGGACGCAGGGGCAAGTGGAGCTCTGTGGGACTGAGGCCAGCCCGGTCTACATAGTAAGTTCCAGGCCAACTGTCTCAAAAAACAATAACAAAAAGATGAGTACATTAAGCCATCAACATTCACTATAAGACCTGTGAGCTACAATGATAGAAAAAAAAACACCTGGGTTTTGAGGAAATGAGAGCAGTATAGGTGAATTCTGATAGAAAATGAATATTGGAAAGCTCGTTGCATTAAGTCTGCATGTCATAGTTCAAGATGAAGTAATGAATTTACTGTAAAACATTTATTGTTTAATAAAGACAATGTAGTCATTTTTAATTAAAATGGTAGATTCTCAGAGAAGCCCCAAGAAATCATCACGTCTTCCCTGTTGGATTGTTCCACAACATTTCTTTTTATAAAACAATTCTGGTGGTAGATAGAGGGCTTTTTTTAATTTAATGGCTTTGTGTGGCAAAATCAATAGCAATCTTTTTGTTAATCTTTAATATGTACATGCACATGTACTAAGTGCTTTATAAGTCATTATTACATTTAATTTTTCATAATAACTATATCAGGAATATGCTATGATCATCCATATTTTATAGATAATGAACCACAGGCCTAAAATGACTTACTGTAGCTATTAAGTATAAAACTGTGATTGTCTTCCTCATTCTTTCCTTTGGAAAGAGATATATGAGGACTTTATAGGAAGAGGTTCATGCTAAAAACAGAACCAGAAATACTAGAGGAACTCAAATAGAGGACATAAATGCCATATCATTAATTTTTTGAAGACGCCCTAGGACTTTGTAATGAACATCATAAAATCCTGTAAGGCTAAGAGCAAATAATGGCTTCAAGTTCATTCTTATTTTAATAAATGAGGAAGTTCAGAGGTAGTGTCTGACTTAAAATTCTACATGGTTGCATATCATCATCTCTCAGAAGTGTTTACATAAAGCAAAATATATGACATAGCCATTACTGGTAATGCAGGAAAGAAAGTAGCAAAGAAAAACACAGTCTGATTAGACCAGCAAAACAGTATCTAGCCCATCTAACTTAGCCACCCATAGCAAATGAAAAGCTAAATAGAAATTCCCTCCCAGTGCAGATAATTTCAACTCTGTACTTTGTCTACAATAAACGTTCAGCAAAAAGTTGATTTTTAAAAAAATAAATGAGTCTATGATTTTCTAGCACTCATCCTAATATGGACAACATACATCCTTCTTGTTCTAGAAATAAACAGTTTGTGACTTGCAAAAACACATAACCATGAATAACTCTTAAAAGGGTCCAGCTACTACGTTTGAAAATTGCCCTGTTCTGACTTTTTTCTAGTTCCCTGTCTAGAACTTGTAATGCTAATTATTCTTGCCTTTACTTCTCCTTCACATCTCCCATTCATGATTCAAGAACTTTCTTCTCCCCTTAGAGACAAGAGTTATGTAATTTGGGAGTCTTTTAGATAGACCCACTGAAGGGGTACTCCAATTGCCTCACCCTGCATCCCTGTTCAGCATGGAAGAAGCCAGGGCAGTCTGCGTCCCTATTCCCTATTGGCAATTTGGGTAACCCCTTCAGAGGATGGAGTGATAAGAACAGGAGGCAGGAATTGGCTAGGCAGTTAGGATAAAAAGACCCAAAAGAATTAGCCAGTTTCTTGGCTAAAAATCAAACTGTCCTTGGGCCTGTTAGCAACATACTCTGTTCCAAGGCCAAACATATCAAAAGTATTTGGGAGCTTGTATCTAATCCTTAAAAGATTTTAGGGTTACCTCTTCAGAGGGGAGAATGTTGGAGAGGAGGAAGTGGGCATGGATTTGATCAAAACACCTTATACTCATGTGTGAAATTCCCAATAATGTTTTTGTAAAATTTTTTGAAAATTCTGTATAGCTATTTAATATCTACTAAAATTCCATATTAAATCTAAATCACAGTCTATGAAAATGATACATATCAAAAAAAGGTTTCATCTACTTAACTGTGACTGTGTTTGCCATTAAATACAGATGTGAAACAAAAGTATGTTCATTTAGACATAATGCACATAGTGATGAAGACTTAAATGATTATCATTCATTTGACATTTTCCAACCTCTCAACATTTGGAAGGATTTTTCCATGACTGAACCTCTTTGCTACCAGGGAGTCTAACTCACTGCAGAACTGCACTTTCTTCAGGGAGGGTTGGAGAGTTCTCACCATACTCAGCAACTTTAGACATGTTATCTCGAGCTTGCTCAGGAACGCGTACCTAGGAATTAAAGACTGAAGGATATGCCCAGCCTTTCCAAATCCCCCTTGTACCCATAATTTTCATCTTCTATTGGTTAAAAGGATGATGGATGAACAGGCAAATTGCTTTTGGAGAATTTGGGGGACAGAAATAGAATATGATGTCAGCCTTTAGCATCAGGAAGTCTCATTGTAACTCATATCTCTAAGCCAAAGAACTATAAAAAGTCCATCTAAGGACCCTCAAAGGCAGGGTCTGAGGTGGCTATGGAGACTGAAGTCCCCTCATCTACTCAGTAGACCAAAAAATAGCCTATTGTAGTGGAAGCTCAGGAGCCCTAAAGGGGAGCTTCTGCCCTGGCTTGAGTTTATATGAGAAACGTGGTCCTGAATTTGATTCCTGAAAATAGAGAGGCTGGCAACTTCGAGTTGTTTCCTTCATGAGTCGGGATCTAGATCTTTGCCTGACTTTCTTCATCCAGAGGGAGGTTGGCAGCTCTGAGGACAAAGCCTGAGCCTACTCCTTGCTTTAAGGACCTATTTCCCCAGTGAAACCGAGTCCCCAAACCTAAAGGAGTAAAGTTGACTTTTTTTTTTCCTTTTCCTCTTTTGTGATGCTGAGAATTGAACAGACCATCTTGAGCTATTCCTTCAGTGCCCTTTATTTTTATTCTATACAGGTCTGTCCATTAATTTAACTGTGACTGGCTCTCTGCCAAGCAGTTCTGTCATCTGCAGAAGTTCTAGCTGTTCTCAAGCTCTAATTCCTGCTCTAGGCTTTACAGTCCGGAAGGAGAGGGAAGCCACTGCAAAGGAGGTTTCCTGGATCTCCATAGAGAAGTGTTGTCATCGACAGCAGCCTTTTCAGGAGGATATGGGAGGGTGTCAGGCTGACTTTAAACTTGAGTTTCAGGATCTTAAAGGATTATCCTCTGGCTAGGAAGCTGGAATTATTCTATCCCTTTTTTCAGCAAATGATTTTATCACACTACAAAGATCAGAGATACTAGTATCTCTAGTACTTGTGATGATCATTTCACAGAAGATTTGAGGATGCCGGAGATGACCAGCACTGAGTATGGGGTTAGAGCATTGCCTTGTTAAACATGTCCTCCACTTCCCTCATGCCAGCAAATGGAAATGGCCTACTTGGAGTCATTATTCACCTTATGAGATTTATTCCCCCTGAAAACGTATACACCAATATCCGATTAGATAATCTCATGATAGACTCACCATATAGAAGATATCAAAGCCAACACTGGCTATTAATAAAAACTAAATTTATTTCAAGTCAAGATTTTAAAAAATCAAAGATCTTAATTTTCTTTTTGGCTTCCAGTGTACAGCACAGGTTCAGTTTATAGTGGGCATTTCATACTTACTGCATTGAAGGAAAAATGAAGAAACTCTAGGGTAAAGAATCTTCTACCTTGGGCTTTGTTTCACTTGGTTCAATCATTTGCTTTGAATTTTCTCACTCGGGATGTTTTTGAACCAGTAAATAGTAATATTAAACAGTAATAGAATAACAATTGATTTTATTTTTCAGCTGAGAAAATCTGCCGACTCTGGTAGCAAAATTCAGTCATCCAATCCACTGAACTTACTTTAATGGCAAAAGCTCAGCTCCTGCTGACCTATTCAAGAGTGCTGATCTGAGGTTGTTCTAAAACTGCATCTACAATATTTGCAACTGTGTTCCAACTTCCCTGTATTTAAGATCTATGTTATAATTGATTCCCCAGGAATAGCTGTGAAAATGCATATGAGCTACTGATTAGATCTTACTATAAACATACAACACCTGCTACTTTCAGTGCTAATGACTTAATATGCAGAGGTGCTGAAATCAGTTGTATGCTGCAAGCAACAAAGTTAAGGGTCTCATAATAACACACATTATTAATTATTGATTTTTTTTTATGTGCTGGGGATTGAACCCAGAACTGCACACATGTAGGCTAGGAAAGTGCTCTGTCACTGAAATAGATCCTCAGCCCTCTCTCATTTTTTGAAACTGATTTTTGAATAAGAGATAATGAGTGAACTGCAGCCAGGCACTAGAGATTACACATAACACACAAGGAGTCTCACCTGCCTTTCTGTGTGTGACATGTGGGTGTCATCAGTCATATGCATCACAGTAGAGAAAAAGCTTATAAAGTCCTGTTGTGTAGTCATTGTCTTTGATTGAATTATAATCATCTTTGGAAATTTTACATTTAAACACGCTACAGTATAATTCATCACCATAAGAAACAAGACCATAGAATCAGTAAGTACAATATTTAATAATGCTTCCAATTGCCCATGTTCCCTTATTTCTGATTCTGTTTTTCCCCTATAGTACTTCCATTCAATATTCTACATATAGTATTACTGCTCGAGATAACTTTCTTTTTATATCCTCTTCTAGGTGAGGAAAACTTTGTGAAGATGGGAATAACTCTTCTGTTTTCTACTGTTTCCCAAGGCTCTAGAACAGTGCATGATATAAAATAGACATTTTCATAAAAATGAATAAATAGAAAAATTAATTTTAGTGAGCAACTCTTATGAAGAAATTCTAGTAATTTTTTTCTTTTATTATCATTTTTTAAAATTCAATTTTAATAGTGAAGTAAACAACCAACAATTCAAAATGTGTTAGTCCAAAAGCAAAAACTGAACAGTGATAGAAAAGCAACAGTCTCATATCTAATTAGATACCTACCCTAATATCATGGTTCTCTTTTCCACCTGACAAATTAGAGGTACATTTCTTTTTCAAGTTCTTCTTCTTTTTTTCTTTTCTTTTTGAGACAGGGTCTCCCTGTAGCCCCAGCTGGCCTGGAACTTGCTATGTACATCAGGCTGGCCTGGAACTCACAGAGATCCACCTGCCTCTGCCTCCAGAGTAGGATTAAAGGTGTGTGCCACCACAACTTACCTTTCAAGTTCTTAAGTAATATAAATTTTAATTGCTGCTGAAGATAGGAACTCTTTTCAAATCAATGTCTTTTATAAGAAAATGAACCATAAATTGTTAATTATACAGTAATACTATTTAACAATAGGTTAGTGGCTCTACTAAACTGGAGTCATGAAACATTTATTCTGAACTATTAGCAAAAGGACAAAACTAAGTAGAATGCACTTTAAACTTGCACTCAGAAGTGAAAAGGTTAACAAATTCCCATTTTACCTCACTTAAAACCCTATGGTTAAGTTAATCTAATGCATAATATACTTTGCTGTTCTGATAGGTATGTATTGTCTCCTGGCTTCAAAGTGAGCTTCTCTAGTAACTAATGATGATGAACATCTTGGCCTGTGTGGTTTTATATCTTTTCATTATAGCGCATATTTATGTCTTTGAGCTATTTCCAATTGGAATGATAGGGTTTTTTCATTATTGAAATTTGTAAGCTATATACATAGTGTTAGTTCTTTGTCATGTATATGGTTTGAAGCATTTCTTTTTCCAGTCTAGAACTGGTCTATTTGTTTTTTGTTTTTTTTTTTTTTACAGTTTTTAATTTTATGAACTACAGTTTATCAGTATTTCTTTTCATTGTGTTTTTGAGGTTAAGTCTAAGAACATTTTGCCTAGACTTACATCTCAAATATTTTTTCCTATTTTAAAAAATTATTTATTTTTATTTTATGTGTGTATGTGTTTTGCCTGAATGTACTGCACCACATGTGTGCCCTCAGTGGTCAGAAAAGGGTATCAGATACCCTGGAATGGGAGCTAAAAATGGTTGTTAGCTGCCTTGTGTGTATTGGGAACAGAACCCGGGTCCTCTGCAAGAATAGCCAGTGCTCTTAATCAATGAGGCATCTCTCCGGTCCCCCAATTTTTTCCAATGTGTATTTTTTGTTGAGTTTTTGTGCATTTCATATACATCTTAATCATCTTTATACCCCCTGCCCTATCTGCACCCCCATCTCCCCCAACCAGATTTCATGCATTCTGTCATCTATATTAAGAGCTAGTGAGTCAAGTTAATATGCCCAGGCATCCCTCAGTGCACATTTATCCACTGGGGTCTAGTCAGCCTATTTAGAGTCTCTTCCTTAAAAAAAGGTCAGCTTCCCCTCACCCAGCAGCTACCAATAGTTCTTCAGCAAAGGTTGGGCCTCTTGCCCATTTCCCCAGTTCTATGCTGGGTGTTTGTTGTGTCTGCATGGGTCCTGTGCATGCTGACATCATTCCTGTAAATTCAAATGAGCAAGTTCCCAGAACCCTGCAAGACACTGTTTTCTTATGGTCATACACTTCCTCCCCTGGATCCTACAATCTTTCCTCCCTCTCTTCTGCAATGGTCCCTGAGCCCTTGGTGGGTGAAGTTTAATATAGGAGTCCTGTTCAGGGATCCACATTGTACTAGTCACTTTTCTGTTGCTGTGATAGAAACACTGACCAAAGCAATCTATAGAAGGAAGAGTTTAGTTGAGCTTACAGTTCCAGGGGAATTATAGTCTGTCATGGCAGGGAGGCATGGTGGCTGGAGATGGCTGGAGCAGGGGCAGCAGAAGTGAAGCTCTCACATCATCACACAGGCACAGGAAGCAAGAGTCCAAATGGAGATCTGGCAAGGCTTAAGAATTCTCTAAGCCCACCCACAGTAACGTGCTTCCTCTAGGATAGCCACACCTTCTAAAACCTCCCAAAATAGTGCCATCATCTGAGGACAAAATGTCCAAATACTTGGAGCCTATGGGGGACATTTTCATTCAAACCACCACATTCCACCCCCTGGCCCCCATAGGCTCATGACTATATAAAATGCAAAATGCATGTAGCCCAACTTTAAAAGTGCCCATAGTCATTATCAGTCTCAATACTATTCAAAAGTCCACAGCCCAAAGTGGACTCAGGTAAATATCTTAACTGTAAGCCTCTATAAAATCAAAAGACAATTTACATACTCCCAACATACAGTGGAACCAAATACACATTACCATTCCAAAAGGGAGGAACGGAGGCATAGTAAGGAAATACCATACCAAAACAGGACCGAAAACCAGCAAGGCAAACACCAAATCCAGTAACTCCATGTCCAACTTCTGGGACTTTACTTCCAAAGGGCTTTGATGGCTCAGCCTCTCTAGCTTTGCTGCACGCAACACACATCTCTCTCTTGCACTGGTACCACTCCCTGTATGCAGGTCTTCTTGGCAGATGCCTCACAGCTCTGGCATCATGAACTTCTTGGGGTCTCCATTGTCAACCAGGCTTTACCTTCATAGCTTCACACAATGGCCTATCAGGGCCTTCTCTAGGTAGGAGAACCCCTGCTTCATGCTGCCTGGCCCCCGAGGCTCTCTGAAACCTCAGAGGAAGAATTGATGGCCCTTTCACTCTTCCATCTTTCATGCCTCTAAAGCCAGCACCGGGTAAACGACAATGCCAAGTTTGACTGCAAGTTTGGTATGGACCCCAGCCTGCATTATCCACCTTAGAAGCTTTTCTCTTCAGTGGCCCCTGAATTTCCTTTCACAAATTGGAGGCTTAACTGGATGTGGTCTTGCCCTGGAGGCAGTCTCCATTGTTTAAGTTTGAATCTCTAGGCCCCTCCTTAATCACTTTCATCTCTTTATTACTTTAATCTCCTTAATCACTTTAATCTCCTTATCAATGGGATCCTCTCCATCACATGCCAGGCTCCAACATTTATCTTCCTAGTGCTCTTTCTCAATCCAAACTGTATTTCTTTCTGCCCCATTTGCTCTTTTTCATGGTAGATCTGCATAATATTCACCATTAATAGCCACACCACCATTTCTATGTTCGACTATCTTGAAATGTCTTCCACCAGAAAAATTAACCCGTGGCTTTTCAACTTAGCCTCAGGCAAGCTTTTTGGCTGCAGGCAGACTAGCCAGACTGTCAAAATATCCCGTGTTGCTTAAGTCCTTATTTCCCTCCAGAACTACATTGTTCTCAGCACTACTTTCTTCCAAGTACTTACAAGAATGGCCTGTTAAACTCTGATTACAGAAATCAATAGCTTTTCTAGCCCAAACTTCCAAAGTCTTCCATGGTTCTCTAAAACTCCACATGGTCAGGTTCTTCACAGCCAACAGCCTACTCTCTGGTACCAATCACTACAGGGTATAGTTATACCAGAGTTTGACCAATTAGCCTCCATTGGAGGAGATTTGGATAGTCTCCAGTTTTGAGATAGTACAAATAGAGTTGCAGTTACATATGTTTCTAATTCAAAATAATAGAGGTTCCATTGTGCATGTATCACTTAAAGTTGGGAATCTCATAGACATTTATTCTCTATGTGTGATCAGTTGTGGAACTCTGTAATAGTCTACATCTGTTACAAAAAAAGCTTCTTTGATGAGTGGTGACTGGCATAGTTGTCTGTAAATATAAGGATCCATATTTAGCATTAGTAAGAAATTATGTTTGTCCAGGGATGTGACAGACAGGGTTTTCTCTAGGATCTATGACCTCTCCAGTCATGTGTATTTGGCTATGTTTACAGTACCACACATAAGTTCCTGCCCATTGAGTGGGCTTTAAGTCCAATTAATTGTTTATTATCCCTAAGATAAAAATGCCACTACTGCATTGCTATGGTTTCTTGTGCTGGTTATGGTTGTGATTATTAGGCTTTAAGCTGGGATTGTACCATTGATGGATTTTTTTCCCCTTAGCTTGCATAGTGTCCTCTAAAACTATGAGAACTAGTCTTCAAGGAGGAGGCTTCCAAGTCATTTCCAGCTCTGTTACTCCAAGCCTTATGTCCAAAGTATGTCCTGCCTTCAGCAATAGAGTCTTACCTTCAAGTACTGGGAGATAATCAAGGGCTGTGGCAATAGCCTATGTAATTTTGGGAGTCTCTTGGACTACCCTGACTAACAACTCGAAGGGGTTTTCTCCTGTCTAGGCCTTCCTATTTAAAAAAAAAAAAAGTTTTTAAGCTATGCATGGTAGCATATAACTATATTCCCAACATCTGGGAGGCTGAGGCAAGAGGATCTTGACCTCCATGTCAGCATGAGTTATATAGCAACAAAATCTAAATAAATCACATTCCCCAATTACACTAACAAGATTCTGAGTGCTCACCCATAGTCTCATGTGTTCAGTTGCTACTATATCAGACCCTGCAGATATAGAACATTTTGAACATCTCAGAAAGCCTGTTAGACAAAGTTGGTCTAGACACAGAACAAAGTGGCTTATAATATCACTAATAATTTTCTTTCTTTTTTGTTGAATTTTCCATTTAATACAATCTTAGATTTAGGGATGATTCACAGTGGCAGAAACTATAAATGTTTTGGAGCAAAATATTTTTTCACTAAAAATACTCCCTTAATGAAGTGAAATTATAATACTTATAAAGGAAATTAGTTTTTATCTGAAAATTTTATAACTATATTTTATCAAAGAAATTCATGAAAACATTTGGCTAGCATCAAAGAAAGAATTTGGCTATTGTATAAATAAAATATGTAAAACAATATAAAGTCATTATTAAAGGAAGAATCTTTTGTATAATAAGGTTACTTATAATTTTCAATGTAAATAAAATGAATAGGCAGATAAATATTTATGTTGATGATAGCAGTAGTAAAGATTTTAATTTATTCACAAAACAATTGCAAACTCACAAAATACCGTAAATAAGATTTCTGTGATTCTAGCCCACCTAAGCTTATTCCTGAAACTGTTCATTTTTCAGTGTACTAATGCAATTTGGAACAGTAAAACCTAACTGATGTGACAGTGGAGAAGTGTGCATTTACCCTGACATGGCATGTTATTTTACATTCTTGTTTCATAAGACGTTAGCAAATTTTGGATATATTCATTCAATATCACTTTATTTGATAAACAAGTCATCTACTTTGTTAAATTTAGTTGAAAAATATACTGAAGCGATATAGAGACTTTAGCAAGAGAGTACAATTTCAGAACAGCAAATTCAAATACAAATAAAATATATTTAAATAAGACAGGAGATAGCTAAAAATCACTTTAGAAGTTCCTCTTCCAGGACTAAGGTATCTGGTCATTCGTTTAATAACTATGAACTGCATGCTATTGCACTTGAACCATCAATTTCTCAGTTGGGAAGCTGAGCTGCACAGAAATTGATTTCATTACTTAGTAGAAAAAACTCAGGTCATGGCCTTCTATTTATACTATATATCAAAAGATCTTTTCTAGCCATACCAGCCACCTTGAATCTCTTACTATTTGAAAAACAGTAAAAATGCCCCAGGCTTTCTAATGCCACAGTTAACTTGCATTTTTTTCCCTTATGAACACATTCCTCATTTATCTATCAAGCACCTTCAATGATCAGGGATTTCTTGTGTGTGTGTGTGTGTGTGTGTGTGTGTGTGTGTGTGTGTGTATAAACCAGAGGTCTACTTCTCTTCCCTTCCCTTCCCTTCTCTTTTCTTTTCTTTTCTTTTCTTTTCTTTTCTTTTCTTTTCAAAGGTCTCTCCCTGGTCTTGAACTCACCAAGTAGGCTAGGCTGGTCAGTCAATGAGCTCTAAGGATCTGCCTGCCTCTACCTGCCTCCCAAGCACTGCTATTACAAGGGCATCACCATACTTGTATTTTTAAATTTATTATTTATTATTTTTTATGTGTATGAGTGCATTACCTGCATGTAGGTAGGTGCACACTCTGAAATGCCCCCTGACATCAGAAGTGAGCATCAGATCCTCTGGAATTGGGGTTATGGATGGTTGTTAGCCACCATGTGTGTGCTGGGAATTGAACCCCAGTCCTCTACAAGAGCAACAAGTGCTCTTAACCTCTGAGCCATCTCTCAAGCCCCCATACTTGTATTAAAAACAAACAAAAAAACAAACAAAAAAACAGGTCCTGGGGCTCAAATTCAGGTCCTTACAAACTGAACTACTGCTCCGGTCCAATGGGCAGAGATTTCTATGCACCAAAATATGTTTGTGAATGGACAACAGAGCACTTACAGTATAGTGGAGGATAAGTAAATAATAAATAGGACAAACGTAAGATGTGTTAGAATATGAGAACTATGGAAAAGGAAAAGGCTGAAGAGGTTAATGAAGTGTCAGACGGGAGGTATAGGTGAGATTTAAGTCCGCTTTGTAGACAGTGCTTGTTGAAATCTCAGCTCTTCTTCAACATCCATCTTACTTGTCACCTCATCCATGAAACCCTGCTCAATACCTTCATTAGAATTAATCTCCCCTACTGTGCTCCCAGACCACTTGCTGTCTCTATTAAAGCACTTAGCATTCTTCCTTGTGTTAGATGTGAATGCATCTGTCTTTTCATTAGATTGTAACTTCTTAATGAAGAGAATGTGTCTTATTAATCATTTTATCTGTTGCAGAGTCACACACAAAGTGGCTGGCTTAATGACTGTTGGTTGAATAATGAATCTCAAGTTGATCAGGAATTGAAAAATTACTGGGTTGTTTATAGAAGATAATCCTGATACTAGGATTCAAACATATAAATTCAGCATATAGATACTTAGTGCGAATGCTTTTTCAGAAATAAAAAGTCCTTTTTTGCTCTTGCAAGATTTCTAATTAAAAAAAACTCAAATATTAATATATCAACAAATCAAGCAAGATAAAAGCATCATTAAGAACTTAAGTTTCTCTTCAGAGCTGAATGTATTATTCAAATAGCTCACAAAATTAGCTGTTATTAGTCAAAATTTAGGCAACCTAACCAACACTGTTGCTTTTATATAGCATCATGCTTTTACCAGAAAGAATATGATTTATGTGAAATTGTCAATCTTTATTGTTTTCTTTGTTGTTGAGTAAAAAGTACAAAATCACCAAGCTCTTATTCTTCTGTATTTTTTTCACAAAATATATTGCTTTACAGACTCAAGAATCAGTGATACTTGTTGCTTAAGAAACTGTACTTTTTACAACCTAATAACATACTTTCTTGAAAGTGCTGTGATAAACAATATTTGCTACTCATGACAACCGAATAAAGCACAGCTCTGAAATGGATTTTGGCTACACATGTTGACTGTATACTAATGGGCAGGTATGATAAAATACTTCTACTGAGCAAGTGCAACATAATTTTTGCATTGTACTCTAAAAATCGCTTTTAGAATTAAAAATATTAATGGGCACATGATTAGAATATGTTTACAAATTATTAGTGGTGCAACAGATTGAACTAGCTATCAGTGTTACTTTTTTGAATAGTGATGTGACTACATGAAATATTAGCGACTGCTCTACCAGAATTGCAAATTCTTTTGATGAAATTTTTGTTTCTCTTGAGAAGAAATCTTGCTATGTTGCTCAGACTGGTCTCCAACCACTGAAGTGGTTCTCTCAGCCTCTGAGCAGCTGTGATCACCAGTGTGCATGACTCTACTAGCAACTCAATGAAGAATTTAAAATGAACCTTTAAAATAACAAGATGTGTTAGCATTCATATTTTTTTTGTTTTTATTTTCATGCAATGCCAAAGACTAAACCCAGGATCTCACACATATTAGGCAAGTGGTCTGCTGCTGAGCTATATCTCCATCCCCCGTTAACAGGTTTATTAAATTGAAACATTCATGTTTGACTTTCAGGTACATGTTTTTATTCAAAATGCACATATATGTTTCAATTAATTTTCCTCCTGATGTGCAGGGAATCACTATATATGTTTATGAGAAATTATTGATACAGTAAAGGGTTGTCAATATTAGAGACATAAAGTTATTATTGGAAAGCTTAATAGGTGCATCTTAAGTAATAAGGTAACAATACTGAGAAGAGAGAATGAATTGGTCAGAAATTGTTGGGGGCCTCTGTTATGTGAAGTAGAAGTCTCTTCATATCTGGATAGCTCACAAAGCTCGGAGTTATGTGCTGAGACTCCTTTCATAGCGGGGTGCCTTCCTGGCATTCTCCCTGACTCTCCTTTTGAAGTGCCCACCATAAATGCCATAACATAAACATGGCCTCTGGCTCTAGGAATACCATGCTTTCCTGTGTGATTTTTCAGGTAGTCAGCCATGGCAGAAACCCACTTCCATATGCAAATAGAATGTCTCACAAAGTATCTATCAGCCAAAGCTTTTACCACTACCCCCATGGTATAAATATCCTAGTCCTCTCTCAATAATTTGGAGCTAGAAGCAGAGCGGGAGCTAGAAGTAGAGCGGGGACTAGAAGCGGAGCTAGAGCCAGAGCAGGAACTGGGTCACTGAGACTTGGAATAAAGAGCTGTAGCACTGAATCTGACAGACTGAGTCTGTGTCTTCTGCCTGCAATCTAGTCTCCCCGGGGGGCAGCATTCCTCCAATACCGGCTCACGGATCCCAGTTTCAGCCACCTCGCCCTCCCCGTAATCCAGTGGCCAGTGGATTTCGCATCAAGAGGAAAGCCCACAGGGGGGAAATTAAGGTGGTATACGGCTGGACAACGCTCCAGCAGCAGAGGCCCCCAGAGACACCTCCGGGCCAGACCCGCCTTCCTCCAGGCGCACAGCGGAGAAGCCTGTGGACCCGCCGTGCCATTCCGGGAGTGCACGCAGGGACCCCGAGGTGCCTGCGCTCCCCACGCCAGGGAGCCCAGCGTGCACACTATAAGAAATGGAGCCCTAGAGAAAGATATAGGATAAGCATGGTCAGGAGAAATAACACATGAGACGCTAGCTGGCATCGTGGCTGTTATGCTTTATTTCTGCTTTCCCACTGTGATTTGACAATGCCGCATATGTGTGTGCATAGGCCTGCAGTAAATACCTGCTTAATTAATTTAATAGCTTGCAAAGGACCATCCAAGTAGCTAAAGTTACCTTTTCTTCTTGAGGCTGTATGTGAATACTACCAGGAAGAGGGATAAATTAAAAGAAAATTAAAATGTGCGAAATTGGAATGGCTGTGGTTTCACTTTTGAAATGTTTTATCATCTGTTGTCACATTATTATGAGAAAACTGAGGTTTTCATTGTTTAAGCTGAGCATGCAGCATGGTGGTAGAGCATGTGCATAGATGAGTGAATCTCTGGACTTAACACTAAACTTAAAAAAAAAAAAAAGTTGCCCTTTTAGCACTGACATATACCCCCCTTCATATACCCCTATGGCTGTGAAGGTTCAAAGTTTCAGAGAATCAAATCTGTAATTGAGTAATCCTCTTTAGTGCAAAATACGGGTATCGATACCACCTATAACTCTTTTGATTTAAATGTGTCATTAGGCATATTTTAAGAGAGCACGTGTGTTTATACATGTGTAAAAATTTGAATTTGTTACCTGTGAATACAATGTGAGATTTTAAATACGAGGTGCCTAAATGTGCACACACACACACACACACACACACACACACGCATACACACACGCACATGTACATACCTGCATAGATATAATTAATTTCTAAGTTTTGAGATTACAATAAACATGCTTACCTACAATATGAGCAATACAACATGGGAACTCTACAGATAACATTGTGTGTGCATTAAAATGACCAGAATTTTTAAAAAATGTGAATAATATATAGGCATCTTTCAGTTTTACAATTCCTTTTATTCCCAAACCAAGGTTACTGAGAAGTGCCAGATCACACTTGCATCTTATAGAGGTTTGGGCTTGCTGCTGGTTTATCAGTAAGCATCAGATGGGTGTTGTCATGGTAAATAAAAACACAGTTGTTATCTGTCAGTATAAGCATGCCTGCTGCTATTAGCAGATAAGAGAGGGAATAGAAATAAGATGTACTACTGGGGTATTAAAAACTAAAAATTGTTCATACTATTTATCTTATTGTTTTGATTTTACAGGATCTTACTTTGTAGTCCAGGCTGGCCTAGAACTTACTATGTAGACCAAGCTGGCCTTGAATTCAAGGCAATCCTCCTGCTTCTGCATCCACACCCTGTTCATACTTACTCTTTATAGAACAGTTTTCTTGAATATTATTTTTAGAATAACATGCAAATATAATTGAAGAAGTTCAATAAAAATAAATCTGCATAGAGTATAACTTAAGAAGTGAGCAAATAAATATAATTTGCATTTTAGCTTAGAATATGCACTGGGGTGATGTCTGATTTTCACCAGGATGAACACAAATGACAAAAGCCACATTTAGATTACATCTAGTTATACTTTGCAAGGGTATTTCTGAGGAAACATCACAATTCAAACTTCTTTTGAGTCTTTAGGCAACAGTACAATGACATTTACCTTAGCTTATCCACACTCTTCTCAATGAGAAGTGGCTCCTTAAAGCAACCCCATTTCATTTTTCTTTGAGTCTAAATCTGAAACAAAATATCAAAATAGCATTTTTAATCTTTTTGAAAATTTTATACATGAGTACACTATATTTACATCATTTCCAACCCTTTCCCCTCCAACTCCTCCCCTCTCAAATTCATAACCTATTATTCTATAATCACTATTGTTTTATATATGTACAACCTACTGAGTCTTGTTAGTGTTGCTCATATGTATGTACATGTGTTTAGGGCTGACCACTTAGGATTAGATAACCTATCAGGGGCCTTATCCCTAGGAAAAAAACTGATGGTCCCTCTTTTATCAGCTATTGACTACCTGTAGCTCTTGTAGAGGTGGGGCCTTGTGAAATTTCTGCTATCCATGTTATCATGTCAACTGGTGTCATTAAGCAGGCCTTGCATAGGCAACCATGTTGTTGAGATTTCATGGGTGAAAAAGATTACACTGAGTGAAGAAAACCCACACCCAGAAAGGAAAATGCCACATGCTCTCTCTTATTTTTAGATCTTAGCTCTGAATCTTTGTATTTGAATACATAACCTGGAGTAACCACAGAAGCCAGGAAAGTAGAAAAAGACCATGGTGGTGGCGGGGGGAGGGGGAGCTCTAGAGAGGGGACAGTAGGACACAGTGCTATGAAGGGGAATACTGGGGGACTACTTAACTGGGGAAGGAAAGGGGATCGTAATAAAGCAGGAGAGGGAGGAAGGAGAGATAAATAACAACAAGGATGCTTGAAAAGCCACAGGGAAATACTACAAGCTTGCTTAAAAATACACATCAAAAACCTACTGAAAAAATCACACATACAGTATCCCTACATGAGTCTGTGGGTATCGCTGAAGCTACATAGCAAGAAACAGTGCCAGACAGGAGAAACTTTCCTTTGAGTTGTTGGCCAGGGTGGTCTAAGAGACTCCCAAAATTACACAGGCTATTGCCACAGTCCTTAATTGCCTTCCAGAACTTGATGGTACGACCCTATTGCTGAAGATGGGACATGCTCAGGACATGGACCTGGAACTGACTTGGAAGCCACCTCTCCTGAAGGCTAGCTCTCATAGCTTTGGAGAACACTATGCAAACTGATAAAGGGAGAACATCAGTTGACGGTCCAACTCTAGCTTTAAGGCCTGAAAACCACATCATTGACCAGCACAGCAAATGACATTGATGCAGTAGTGGCACTTTTATCTCGAGAGTAATCAACAACTGCCTAATTGGACTTAAATCCCACTCAGTGGGAAGAAACTCATATCTGGTACTGTAAACCCAGCCAAATACACATAGCTAGACAAGTCATAGATTTTAGAGAAAACCCCAAGGCTCTCATATCCCTAGACAAATGTAATTTCTTACTATGTACAAAATATGGATCCTTAAATTTACAGACAAGTATCCCAGTCACCACCCATCGAAGTGGCTTCTTTTCAACAGACAGATTATTACAGAGTTATACCACTGGTCACACACAAAGATTCTTTGTGAGTTGTCCAAGCCTAAGTGCCACATCCAGGACACAACCTCTATGCCTAAGACTCATGGAGCTTGGAAGAAGGGATGAAGAGAACACTAATGCATCTTTCAATTCTCATCAATGAAGCTCCCTCATGCAACAGAGTCAGGAACACAAAAGGCCACAAAAGGCCAAAACACAGAGAATAAGAGTCAGCAGAATGTGGGTCCTTGGACAGGACTCCTATATTGAGGTCCACCCACCCAGGGCTCAGGGACCATTGCAGAAGAAGGGGCAGAAAGACTGTAAGAGCAAGAGAGGAGGTGCATGACCATAGGGAATTAGTCCTACAGGCACCTGGGACCCTTCTCGTACAAACCTACAACAATGATGTCAATATGCACAAGACCCATGCAAACTTAAGCAGACAAAAACCTGGCATAGAACTGTGGAAATGAACAGCAGGCCCCAATCATAGTTGAAGAATTACTGGCAGCTGAATACTGCTGGGTGTGGAAGAGGTGATCTTCTTGAAGGGAGAGACTCTAGATAGGCTGACTAAACCCTGGTGGACGTACTTGCATTGAGGGACATGGGGGGGACACTAAATTTACATAATAGGCCTTAATACAAATGACAATGTATGAACACCTTGTGAGGGGCCTATGGGAGGTGAAAAGAGAAGGTGCTATTAAGATGATTTAATATATGAAATATACAAAAATTCAATTAAAATCTATTAAAAAATACATACATATGTATGTATATTGTAGTTATATATATGGAGTTACACTACACTGAAAATGCTCATTTTAGGAGTCACAGACTAACAAAAACCCCAGTACCAGGCAAGAGATACCTCCCTTTGAGTTGCAGGTCACGGGGTTCCAAGAGATCCCCCAAACAATATAAGCTATTGCCCCTCTCATTGGTTGCCTCCCAGAACCTGAAGGTGAGACTATTGCTGAAGATGCCACACACTTTGGATGCAGGATTGCAAGGATTGAGCTGGTGCTGACTTGAAGCCTCCTCCATGAAGATTAGCTCTTCTACTAGTAGAAGGTGCTAGCTATGCAAGATGCCAAGAGAGAAAAGCAATCAGCAGTCCTACCCAGCTGTAAGGCCTATGACACACAGCAGTGACCAGCCTGGCAAGATGGCACCAATGGTGCAAAATGGCATTTATAGCTTGAGAGTAATCAACAGCTGTCTCACTGGACTTAAGGCCCGCTCAATAGGAGGGAATCCATGCCTGATGCTGTAAACCTAGCCAAGTACCTATGGCTGGACAGGTCAGAGATCCTAGAGGAGAACCTACTACTGTCATTTTCTTAAACTAATACAGTTTCTAACTGTATTCTAAATACTTATACCTACAGCCATGTAGAACTCTCACCCTTTATCAAAAAAAGCTTCTTTTTGCTGCTACAGAGATCCTAACTGCTCAGAATGCAGAGAATAAGTGACCTGGTGTGCCCAGCCTCACTTGGTATTTCTATAACACAACTCATACACCTAGGGGAACATCACAGAAAAGAAGGATGGAAAGAGGTTTAAAGCTAAAGGACAGGAAACCTGCTTCGAGATAGTGTCTTCTAGATATGATGGGGATGTTGCATCCTAAGTGGTGGTATTAAATGCAGGTATTTTGTTTGATTAACCTGTTTAGTTTGAAATGTTGTATGTACTAACAATAAAATTACTTAAAAATGAAAAGCGGTGAGGTGTTGACCTACTATGCATGAGGTTCTGGGTTTGAATGCCGGAACTGGAGGGAGAAGAGTAAGAGAGAGACAAGGAGAGAGAGAGAGAGAGAGAGAGAGAGAGAGAGAGAGAGAGAGAGAGAGAGAGAGCAGAACAATATGAATATCTTGCTTGTCAGTTAAGGCTTACAAACTTAGATACACTGACCAACTAAAGAATACATTCTAGGCCTTGTACGCAGACAAAATGGCTGTGGTAATTCAGAGGAAAGATATATTATCATGAAATGGGAAAGTTGGGGAAAAATCCGCTTGGAGGTATGTCAGGTTGGAATGCTGGATGTGTGAATTGAATGGTTAATAGGGGGAAAATGAACATTTAGGGTCAGGGAGAAAGGAAAAACCAAATTGAGTAAGATGTTTAGAGTGGAAAATGAGTCAGCTTTGTGGAGATCTGTGGGTTTTGAGCTGTGAGGACCAGGTTTTCATTACTTCCCCAGCCTCTGTTTTTAGTTTTACTTCAAGTTTCAGAGTTTCTTACCTATTTTTATCTTGCAGATTACATTGCAGCATTCTGTCCTGATTTTACCCCGTTCCTTATGTATTTCACTTCAGAATTACAATATAATTTCTTTTTTTTATGCAAGTGTGTGTGTTAATGCATGATGTGTGTGCAGGCACGTGTGTGAGAGGGTGTGTATGCATGTGTGTGCTCATGCAAGTGGAGGCCGGAGGGCCACCTCAAATGCTACCCTCAGGACCTCTGTCCACCGGCTTTGGGACAGAGCCTTTTATTGGCCTGGAGCTCACCAACTAGGCTAAACCGTCTGTCCAGTGAGACCCGGATATCTTCCTGTTTCCACTTCCCCAGTATTGGGATTACAAACATATACCTCCATGTCCAGCTTTTTGGGTGGGTCCTGGGGATTGAACTCAAGTCCTCATGATGCAAAGCAAGTGCTTTATCAACTAAGCCATTCTCCAGCTCCAGAATTTCCTCCCTTAAGGATTTATAAACTAACAACTTCCTTATTTCCTAGCTTTTCCAGCTACTTGGATTTCTTAGTGCCTGTGGCCATCCTGCCCCAAATCTGTTTTGTCCTCAGCTACCATTGTAGTTCAAATTCTATCAAAACAGAAGAAACAAATGACAGATGCCAAGTAAACTGAAATCCGACACAGATTTTACCTGTGAGGCACCTGTGATGATGGGTAGCATGGCAGGGGTGATTTGGGCCCTAGCTCTACCCTCTCTCATTTCAAGTATGATGCTGGTCAAGATCATGTAGGAAAAAGAAGGGGAGCTGTTGTTTTTCTTCGATCACCTACCATGTGTGCAGCACTGTTTCTGATATTTGCTCCTGCACATTCACAATGCAGGCCCCCTCTAAGACTCCATATCAAAAAATAAAACACTGAAATTGAATACCACCACTGGACAAAAAGAGATTTTTCTTATTGTAAAGAAGTTCAAAGTTCAGGTTCAGATAGGCTAAGCTGGGGCTGGAGAGATGGCTCAGCTGTTAAGAGCACTGACTACTCTTGCAGAGGACTGGGATTCACTTCCCAGCACCCACATGGTGACTAACACCTGTCTGTAACTCCAGTTTCAGGGACCTGACACCCTCTTCTGGCTTCTGTGTACACTGCACACACATGGTACACATACATATGTGAAGGTAAAACACTCATACTCATAAAATAAAAATATATAAAATATAACAGATGGATGAAGCTTGGAGTCTCAGATCTGAGATTTGAGACTGGTCTCAACTCTTCCCATCCCTCAGCTCTATCACTTACTATCTCTTTGGCAAAGGCATTCACTTATTCAAGGCCAACTGCATGTCAAACATGCTGCTTGGCATTGGGTTTTAAGGAAACCATGCGGCATGCTTGCTTTCCTTAATAAAGCTCTGAACAGTTCACTGGCAGGGGACAGACATGTAAGGAAAAAGTAGTTCTGAAGCTCTGAAAAGTACGGTATGAAGTACAAATGAGAACAACCCTGTCCATTCTAACGTGGAACTGGCAGGTGGCAGAGATCAGGAGAGTGCTCACAGGGGAGGTGGCCACACTGTCAGGTGATTGTGAACAAGACAGTGTAGCCTGAGTGAGCACTGGGGGATTGAATGAGCTTGGTTAGAAATGAAAATGGTTCAGGGCTGGCTAGGGTCAAACTGCCAAAAGTTGGGGGAGGGGGATGGGTGATATTCTTTGTTAGGGCATTAAGGAAGTAATTTGACAGCACTAAGCAAAATGCCTGAGATGGAAGTGTTTTTTCCACCCTCGGCTCTCTCTTCCCCCTCTCCATTCTTTCTGTTATTTTCAGTGCTGGAGAGCAAATCACGGATCTCGCACATGCTTCCTCTCTAACCACAGAGCTACACTCGAGACTCCTCCATGACTCTTCCTATACTGTAAGGTTTTATTGTGAATTAGTTCACATACTGCCTAACAATAGTTCATTTATGGATACAAAATGCATAAATTGTTATATAATTGTGGACAGAAGCTTGTTTAAAACAAGATGTGACCTTTTTTTTTTTTTTTTTTTTTTGAGACAGGGGCCTACTATGTAGTCCTGGCTGACCTGGAACCCACTATGTAAATCAAGCTGGCCTCAATCTCAGAGATTTGCCTACCTCTGCCTCCTCAGTGCTGGGATTAAAGGCACATGCCACCATGCCCAGCTTAAGATCTGGATTTTGCTAAATGACCAAAGCAAAAGATGAATTTAAGTTCAATCATTTCTTTTCTTTAATATTTATTATTTTATATACATGAGTGCAATGCCTTCATGTATGTAAGTGTACCTATGTTGTATAGTGCCCACAGAGGACAAAAAAGGGTATAAGATACCCTGGAACTGGAATCATGGGTAGTTGTTAGCTGCCATGAGTTTGTTGAGATTTGAACCTTGCTCTTCTGCAAGAGCAGCCAGTGCTCTTAACCACTGAGCCATCTCTCCAGTCCCCAAGGCTCAATCACTTCTTCCTCTCAGAAACGTGAATAGATGTCTGTGTCTATCCATTTGAGTGTCATGAATGTGTAGAGATTCAGCACAGTGGGACAGATTTATAAAAGTTTCCCCAGGAACTGCTTACTTACAAATCTAGGAAAAGCTTCCTTACTCCCTCAGCTCCCCTCTCTTTTTCTCTCCCTCCCTACTTTCCCTCATCCACCCCTTTCTTTTCTTCTGTCTCAGACTCTTGAGTGTTTATTATAAGTGTGCATCATTATGCACATTGATAATACATCTTCAGTGGCCATCATTTCTATACAAAGGTTAGAGTCAGCTTTATGCCCCTTCCCAATCTCTATTACATAGATCTGTGTACATACTTGTAGTCTAAGAATACAAGTGGAAACTTGGAAACTTTAAACTTAGAAAATTCAGCCATTGAAGATTTAAAAATATATGTGTCCTAGTTTGTTTCTCCATTGCTGTGACAAAACACTCTGACCACTACCAACTTGGGGAGGAAAGGGTTTATTCACCTTACATCTCCCTGGTCACAGTTCATTAGGGAGCCCAAGGTAGAAACTCAGGGCAGGAACCTGGGGGCAGAAGTCGGAGCACAGGCCATGGAGGAACTCTGCTTACTGGCTTGCTCCCTAGCCCACCTGCTTTCTTATACAATACAGGCCCACCTGCCCAGGGATGGCAACACCCACAGTGGGCTAGGCCTTCCCACATCACTCGACAATCAAGCAGGTGTCCCATGGACATGGCTACAGGCCAGTCCAATGAAGGCAATTCCCCAATTGAGGCTCCCTCAACCCAGGTGTGTCAAGTTGACAGTAAAGCTATCCATCACAATATGTTAAATAAATCTCTAATCAGAAATTACACATAATTTCACTTGCTATAGTAAAGTCTCCTAGTTTGTGTCAGGATATTCATGTTGGGCATGTGGCCAGTGGCCAGAGAGTAGAAATGTACCTCAAGCCAGGCATGGTAGCACAAGCCTTCAATCCCAGCATTCAGGAGGCAGAGGCAGGCAGATCTCTGTGAGTTCAAGGCCAGTTTGGTCTACATAGTGAGTTCCAGGCTAGTCCCACTACAGGGAGACCCTATTTCAAAAAGACCAAAAAAAAATGTACCTCAGCCTACAGCCATTATGTTATACATTTGTGTTTTCAAGGAGTCTGCATGTATCATAAAGCTATAATTACCTGATTTTGAACCCTGTTAAAAGTCATAAGTCCTTAGGCATGTGACCTAATCTCTCTCTCAGTATTCTCATCTGTAAAATAAGAGTAATAATAGAATCCACCTTACAGCATTGTCATGAGGATTTACTGAGTTACACAAATCACTCTGTAACAGCACTGGCACATCACCAGTGCCCAAAGAGTTCTGATTTTACATTCCACTAAAGTTTTGTATAAGTATAAAACAGGGAGGAAAATACTACCTTGACCATATGAAAGAAGCACAGCCACCAGGGAAAAGAAGGCCAGGCATATGACTGCAGTGTTACTCTAGGACATATGCTTTTCTAGGCAGGAAGCTATGCCCATCATCAGTGAGAGAACAAGGAGTCTGGTGGCAGAATCCTCTGACCCCAATTAGTTATGTGGGGACCAAAGTGCTGATCTTGGTAGTGAAGTTGCCTACCCTTACAGTTGTTCTTTTTCTAATTTTTTTGATTTATTCATTTTTTTATTTCATATGTATGAACGCTTTGCCTGCATGTATGTAAGTGTACCCATGTGCACAATGCCCTGGAGGCCAGAAGAGGGAGTTGGATCCCCTGGAACTGGAGTTATTCATGGTTATTAGCCATCATATTGGTGCTGGGAACCTAACCCAGGTTCTCTGCAAGAACAGCCAGTGTGCCTAACCACTGTACAATCCTTCCAGCTTTTAAGTTGTTCTTTTAAGTTGTAGGTGAAACACTATCACAGAAGTGCATTTCATGTCAAATGTGTCATTTTCCCCTGTTAAGAATACTTGTGAGCATCTTGCTATCTTTATTATTCTATCAGATTAATCTTCTAGTTGCACATAAATTTTTACAAGGATAATACTTGAGTAGTTTTAAAAGAGGGTTTAAACATTAGTGATGTTAAAAACATTTAATGGAGACATGTATATATTACTTTAATGAATTTTTTTTTTTTTTTGTCTTTTTGAGACAGGGTCTTCCTGTAGCCCCAGTTGTCCTGGAACTCACTATGTAGACCAGGCTGGCCTCAAACTCACAGAGATCCGCCTGTCTCTGCCTCCCGAGTGCTGGGATTAAAGGCGTGTGCCACCATGCCCAGCTTACTTTAATGAACTTTTAAGCTTTCACTTTTCTTGAAATGCAAAGATAGAAACATTTAACTAAGCATGAAGTAGTAATATTAAGCAGAAAAAAGTAATTTTTCTTAATAGTGAAACACCATGATGTTGACTTGTGAGGAAAGATGATGGACTGGAAATAACTTACAAAGTTAATTGCTGTAGTGGATTAAACCTTTCAGGTTAAGCATGTTTGATCTGTGCCAGTCTTTCTTACTTTACATGTGTATTTGAGAGCCTCCCTAATGTAAAATAGATGCCAAAGTGGCAAGAAGGGCTATAGCTTTCTCAGAAGAGACTAAAGTAACTATTCTCCTTTCCCCCATTGTCAAAATCCTTTTTGAATAAGAATCTCAGAATCCTTTAGCTAGCAACAATGACCTGCTGACTTTATCAGGAAAGTGTAATGTGAAACTTTGAAAAGCAACATATCTAAAAAGTCTTTCTAAGGTGGTTATTTCCCAACCATCCTTACAGCATTATGGCTACAAACATCAGAAAGATAGCTATAAAAATTGCACTGTAATAAGAACATCTTCTATTTGTGCTTTGACTGCTAGTCATCCAAATAAATACCACTGTTTAAAATGGTATGTACACTACATACACTTTTTTCCCCCTAGAGATTCCATTTCCTAAAAGGAAGTCAAATTAGGTATTTTTTTCCATAACCATTGATGAGGACACAACTAATGGAGTTTCTGTCTGGACTGGTGAACACATCAAGGTACTAGGATGGCGGCTGGCCGAGAGGGTACAAAACCCTTGATAGCTCCACTCCCTGCCTTGCCTTATGTCTTTTGATGTGGCTGGCTCAGTTGTATCTTTTAAAATAAAATGGAGAATTAGATACCACTTCAGATGTTGAAACAGTTAATAACCATTTCTTTCTTTCTTTTTCTTTCTTTCTTTCTTTACCATTTCTTATGAATGGTACAAACAATTTAAGTATCCTAAAATTGTTTTTTTCATTAGCAGAACCATTGGAATCAGATATTTCACTTGCTCCCTTTTATTCAGTCCAGGACCCCAGCCCGTGGAGTGGTGTTGCTCACATTTAGAGTGAGTCATCCCGCCTCAATCTAATCTAGAAAATTCCTCACAAATATGACCAGAGATTTGTTTCTTTGGTACTACTAAATCCCATCAATCAAGATTAACCATCACAGCCACAACAACCATTAAGATCATTTTGGGCATGAAGCATGATGTGAGATTTCCTACCCTCTAAGCGTTACGTTGGTGCTCAAAAAGTTTCTGGTTTTGTAGGATTTCTGCTTGTTGGATTAGGGATTCTTAGCCTGTCTGCGTGGGTCTCGTCTGTCTGTTCTAAACTTAAAGAGCTTTTCTAAGTCCTGATTTTAGCCACAGCCTCCACCTCCTCTCAGCAGAGGCTGCAGCTTTCTGTCACTGCACAGTTCCTGGCCAGCTGGGTGTGACTGCCTGTGATAGTTCAACACTCCTTTGTCTAGAAAAAAAACAAAGATCCAGATGTTTGACCTGAAGAAATCGAAAAAGACAAAAGAAATAAACTATCATAAACTTTGTCACTGAGATTCGTAGACACAA
>NW_008347189.1:1374369-1379923 GCF_000622305.1 Nannospalax galili
TTCTTTCTTTTGTAGTGCTGGAGACAGAACTCAGGGCTTTGTGCATGCTAGGCAAGAGATCTACCACGGAGCTACATCCCTAGTCTTATAAATATTTGATTTTTGTGGTACTGAGGATTGGAAATAAGGCTTTACAAGTGTTGGGCTGGTGCTTTTTACCCTTCAGCTACATCACCAGCCTTCTCATCATTTCTGCCCCATGAGCTGAAGACTGTTCAATGTAGAGGTATCAAACCATAGGTGAAAGAGCATGCCCAAAGATTCAGTTAAGCCACTGTGTTCTGGCCTTAATCTTGGTTTACCCCTGGCCACTACTGTTGTGATGTGAATAGTGGAAAATGAAAATAATGGGATCTGAGCAGTTTTTTGGGGAAAAAAAACCTCTTAGCACACCATCAAAAAAAAAAAAAAAAAAAAAAATGGGTATGGGGGCGTTTTTTGGGAAAAAAAAACCCTTTACACCCCAAAAAAAAAAAAAAAAAAAAAAAAAAAAGAGATAAAATTGCTTTGAGAACTTGATAGGGCATGGTGGTTCATGCCTATAACTCCAAGCATTCAGGAAGCAGAATCAAAAGGCTCCTGAGTTCAAGACCAATCTAGGCACATTGAAATACCTTGCCTCAAAATCCAATCAATCAATCAATCAATCAATCAATCAATCAATAAATCAAATCAAGCAATCAATCAAATTGTTTAAGGACTTGAGATTTGATTTGGAGGTAGGAGAAATAAAGGTCACTTTTCTATCATATGATGCTTGAAACTGGCATCTTCTTACATGAGCCCTTAACACACACATCCAGGGCTTTCCTGGGTAGAGGAAGTGGAAGCACTTTCCTTTTCAATATTAGTAGCCAGTTCATATCTTTATATTCACCAATATTTCTGCTTTGGAACCAGTACATTATTAAGTTTTTAAATAATGTTTTAGGAGCTGGAAAGATGGCCCAGCAGTTAAGACCACTGGCTGCACTTGCAGAGAACCTGGATTTGATTCCCAGCACCCACATGGCAGGTAACAACTGTCCATAATTCCACCTCTAGGGAAGTCTGACACCTTCTTCTGCTCCCTGCAGGCACTGCAGACAATATACTCATACAAATAAAAAATAAAAATAGTAAAAACCAAGTTTTAGGGAGCCAGTGACATGACTCAGGGTGTAAAAGCACTTGCTGCCAATCCTGATGACCTAAATTCAATCACTGGGATGGTGGAAGGAAGGCATCCATTCCCACAAGTTGTCTTCTAACCTCTACATGTGCACAGTGACATGTGCTCATGTACACATGCATGCACATACATACAAAATAAAACAATATAACCAAGATTGAGAGCAGAACACAATGGCTTAACTGAATCTTTTGGCATACTTTTCACCTCTGGGGTAGGGAGATGGCTCAGTGGATAGGAGCACTTGCTCTGTAAGCATGAGGACCTGAGTACGAATCCCCAGTACTCACATAAAAAAGCTGGGCATCATGGATGCAATAGTGGCACATTATGGGGATAACCACTTTTTGATTGGATTTGAGGCCTGCTCCACAGGAAGGAATTCATGCCTGGCACTACAAACCTGATCAAAAGCCCATGGCTGAGGAGGTCATAGTCCCTAGTTGGGAACCTGATATTGCTTTGCCTTCTAAGTATTTAAGCTTACTTCCACTGACAGATTAGTGCTACTCTCAGTTTTGGCCTGAAAAGCTTCTATTTGCAGTGGGCAGTGGTTAATGCACAGATCTCCCAAGGCTCAGAGCACATCTCAGAATGTAAGAGCTGGAGGATGGAGAGCAGTTCCAAGAAAGGCTTTCTTCTGGACAGGGGACGGCCATCACACTCATGAACTCATAGCAGCTGTGGTTACTTGCACAAGATGGAACATGTCAACATCCCAGTATGGATGGAGCAGGGGTACAGGAGGCCCTACTCCTAGCTGAGGAGCAATTACTGGTTGCTGCAGGTGAGGGAGTCATTTTTCTTTAGGAGTGTAGCCACTTATGGTATGTTCCCCACGATCTGGTAAATAACCCCACATGGATATACCTGCAAGCAACCCAATTAAACCAAATAGGTATTAAAAAAAGACATGAAAGTAGGAGTGGGAAGTGCTGGGAAGAGGGCTCCTGGGTAGTGGGAGGAGGATAAGAGAAGGGAACGGGGAGAGGGGTGATATGATCCAAATACGTTATATGCATGTATGAAACTGTTGAGAAACAAAAAAAAGAAAGCCAGACATGTCCGTGCATGCCTGTGACCCTAGCATGGGGAGCAGGCAAGCAGATCCAGAGAACACTCTGGGTATCTTTCCTTGGTCATTTTTCACCCTTTTATCTTTTCAAAACATATTCCTGTGGTGTGTGTGTGTGTGTGTGTGTGTGTGTGTGTGTGTGGAGTTCAGAGGACAACTTTGTGGAGTTGGTTCTCTTCTTCCACTTTTACATGGGCTCTGGGAATGGAACTCAAATCACCAGGATTGTGCTGCAAGTGCCTTGACCCACTGAGTCATCTTGCTGGTCCTACCACCCTTTAACTAAAACCCTTTTTCTTTTTTTACATTCATTTATTTTGGGAGGGAGCATGTAGAAGTCAGAGGACAACTTATGGGAGCCGTTTGCTTTTCCATGTGGGCTCCCATGATTGAACTCAGGTTGTCAGGCTTATGTGCAAGTATCTTTACCCACTGAGCCATTTTGCCTGTCCCTTTGTTTACTTTTTGAGATCGGTTCTCTCAGTGAACTCAAACCTGGGTTGTCACGCCTGTGTGGTAGTCACTATGCTGAGCAATCTTTGCAGCTGTCTAGTTCTATTTTTTTTTCTTAAAAAGATGGGGTCTGCCCACGTTGTAACGGCTGGGCCCTAACTACTTCAATTCAACTGATCTTTCTGCCTCAGTCACTCAAGTAGTTGAAACAACCCTGACTCCAGATAAAGAAAAATGTTACATTTCAGAACTGCATGATCCAGTAAAATCAAGTCATCAAAATGAGCACACAATTTATTTTTTAAAATTATTTTTTATTATTTTTATGTCTACGAGTGTATTGCCTGCATGGATGTGAGTGCACCCATGTCATACAATGCCACGGAGATCAGAAGAGGGCTTCACATTCCCCTGGAACTGGAGTTAAGGATGGTTTGTAGCTGCGACATGGGTGCTGGGAATCGAACCCAGGTCCTATGCAAGAGCAGTCAGTGCTCTTAACCACTGAGCCATCTCTCCAGCCCCACACACAACTTGTTTTAAATCAGTAAAAATTATGTATAGTATTGAGAAATGACTGTGCCTATCAAATTTTCTGCACAAAAACTAGAAGATTAGAATTTCCTGATTACAGTCTGCCCTTACTGTGCCAACTTTGCTTACAAATTGGTTTAAAAAGACATTTTTAACCCATAAGTTTACTAGGAGGGTGGGATTGCCTGACAACAGTATCAACATTTTATTTTATTTTTTTTTTGGTAAAGTGTTCACAAATGTTTGGCATTTTTGTTATTTATAAGGCAGAAGATTTTCAGAATGATGTATTTATTATTAACTCTTATATAGAGTATTGTGGAGTTAATAATCTATGATAATCAGAAGATATTCAAATTTCATATTTGCTGGAAAAAAAATACAGGCCTTGGTGGAGTCCCTAGTTTTCAGCAGGGCCTTAAATCTTAATCTTCAAAATCTGAAGTCAGGTTATGTTTGTACAAGGAAGTGAGTTTCTCTACCAAACCAACGCTGGGGAACTGATTACACATTCTATTCTAGTATTCTGGTGAGGTTAAAATGTATTAGGCCCAAACTGCTTGTTAAACAGACTCCAGTTTTGAGTACCACGAAATGACTAAATTTCTCCATTATTTGGATTGCAAAGCACAAATCAAAATGTAGGAATGAGCCTCCACAGTGAATCTTCACAGTAAGGAAAACGGTCAGCTGATTCTAAATGGAAATCCCCAAGCTCCACAACACATCAATCATCTGACATACAATCTGACTTCCACTGAGCTGGAATGTACTTTAAAGGTCAGGTCTTTGGATGAAGAATTTTAGTTTAGTGGGTTACGCGGCAGAAATGCCTAAATCTGGAGCGGTTTAGCATTGGCAGAAATAGCCTGTCCTCAAATAGCAGAGGGAAAGAATGAAGGATTATAAGTTCAGACTTTTGCTTAAGCGCATTTTCTAATGTCTCTGCCCATATCTCATTAAAAAGGTAAAGAAATACAGGTGAAGATAGAAACTCATTCATCTACTCTTACCAAAGGTGGATGTTGGAGTCTTGAAACGTTAACATGCCTGTATTTAAGAAAATTGGAAAGGTGCCACATTAGGGGAAAAAAGAGGTTTTTGGTTTAAGAAATTAGAACCTCTCAGCACTTGCTATGTAGTCCAGGCTGGCCTGAAATTCAAGATCCTCTCTCATCAGTGCAGGGATTAGACTTGGGCCACCACATCTGGCTATGGGCCTTTCTTCCCACAGTAAGTAGGCCAAGCCAGGCCTGGAAGTGATACATGCTAATCATCCCAGCATCTGACTGGTGGTGGTGGGGACACGAGGATCACCAGTTCAAGGATGGCCCAGGCTATATGGGGAGTTTGAAGTCATCTGGGGTTATTCGTGACTCTGCCGCCCCCAGAAACAGAAAATGGGCCGTAGCGGAGAATTTCGCTTCTTTCTACAAACGCCTTCCACCGCGAAACTCGTTTAAGAAACTGAAGGAACGAGGCATTTTCTTTTAGAAATAGGCAGACCTTTTTGTTAAGTTGCAGATAGCAACTGCAGTCTACGACTCTCAACAGTCGGCTTCCACGACCTGATAGTAATCTACTTTTTCAGAATGGCCCGAAGCGAGGAGCTAAGAACTAAAGGGTGGTCCCGGCTACGAGGAGACAGCTGCATGACCTGGGGCGACTGGGTAGGCTGTAAGCGATCATGGTCTGTAAGGATGATGCCAATACCTGTTCTGAACACAATCACTGGCCCTCACTCTGCACACAGGGCAGTGTTAAACTGTCCTAACCAACAAATAACCCGCAGAGCGCTTCCAAGTGCGGACACCCTGACTTTGGAACGCCTGGCCGGAACCCACGAGTTCCGCGTTGCTCCACCGCCCACGGAAAACCCGGTCTCCGGGGAGAAGGACTGCAAAGTGGCTCTGAGGAGAGGCGAGGAGTGCCTGGGCGCGCTTCCGGCGGAGGCGGCGTTTTAAAGACCCCCAGAGTGACGTGCATCCCGCGGGGGAAGACAGCCGGCACCCGGGAAGGCCCGGGAGCCTCGACCAACCCACCGCCCGCCGGTCGGACCCCGAGCTCCGTCGCTAGCCCCAGCCCCCTCTAACTCGTCCCCCGTTCCTCCTCCACGTGACGCCAGCCGAAACCGTCACTTCCGGCGGCGCGCAGAGCGCGCCTGCGCGGGGCGCTCGGGATCCGCGGGCGGTTGGCACGGCGCCGCTCGGCCAACTGCAGCCAGTGGTGGTCGGCGTGGGTCCGTGCGCGGCTCCCGGCGGGCTGCGGACACCGAGTACGCAGGCCGCGGGGTCCGGTGGCCACGCCCACCACGCTCGTCC
>NW_008347189.1:1380065-1392165 GCF_000622305.1 Nannospalax galili
CGCTCCCGCGGGCAAAGGGCGGCGACCCCTCGTGGACGTACGGACGGCCGGGTCCCGCCGGCCCGGGCCCGAGGACTTGCCCTCTCGCGCACCCGGGGTGCCCTCCCAGTGCCCTCCAGCGCGCCGGCGGGACCATGAAGAAGTTCTCTCGGATGCCCAAGTCGGAGGGCAGCGGCGGCGGGGCGGTGGCTGGCGGGGCCGTGGGCGCGGGGCTAGGCGGCAGCTTCGGAGGTTCGTCCCTGGGGGTCCGAGTGTTCGCCGTCGGCCGCTACCAGGTGACCCTGGAGGAGTCGCTGGCTGAAGGTACGGGTGCCGGGGGCGGCAGGTGAGGGAGGCCGGGGTGTGGCGACCGGCGGGCTCCGCGCCCTCGGTGGGGTCCGCCGGCTCTGCCGCGTTGCGGGGCTGGCGCGGCCGCTGGAGAAGGGCAGGCTGGCAGCCCCGTGACGGCTCACAGTAGTCGGGATCCGAGTTTGAAATCGCTTTCTCTTCTTCCTGACGTCCCAGCGAGGGATGTGGGGTCGTGATTGGACCGGTGACTCATTGGACCTCGGATGGAGCAGTCCCGCGCCTCTGCTTGGCAAGCTAGGGCTCGGGCGGGTGTCTGCCGGGGTACACTATGCGGGCCCTGGACCCTACAGCTGCTGCCGCGGAGCCCGGGGTTGTTTCTGCTGAAAAACAAAAATCAGCAAATAAAACAGCACTTCCCCAACTTCTCTGTGTACAGCTATCTGCGTGTGTGTTGGTAGTGTCTCCAAGTTCAGTTACGCAGTTGCTGGGTAGCAGGCGGGGTGTGGGGTGGGGTGTGGGGTGGGGGCAAGGAAACTTGAAGAGTACTTATCTTTGTTTTAGAACCTTCTCAATGGGACAAGGTACAGTTCTTTCCTTCCCAGTTTGTCTTTTTGTTAGGACTTTAAAAAGTGAAGCCAGGCAGGCTAACTTTGACTTGGAGGGATTTGGGGGGAATCTTTCAGTGTCTGAAACAGGCTGGGACAGCAGGTAGAGTCTGGTTACAAAAAAAAGTTTACTCCATGTTAAAAAAAACTTTAATTTTGTGTTTCTGGTATAACTGGCTTGTATAAAATTCTTTTTAATTTCTTATTGTATGCCTGGACCTTTGAATTTTTGAATGTGAAATATTAAAAATACTTCAAAAAATTTATAAGAAATACTTCTGTTGATAATGAATGGCTCTTTTAAGTTCTAAAGTTAAGAGAAAAGAAATCTAAGAGTACTTTCGATTTTCTGATTTGCTACTTAGATACTGACATGGTTTAAAAATAAGAGAGATTCCACTTGTGTTTTTGAAATTTCATGAACAACAGGAAACTAATGCAAGACAAAATATCCAGGAGTTCTGTCTATAAGATAAAGAAAAAGATTATCAGGGGTGGGTGGCATTGTTTTGTAAGCTTAGAATAATGACCCTATCTGAATCTTGGTGAGGTAGAAGGAAGAGGGTCTATAGCTTTTCAGAATATGGTGAGTCGTTTTGATAGATTGACTACACCGCGCAGTTTTCTAGCACTTGCTTCTACATGGATTTCGGGGTTCAGGTTTAGTTGGGTGTAGGGTGTAGGTTTTTAAGCACTGGTGACTTGACTCATCATATTTCTAGTTGTCTTAGTAATTTATTGAAATGTAGCTTGAATAGTTATTCTGCCTCACTGAATTCCAGATAGGCCACTTACTTGTTTATTTACTTATTTATTTATTTGTTTGTTTATTATATCTTTTTTCAGACAGGGTCTCCCTGTAGCCCCAGCTGGCCTGGAACTCACTATGTAGACCAGTCTGGGCTTGAACTCACAGAGATCTGCCTGCCTCTGCTGGGATTAAAGGCTTGTGCCATCATTCCCTGCTAGGTCTTTTATTTAGAACTAAGAAAATACTGACGTTTCACAAATAGATTTTGTAAGTTTTATCACATCCCTTAAGTGTTTCTTACCCCACTTTCAATCACAAAGCACAGATGCTGCTGTTAGAGTGCTCCTTTGTGTGTGTCTGAGGTGGGTGGGGGAGACATAGACTCTGGAGGTTGAAAGCAGGGTCTCCTGTATGTATGCTAGACAAGTGCTATACCCTCTGAATGGTAGTGATATCACCAGTCTCTCTTTTTTTTTTTTTTTTTTTTTTTTTGAGAGAGGGTCCAACTATGTTGTCAAGGCAAGCCTCAAATTTTTGATCCACTTGCTCTTGCCTTCAGAGTGCTGGGATTGCACACAGGCCTTCAGAAGCTGTCAAAAGCCTGGGTTCCACTGACTTTTGCTTTAAGTTTTTTCTGTTCATGTGTGGGTTTTTTTGTTTTTATTTTTTTGATTTGTTATTTTTGAATATTTTGCCTGCAAGTATGTAAGTGTACCATGTGTGTGCAGTGCCTGCAGAGGCCAGAAGAAGGCGTCAGAGTCTCTGAAACTGGAGTTACAGGCACTTGTTAGCTGCCATGTGAGTACTGAGAGCCAAACCTGGGTCTTCTGTAAGAGTAGGCAGTGTTCTTAGACACTGAGCCATTTCTACAGTCTCATGTATGGTGTTTTTTTGTGGGTGCATGCTTATGTGTGTGTACCTGTGAATGCCTGAGAGCAGGTGTATATCTGTGTGTGTGTGTGTGTGTGTGTGTGTGTGTGTGTGTGTGTGTAAGCCAGAGGTTGATACTGTCTTCCTTAATTTCTTTCTACTTTAATTTTTAAAAAATAATTATTTTTTGATCTTTTGGAAACAGGTCTTCATAAAGCCCCAGCGGGCCAGGAGCTCACTATGGAGACCAGCCTTGATCTAGAGATGTGCCTGCCTCTGCTTCCTGAGTGCTGGGATTAAAGGCCTGTGCTATCAATGCTCAGCTTTCACTTTAGTTTGACACAGGGTCCATCATTGAACCCACAGTTCATCATCCATTCCACTAGGATGGCCGTCCAGTGAGTCCCAGAGATCTGCTTGTCGTGCCCCCCCCCCCCCCCCCCCGCAGCAGCTCCCATCTTTAATGTAGAGGCTAGGGATCCAAATTCAGGTTCTCATGCTGGCAGAGCAGGCACTTTTCCTATTGAGCCATCCCTCAATGCTTCATTAAAAAGGAAAATTCTATTTATTTTTTTGTTTTAATGAATGATCGAATGGTAGGAGGAAGCAAAGATGGAAGAAAACCATATGGAAGATGGAATTTCCTGTTCTTACACCCTGGCTCCTGGGACCATCTTCTGTAGCAGCAGGGCCTAGCCAGGTTTTCTCCCCCGGTGCATGTCTACCCTTTCAAGCACACACAGTCAAAATTACCTATATTTAGCTTACTTTTTGATCCTGATGGATTTATTCTTACTTTAGATGCTTAATGTCCCCTCTCCCTTCCAAGCAGGTGATTCAGCAAGTTAGGCAAGATATTTAAGCACAAGTCTGGTTCATATTTAAGTATGATTAATCAATAAAGTGACAGATTAATCTGCCATTTAAGGTGTTTGTGAAAAGTCATGAGGGTTTATAGTTCTTCAATAGGGAAGAAACATACTGCTGAATAGAAAAAATATCAGAAGCTAAGACCAACCAAGAAACACACTTGGTAGATTGTCCATGTTGGGAAGGTCAGTGAACAGGGCAGGGCCTGGTGGGTGCCATGCTCTGAGATGTTATTGTCGTGCTACTGCAAACATAGGAGGCTTATTCAGAGTGGCCTCTGGTCTTTTCAATACATCAGTCTCTGTCTTTATGTAATTAGTTATGTTCCAGAAGCCACTGTGAACACTGACTTAGCAAATACTGAATCATTGCTTCTAGGGAAATAACAGGGTTGGATACCTCAAAGCCTTGGTTCACAATGTTTTTTGTCAGCTGATTTATATGCACTTTATCTTAAGTGTACTTGTTTTTAAAGAAACCTTATTTAATATATACTAGTGATTCATTAACACTGAAGTCATGGCAGTATTGCTGTAACTCATGCCTAAATGAAGATTATCTAATGTGTTTTTTTCTGTTAAGGAGCATCATAGCCTGTCTTGCACCTGTGAACTCTAGATAGCCCTTGAGCATTGTGCCTGGGGGCCCCTTTAAAACACGGAAATCAGCAATGAAAAGCAAATGAGAAAAAGGACTCATGGACAGTGTGGGGGCTGAAATAAGAACATGCAAATCAAGACATCCAGTTTTCAACATTGTGTGCCTGTAAATGATCATCTAAGTACCATGAAAAATGATTTGGGAATTGAAGTAAAGTTTAGCAAATAGATGAATAGACAGCTGGTGGAGTCCAAACGATGATCAACTGTTATTATAACTATTGTTATACATGCATATTTATGTATCATTTATATAGTTTATTTATAATCAGTCATTTTCAGGAATATACTTGCTTTGTATTACCTAAACTGTTGGAGTAGTTTCCTCTGTGGAACAAGTATTTGCTATACTTGTCTTTGTAGTCAAGCACATATCCTATATGTTTGAAAATGTTGGTAACTTTCCCCTTTTTCAGTTTCTGTTCAGAGTTAGAGCACTGATACCATAGTGAGGCATTTTCATGTGTTTTCTCACAAAGGGTTCAGTTTCAGGAGTGAGTGCTAAACGGATCCCACCTTGGGCTTTAGAAATGAGAAAAAGTCATGTGCCTGTTTTAGCTTGAATTGGTGTCAGATTGTCAGGCACAGATAATTCAGTGGAACCTTCAAGTTTTTATTAAAAGGTAGGAATGATTTGTTGTTCATCTGCACTTCTGAAAGAAGGCCTGAACGCTATTGTGAAGAATTTAATATTGGTTAATGATGGGAAGAAGGTTTGTGTATTCAGTTTTGGTTTTTTGAGACAGGGTCCCATGTAGTTCTGGCTGGCTTCAAATTTTGTGTGTAGCTGAGGCTGGCCTTGGACTCCTGCCTGCACCTTCCAGAGGCTAGGATGACAAGTATGAGGTACCACACTCTGCTCAAGGACTTAGTTCTTGATGGGGATATTTTTTTTTCTATCAAATATTCAGTGTGTAGAATGGACTTTAGGGAATATCAAGACAGGAGAACAGTGGGAATGTGTTGAGATCATGAGGTTACAGAGGCTGCCTAGAACAGTACTGAGAAGATGGTGAGGTGGGGAAGGCTCCCTAATGTGGTTATGGGGGTTACTGGCTCCCAGTAATTGGAGGCAGGAATTTAGAATCCTAGAAAAGTAGCTCAGCAGTTTTCTTAGTATTAGCTGCTTGGTGTGGGTGAGCAGAGGCTGAATACTAACTACTTCTCCCTGTTAATTTTATAGGAAGGTAGTAAAATATGTACGCCTGATTTTGCAGTAGAAATCAATAGGGAAATGATGAGTTTAAGTATGATACCTCATTTGCAGAAATCATCTATGGCTGCCCAGTAACTTCTAAGTTAATGTTCCCAAGACAGGACAGAAAGGACAAAGGGGAGGATTTAACAAAAACAACAGTTGTTACTATTCCATATCTCTTTAATAAATGGTATATAATGCTGCTTGTATAATGAAGCCAGTTTTCTAGCCTAATAGAACTTGTAGTCTAATATCGAAGACAATATTAAGCAAGCAAACAAAGATCACTAAGGTAATGTAATTAAAAATGAAAAGAAAGTTCAGGGTTTTATGAGAGAATAGATAATAATTCAGTTTAGATTAGGGAATTAAGAAAAGCCTTTTCAACACTTTAGCAGTAATCCAAAAGATAAGAAAAGTTAGATAAAAGGTGAGATGTGAAGGGAAGGGCTGTTTGGAGTAGGTCATGAAGAAAGCAGTCCCTAAGTGAAGAAGAGTGTCAGCAGCTGAAATAAGCTCAGCGCTGTGGACTCTGTTTGATGGACCACGCTGAAGCGGTGACCAGGGTTCAGGACTTGGTGTGATGCTGAGTTTAGGTTTTATTTGAAATGTAATAGGGTGATATGGAGAGATTTAAATTGGGGCAGTTACTCTGATGCATATTTCCAAATGATTATATGGATTGGTAGAAAGTGGCTGAGAAGTGTACAAATGTGCAGTAGTTACAGTGGGAATACAATGGTAACGGTGTTTGAATGTAAATGCTGTAGATTATACGGAAGGTGGGTTGAAGGAAGTATCAAGAATGACTTGCTTGTGCACTCTCGAATAGAGGTACCAGTTGCCGACATAAGTACTGAACAGAATTGGGGGTGGGTTGTTGGGAGGTTGTTCAGTAGTTTAGACTTGTTTAGTTGAGGTGTCTGTGAGGAAATGGCAAGGAATTTGGTCTAAAGCTCAGTAATAGAACCTGGGCTTAGGTATAGATACCTGCAGTTACATGAAGCCTGAGGACAGGATAGAGTGGGGAGAGGTAGAATGAGGAGAGATCATGGAAGGACTCCTGCAGACCATTGGTCTCAAAACAAGACATTTCTTTGAAAAAAAATTTTTTTTTTTTACATTTTGTGTGTGTGTGTGTGTGTGTGTGTGTGTGTGTGTGTGTGTGTGTGTTCACATGCCACGATAGGCATGTGGAAGGACAACTTGTAGAAGTTGGTTCTCTCCTTCTACCATGTAGGTTTTCCAGAGATTGAACTCAGGTCATCAGGCTTGGCAGTGAGTACCTTTACCTGCCGAACTATCTTGCTGGCCCCTGGTCTCAAAACATTTCAGTTCATTAGAATCATTTGGAGGATTTCGTGAAGTCCAGAATCCCAAAGTTTGAGTGTGTAAGTCTGGTCAACACAGTGGTAGTATTGCTGGTGGATCTGGAGCCACACCTTTAGAACCACTGATTTAGAATAGGCAGAGCAGATTGAAGGAGCCAGTGAGGTGGGGATCTGATGCCTGGAAAATCCAAACTTGGAGTGGGTGAAGAGTCGTGCTTCTGAGAAGCAGTCTTACTGAGTCACATTCCTGGCCTGGCATTCAGTTACCATGCCCCCTACTCTGGCTTAAATCTTACCTCTGAGTGTTTGCTAGGTGAAGACTCTGCTCCAGCCTCAGTGTGCCCTACTTCTTGTTACTCTCTGACTAACTCTGTGTTTGCCTTGTGGTTCTATCCCTAGGTACTGGTTAGGATCACTTCCTATGGACACTTGGTAGCTATTTGCTTTTCTCTATTGTTTTTCATTCAGTCTTTTATCTTGAGGTATAATTATGTCAGCATTTAGAAACATTAAGGTAGTTAATTATTGTTCCTCTCTCACCTCCTCTAGTAGATAATAACTTTTTGGGGAATAGAAAGACTCTCTTAATTGTATTTACAGATGTCTATGCTGTACCATGGACATTCAGATACTTAACAGAAATGATGTTTGACTTAAAAAATTTATTATTGTACATGTGATAATGTGGGCATGTGCCTTGGCATGCATGTGGAAGAGAGAGGACAACTTTTGGAAATAAGTTCTCTTCTGCTAGGGGATCCAGGAATTGAACTCAGATACTGAGGGCAAGTATCTTTTACCCACTGAGCAATCTTACAGGCCCTTATTTTCTTCTTAAAACCATATTTATTTTTATGTGTATGAGTGTATTGCTTGCATGTAGGTAAGTGCACCCATGTTGTGCAATTCCCACGAAGGTCAGAAGAGGGTGTTGGATCCCCTGGAACTGAAGCTAGGATGGTTGTTAGCTGCCATGTGGATGCTGGGAATCAAACCTGGGTCCTCTGCAAGAGCAGCCAGTGCTCTTAACCCTGAGCCATCTCTCCAGCCCAAACACATTTTAAAAAAATATTTTATTTTTTAATATTTTTATTTTATGTGTATGAGTGTATTGCCTGTATGTGTGTAAGTGCACCCATGTCATGCAGAACCCATGGAGGTCAGAAGAGGGTGTCGGATTCCCCTGGAACTGGAGTTGTGGGTGCTGGAAATTGAACTTGGGTCCTCTGCAAGAGCAGCCAGTGCTCTTAACTGCTGCCCTCTCTCTCCAGTCCCACATGTTGTTTTTCAATAGAAATAAAAAAACCCAATTTGCAAATTGAAATCTACCAATGGAGGCTTCCTCATTCGACCATGAAAGGTTTTCTTTTCTCTTTCTCTCTCTTTTTTTTTTTTTAACTTATGCTAGGGGACCCTGAAATTTTAATTTCTGTGAAGACAAGCAGGTTAATTCAAAGTGTCATTTAACCTAATCCATTAAAGAATAGTCTGGATGTCCCCTGGTAGTCATGTTACCCTATTGACATGTTTTTCATTATTCTACAAAGACAGTTTTTAACAAAGGAAAGCATTATTACATGCACCTGTGAAATTGCTGTACAGTCTGCCATGGATTCTGGGTGAAGAACTTTTGAAGGCAGAGTGGGAGGCCGGTTCTGCCGCACCTCTGGTCCCTGTCCTCTAGTGCATATCCAACAATTACTTTTCTCTATGTTGTGTTAAACTCTTAGGAAACATTGTTTCCTCTTCTGAAATACAAATTAAATATATGTTGTGAAGATTGAACAGTGCATTGCATGCCAGATTTCTCAATATATATGGGTAAACTTGAGATTCAGATTTATTTTTAAGCTTTTAGTGAAATCTGATTCTGAAATTCTAGTAACTTGCTTTCAGATTAGGTGTCACATTTATCCTGAATAGATTGCTTATCATGTTTATGTTTGCATAAAGTCTAAAGTGTTTTAATCAGACAATTAAATAGCCATTTATAATGTTCAAGTAAGTATCAGTCAGCTGTATAGAATTTTGACTTCTATAGTAGCATATGCTTTCACAGTAAAAATGAAAGTGATTACCAGCAAAGGCCACTGCATAAAATATTAACACATGCTTCCTTTTGGGATTGTTTATGTTACTATTGTAGAGGTAGCTACTATGATGTAATTTTCACTGCCTACTGATGCATTTTCTCCAGAGGTGGGTAGTTTTATTCAAGGACAAGCTACTATTACTACTACTATTACTATTACTAAAACAATTATTCTGAATTTTAGTGTTATAAAGAATTTAGTAGAAATTATGCATTTATTTCCAATAAGGGTACTATATTACATAATGTCAGATTTTGTTGCTTTTAGCTTTGTCAACTGTTGTGGTTTAATACTGGTAATCTCATGTTAAGCACATTGAAAAGATTTCATCTTCTATTATTTTAAAACAATGAGCATGTAGAAGGGAAAAATGGAAAAGATCCTCAATGTTAATATTAGAGAACATACTAAAAGGTGAGATTGGTGTCCTTACATTGGTTCTGGGTCTCCTATAGTGCTTTTAAAAATTAATATTATACATCACCTTGCTTTTCTTTCTCCATTTCTTACCTATTTTTGTCACTACTTGAAATAGACTACACATATCTGTTAGAGCATGCTTGGTAGCTATCAAAATGATTAATGACTTGGAAGCTTGGAATCAAGAGTCCTGCACAGGATTTCAAAGTTGTACTTGTGGTCTGACCATAATGTTTCCGTCTCCAAGGGGTTGTTACTATTTCCTTGTATCTATCTGGTGAACTATTCATCCATTCATAAGCTACTACTTTAGGGTAGGAAGCTGAATGGTTTAGGACTAAATGCCCTACTTGGTGCGTTTAGTTAATTTGGAGCGTCTTTATGTGTGTCATCTTTAGAAATAAGATCAGTCAACACATGTCTGCAAACAGTTTCAGAAGTCTCAGTAGGGAAGTGGTTGTAGGGCCTGTTCCACAAAGAGATGTTGTTAGAATTTTTTGGTTTATTGTAGTCTTGTAGAATTCCAATACCATTAGTAGTTAAGGACATAGTTTGGTATAGTCTTTAGAAAATAATTTTTCAGTGGCTATTCTCTTAAAGTATCAAATGATTGTTATAACTGCTTTGCTTATTTTAACATTTCTTACTATCTTTGAAACAGTACTTTGTTGGAGGTAACTATCAAAGGGTTAAATATTAAAGGTAGAGCTTAGAGTCAGACCAGCTTCTAATCCCAGTTCTTTCCTTAATTGGCACTGTGGTATTTTGACCTCTGTCTCCTCAAGAGTAAGAATGAAGTGGATACAATGAGTTTTTAATCTATTTTTCCTTTATTTATTCTCTGATTGATTGATGTAGCCAGTTTTTATTGCTCCTGCTACTGCTACAGAGGCTCATGGGGAGGGAAGCTATGGCACTGGGCCCTCTTAGGAGACCATGTTCAAATAGCTGTGTTTGATTAGACGCTCTTTCTTTTTTTTTTTTTTTTGGTATTTTTGAGACAGGGTCTCCCTGTAGCCCCAGCTGGCCTGGAACTGGTTCTGTAGACCAGCCTGGCCTCAAACTCACAGAGATCCACCTGCCTCTGCCACCTGAGTGCTGGTATTAAAGTCGTGTGCCACCAAGTCCAGCCAGAAGGTCATCTTTTTATTCCCTAGTATAACATTATTCCTTGATCATTGGAAGAAGTATTTTCTAAAATGTTGCCTTGTGTGGTGCCTCTTGAGATCAAGGGGTAGAAAGGAGCTGAAATAAAATTGTGTGGCATTTCAGAGTAATAATGGTTTCAAAAGGTTTGCCAATTTAGCTCTTGTTCTAGTACCTTAATTTGTGTTCTCCAGGTGCGTGGTAGATGATCAGAAAGCACAAGAAGCATTCTTGCCTTTCTGGTTTTTATTTGAAAAGAATATACAAAGAATACTTAGGATAATGGTGAGTTTATGGTTAGAAAGTTTTTTTTTATCCATGATATGTGTGAAGACTTTGGTACTATTTATTTCCAATTGTGTCAACCCTAGTTTGGGTCCTTTGTACCTCTCTTTTACAGGATTATATTAGCATTCAGACTGTTCTTTCAGGCCCTGCCTTGCCAAACCAGTTCTTGTATTCCTCTGGCTTGTTCTTGCTGAAGTGGACTTGTGCTCATCCACTCTGTTGTTTGCTAAGTCAAGCGAAATGCAAACGCATCACCATGGAACTTGAGGCGCTTTGTAGTCTGATCCCAGCTCATAGGCTGTAGCATTACTGTTACTCCATATGTATATTACTGTGGATTACCTGCTGTTTACTGCACTTCTGTCATCCTTTTTTGCTGTAGTTTGAATATTTGTGATACTCCCATCCACCACACTTATGAAGTTCCCACTCCCATGGTGATAGATGAGGAGGTGGGGGGGCCTTGGGAGGCGATTAGGTAATGAGAGTACCATCCCTTATGACTGATTTGTTTTCCTGTAAAAATGCCCCAGGGGGACTCCTTGCATTTTCTGCCATATGAAGTGGTGATTAAGAGCTCTGCAAGGAAAGGGGCCCACACCAGACCCTGAATCTGCCTGCACCTTGATCTTGGGCAACTTAGTCTCTAGAACAGTGAGAAATGAATTTGTTGTTTATTCCCCAACTTCCTAAACTGTGGTTGCCACCCCACATGGGGTTGTGTAACTGAATATGGGGGTTGTGAAAAAATCTGGCAACAGTAAAAGGTTTCTGAATGGCCAACAAAATCAAATGTGAAATGAATCTGAGGTATCCCTGACAGCTTGCTGATGCTGCAGTGGTAACTCCATTGTCATCATACCATAAAACACCAGTGAACACTTCTTGAAAACTGCTCTCCTTCATTTGAGACTGTTTTATTTAACATTTAACATAACATTAAATGTTAGGAACTGCAGTGCTTTTACTGTACATACAAAAGTTTTCTGCTTTTATAGAAACAGTGCTTTAATTACAGAAAACAAAGACAATATTTTCCTGTTGTAATTCTTCAGCATGTAAATATCAAATTAGTTAATATTTTGATTATATTAGAATGTTTAAAAGTTGTTTGAATTGCTGACTTCAATTTTGTAAAAAATTGGTATCCCAACCTTCGGGAGGCAGAGGCAGGCAGATCTTTTTGAGTTCAAGGCCAGCCTAGTCTACATAGTGAGTTCCAGGGCAGCTGGGGCTACAGGGAGACCCTGTTTCAAAAAGACTGAAAAAAAAAATTGTAAATGAATTCTGAATTTGGATTGGAACAAAATTTCTAAAAATTTCTGAAGTGGCCCTAAGCATACGTATGCCATTTTTATACTGAGTATTTACATGAAGCAGCATTCTCAGCATTGACGACTATTAGAAAAAAATCAATTGAAGAACACTGAGGATGGTATGCCCTGCAGTGTCAGATATTCAGCCAAGGTTTAATTCTTTATGTAAAAACAAATAAGGACACTCATCTCATTAGTTTATAAATTTGCTTCAATTTTTAATAAATGGTAAAATGATATGTATATCAAAGAATTCTTTAAAAGT
>NW_008347189.1:1392227-1403431 GCF_000622305.1 Nannospalax galili
TTTTTATTTTTATTATTATTTTTATTTTATGTGTATGAGTGTATTGCCTGCATGTATGTGAGTGTACTTGTCTTGTGCAGTGCCACGGAGGTCAGAAGAGAGCTTCAGATTCCCCTGGAACTGGAGTTAAGGATGGTTCGGAGCTGCCATGTAGGTTCTGGGAATTGAACCTGGGTCCTCTGCAAGAGCAGTTGGTGCTCTTAACTGCTGAGCCATCCAGCCCTTGAAGATTTGTTTTATATATTCATATACCTGAGGTTATGTAAAAAAAAATTCTCAGGAAAATAGGGTTACGAGTGGACAAAGCTTAAGAGGCCCTGGCTTACATACCATTCAGTTCGTAATATTTTGATATAATTGACAGGCAAGTCTTAAGACACTTTTTCTGTTTTAGGGTTTTTTTTTTTTAATATTTTATTTATTATTTTTATCTTAGGTATATGTGTGTATTGCCTGCATGTAGGTAAGTGCACCCATGTTGTGCAATGCCTGCAGAAGACAGAAGAGACTGTCAGATCCCCTGGAGCTGGAGTTATTGACAGTTGTTAGCTGCTATGTGAGCGCTAGGATTCGAACCCGGGTTTTCTACAAGAACAGTGTTCTTAACTGCTGAGCTATCTCTCCAGCCCCTCAGTTTTAGTTTTTAAATTATGTTCTTACATTTGCTTAGGATACAGATATCTGTCCCCCCACTCTGTTGACATTGGGTAAGGCAGAATGCATTTCAAGTACTATTACTTTTTATATAATCTTCCATTTGCTCCTGAAACCTGTCTGTAACTTTTGACACCATATGTGGCCATTGTTACTTATACACCTGGGAACTTAGCTTTGTTCCGCTCCAACAAAATGTGAAATTTTCTTTCTTTTAAAAACAAGGCCATTTAAGAGTTAGCTTGCAATCATCTTTTATATCTTACAGTGTTGTACTTGTGGTAGGATTAAGTATATTTGTAAAAGATTGAGTATTTGACTTAAAGAGTAATCAGAAGGCCTACTAAAAGTTACTGCAAAATGGTTAGATAGCAACCATATTTGACACATCAAACTGTAGTTCCTGTGTAGGAGTTGATACCCCGCCCCCACCATTTATTTCCTCCCTTCTTCCCCCTCCCTCTCTGAACCAAACATATGCCAAGTACACTAACACTAAGCCATACCATAAGCCCTAGCCCTGATTTTTATGTCCATCAATAGAAATTTGATACTAATATTGGAGTGGCATTATCTAAACAAATATAAAACACTACCAGATTCATTTTTGATTTTTTTTTTTTCGGTCTTCTGTTTATGATTACAGGCTTTGTTCATCTTTGTTTTCTGGGTTCTTACTCGGTTTGACTTTCAAAATGTTCTTTCTTGAGTTCCCTTGAGCTGTGCCACTCCACTAAAGAAGTCATTACGGTGGGATAGGAAGGAGCTGGGTGGATCTAAAATATATGCTCTGTTTTAATCTCCTTAAGGGAGAAACAATTTGGAAACTGGTCAGTTACACATGACTTTCTCTTGAGTGGTAGGTCATACCAACCCCTAATGGGATGATGGTTGTCTAAGAATAAGAGATTTGGAAGAAAGGAAACTTATGCTCTTAAGGCTCTAGGAGAAGAAAATCAGTGGCCATTGACTTTTGAAACCCCTCTTAACTGGGCTATAATGATACTGGAACTACCTATTTTCTGGGTAGATCTTGACTTTCCTCTTATAGAAAATTTGTAACCTTGGCACAAAGGTTAGAGGGTAGTATGCCAAGCCTTTATATGGTTTTGTTTATGTCATCGTTATCTTGACATTTTTCTTTGCTTTAGGTCCTTGAAAGAAAGTGCTTCAACACACTTCCCTGCCTAAATGCTATATTTATTTTTCTTAGGTCTTTATGGATAGGCCATTGTTAAAACTTGCTAGAATTTTTACATATTTAACTATTTCTCTTGAGTGAAATTGTCAGTAGTAGGGGTTTTACTGCTCACCCTAGAATCATTAAGATATTAGTACTAAGATCACTAAAGTAGTGAAATGTTTTACTTACTGAATCCTGACAGAACTATTTTTCTAGGAATTGTGATAGTGCATCAGTGTGACCCACTTTTTCATTCTGTGGCCAGCATCGCATACTCTCTGCTACTGAATGTTAATGTCCTGTTCTTTGTATACAGAGAAACTGATACTACTGATTCATAATCAGTAAGGTATTTGCTTTGGATTATTTTTTTTAGAAGTAGGGTGCATATATGGACTCAGCTATAAGCCAGCTTTTGATGATGTCTTCTGTCATTAGTAACAGAAATTTGGAAGATAGACAAGTGTGCAGTAACTTACCAAAAATTTTTGTGTGTGTGGTGTATTTGATGGGTGAAAATTAGGATGGAAATCAGCTTTTAATCTTATAAACACAGTACTATTTTTAACTCATCCAACCAGCACAGTTCAAATCAACTGAATTGATAACTATTTGATATCTTTTTGAGACAGGGTCTTCCTGTAGCTTCAGCTGGCCTGGAGCTCCTTATGTAGACCAGGCTGGCCTCAATTTCACAGAAATCAGCCTGTCTCTGCCTTCTGGGTGCTGGAATTAAAGGCATATGCTACCACACCCAGCCAAATTAATGGATTTTATTTTAGCCTAGTAAAGGCAGGGTTACAGATTTTAATGTATTAGCCATTTTGTTGTCATGACCAAATACCTGAGAGAAATAATTTGAAGGAAAGAGGATTTATTTTGGCTAATGGATTCAGAAGCTGTCCATGGTCAGTTGGCTCCTTTGTTTTGGGGCCTGTGGTGAGGGGAGAGCATTGTGAAAGGGTGTGGTGGAAGAGAGTGCCCATCTCACAGTACCCAGAAGGCAGAGAGAAAGAGACAGAAAGGATTTGGGACCAGATACACTCCTCAGAGGCATGATCTGCCCCCTCCAGCTAGGCAGGCCCACCTCCTAGTTTTTATTACTTCCCAAGAATGCTATCAGACTATGAATCTATTCAGGGATTACTTAGATGAAGTCAGTTTGATGATCCAGTCATTTCTCGGTGACCACCAGCTGGGATCCAAGTCTTCAACTCATGAACCCTTTTTGGGAAGTACTTCATATCCATACTAGAATAATTATGTTTTTTTTACCTCACTGAAATGCCAACTTTAGAATCCATGCAAGCAAGCCAGGCCTGGTGTCTTATGGGAGCCTGCACTCAGGAGGCAGAGGCAGGAGGATTGCTGAGGACTAATAGTGAATAGTGAATTTCAGGCCAGCTTGGGTTACAGTGTGAGACCCTGTCTCCAAAAAAAAAAAAAAAAAAGGTCTAAAAAAAAAAAATAATAGCCTGCGGATCTATGGATTTTATTTCTTATTTCTTTAATGTGTGTTTGTGATAGGTGATGTTTTGCTTATCCAAAAGAAATGTTGGTACACTTGTAAGGGCTTTATGAATCCTTAGTTGTTCAAAGTTGGATTTTACTAAACATGAACTTTAATCATGAGAAACTCACAATTATAGATTAAAAGTTCAAATATGTTTTTGCATTGTAGTATTGGCTATTTTATTTTATTTTTTTAAATTATATTCTCTATGTGAGTGTATTACCTGCATGTATGTAAGTGTACCCATGTTGTGCAATACCTGCAGAAGTTAGAAGAGGGCTTCAAATCTCCTAGAACTGGAGTTATGGATGGTTAGCCACCATGTGGGTGCTGGGATTTGGACCCGGGTCCTCTGTGAGAGTAGCCAGTACTCTAAATTGCTGAACCATCTCTGCAGCCCATTGGCTGTTTTCTTAATGAATGCTACAGGTATCTCAAAAAGTTAATGTTGCTGTGACAAAATACAATAGAAAACAACTTATGGGAGGAAGGTCTTGTCATGGCCCATGATTTCAGTTCATATAGTCCCTAAGACCATTAATTCTGGGACCGTGGGGAGACAGAACATCATGGAAGGGAGCATGTGATGGAGCAAAGCAGTTCACCACATGATGGACAGGAGGCAGAGAAGGAACAGTAGACACAGGACCAGGTGTGACCTTCAGAAACATGCTTCAGTGACCTGTGCCCCTCAGTGAAGCCCCTCCTCTTAAGTTTCTACTCTTTCCCTCAGTATTGCTAATAGCTGGGGACCAAGCATTCAGCTTAGGAGCTTGTGGGGAGCATTTCATATTCAAACCATAAAAGCCATTATGGATAATATGAGGTCAGTTTCTACTGGTTTTGCTCTTTGGAAAACTAAATATAGAGATGGAAATGATGTCTGGTATATAAGAACCTGAATTAAGAACTTAGTGGCTGAATTTACAAATTATCTTAAATATTATATTAACTGGAGTTAGTATTCGACTAATAATCTTTTAAAAAAGTTGTAGTGCTTCATTAAATTTTTAAAATTATAATTGTAGTGATCATTTAATTTTAGTTCCTTCATTTAACTATGAAAAGGTGGAGTAAGTGTGAAGCCCAAAGCCATGCTGCTGGTGCTGTTTGTAGAGGGTAGAACTTGGCTCTCGTGGCTTAGACCCAGCATGTCTTCATATACATATGGCTTCGAGTTAGTTTTGTGTGCTTCTGGGCATTTCCTCTGATTGGGATTGGGACTTGTACATAGGCTTGAAGGGACTAGCGGATGTTTGATAACTGGGGGCAGCTACAATAGGAATGCCTCAGGAGTATGAATTGGTAGAACTAGTCCTAAACAATTTGTCTGAGTTTCAGAATTAAAGCTTGTTAACTGTTTCTGAAGATCCTCAGGTCAGGTGTTAAAACTTTTGAAGTAAGATCAGTATTAATTTGAAAAGCTTAAAATCTCAGGTTCCCCTGAATTAACCTGTTACCTCAGGCTAGAGCGGTTCTGTGTTAAATATATCTGTGATCTGTATGGTAAGTAGCATACATAACATCGCATTAGTTTCTTCAGTTAAATCCAGCAAAGCACTCTTGTAGGGCAGGAAAGAAAAGGGAAAAGAGTAAGAGCAGGGTTCATCTTAAACTGAAACTTTTATTTCAGTGAATGGCCTACCAAACTATTGCTATTGGTGTAGTAATGGCACTTTTTAATTTTTTCGGTCTTTTTGAGACAGGCTCTCCCTGTTGCCCCAGCTGTTCTGGAACTTAGTATGTAGACCAGACTGGCCTTGAACTCACAGAGATCAGCCTGCCTCTGTCTCCCAAGTGCTGGGATTAAAGGTGTGTATCACCACGCCCAGCTAGTAGTGGCACATTTATCTTGGGGGTAATTAACAGCTGTGTAATTGGAGTTAAGTCCCCAAGCAGTGGGAGGGAGCTTATGTGTGGTACTGTAAACATAGCCAAATACACCTGACTGGAGAGGTCATAGAGAGGACCCCAGAGAAAAACCTACTTCTGCCACATTCCTAGACCAATGTAATTTCTGACTGTATTCTAAGTACACATCCTCATATTTGCAGACAAGTGTACCTCTCACCACTCATCAAAGAAGCTGCTTTTTGCAACAGATGGAGACTGTTACAGAGTTACAGAACTGGTCAAATGCAGAGAGTAAGTGTCCATGAGACACTTAGCCCTAAGTGGTAGATCTTCAGTGTAATCTCTACACATAAGATAAATGCGTCTATTATAGTACCTTTTTCTACTTTCTTGTCTCACTAATACTCAGTGATGTTCTGCTCTTTTATTTTTTTGTTTTCTAGTAGCAGATATCCTAATGATATCTTATGGTTTTCATGTACATGTTCCTAATGCTTTGTAATTTTGAACATCTTTTCATGTGCTAATTGGCCATTTATGTGTCTTTTTCGTGTCTTCTGATTATCTATCTTACCTGTCTGTCTAATGGTTTTGCTGCATAATGATGCATGATGAATAATTGAGAAAGAGTACTTGGAATTCCATCATATGGAATGCCATTTTATTTGAAGGAATGGCTGACAAGCTGATTATTTATTTAGATTTGGGTATTTGGCAACCATTTTCTCAAATGCTGAGTTGAGTGTCACTTTGAGGAAAACAACTGACAGGTGTTATTAATGCTGGAATTTGAACTTTCAGAAGACAATTATAAAGTCTGACAGCCTCTCATTACTTCAGAGGCTGAGAAGATAGGTGATATTAACAGATGGGATTCTAAAAAATTGTATAATTGAACAGCTGTATAACTCTGGACTGATATTTTCCAGTGAATGATTTATGAAGTACATAGAAATACCCCATGAATATTAAATCTACAAAAAATTTAATGATAAGGTTTTAGATACCATATTGCAACTATAAGAAACTACTAATTGTTGTTTGCCAGAGTAGCAAAGAATAGAATATCCATAGTTATCTGAAAAGATTATTATCTGCCCTCTGCTTATTTATGTGGGATTGAGTTTTCTTTATCTGCTTCATGCAACCTAGATAATATACTACACAAAGGAACCTAGGCATTATCAGTTAAGGTAAATATTAGAAAACTTGGCAAAAATGTTGAAAACAGTTCCACTCGTCTCTAAATTTTTGTTTTGACAAAAGGTAAGGATTATGATTTTTGCTAAGTTGTAGAGCACTTATCTAGCATGTGTGACACCAGGGTTCCATACCCACCACACATACACACACACGTAAATATATTGTGTTTTTCATAAGGATGTTAACAGGTAGTGAGTTTAACTTTATCATTATAAGTGAATTGATAAAGACAAAATTCTCAGATTTTATTTCTAATATATAAATAAGGACTGATATAACCCATGTAAACAAAAGCTCTCTGTGGTCTTCAGTAATTTTTATGAATGCAAAGACGTTCTAAAGCCAAAAGATGTGTGCAAATCTCTTGTTCTATATTGTATGTGTAGCAAAACTTTCCTAATTTGGTAGCTGGTAGCCACAGATGGCTGTTGAATACTTGAAATGTGGTTTACTGATCTGACACATATGGTATGCATAAAATACAGAATTTTGTATGCAATATTTATAAACACAAATTCCCAGCACCAACATATCAACTCAGGGCCTCATACATGCTACACAAAATCTTTACCACTGAACCACATGCGTACCCCTAGTATTTTTATAATATTGGTTACATGCTGGAATTATAGTATTTTGGATACATTGGGTCAAATGAAATGCATTATTAAAATTTTACTCATTTAAAAAATCTTTTGAAATTTAAAATTGTATATGACTTGCATTATGTTGCACATGTCTTGTGCTGATCTATACTATGTGGTTCACTATACCGACTCTACATTTTGCAGTAGGAGTAGTTTGCTTAGGGTTCACAGGTATCTATGTGTGTTTTCCTTGGAAGACGGCTTTAATAGTTCTTATGTTCTCAGAAGGGCATGGGAGCAAAGAAAAGTTAGGAGTTGCTGTGAAATTTGTAGCCTCCTTGCCTGAGCTATGGCATGCTGTTCTGTGGATGCTGCTGGTAGACTGGACCAAGGGGCATCCTTTCTCCTGCTTTGGTATGGGGTGGAATCTATTTCTGAGTGTGGGGAAGGGGCTTTCGTGAGACACATTCTTAACTTCTCAAATGTGAACCTCATTAAGTGTTCCCATAGAATGCTTTTATAGATAGACACCGGTTATTACAGCACTGTTGTGAGTAGACCTGAGAATTTTATCACATGTAGGATCATTTCTCTAGAAAATACTCCGCATGCCAAAAGTAGACTTAAAAAGCTGTTCAAATGCACTCTACTACGTCAAATGAGTGAATTTCCAATGAACATTTATAGAGATTGAAAAGATTTTAAAATGGCAAACGTTCTAAAAATGAGGTTTTGGGTTGCTTGCTTACTGTTTGTCTTTAAACAAAAGTGGCATTATATAAATAAGCTCCTGAATTGGAGTTTATGAGGAGTTAAGTGAGTTCATGTTTAGTTTCAGTAGGTCTGTGATGCTGTTGAAGTAGTAGATTCTTGGTTTACCTGGTTAGTTCTCATCAAAAAAGGCTTCCTAAACAGTGAAATTTCAGGACCTGTTTAAGTGGAGAAGCCAGAGGAGGTTACTCCCTATGTACTTATTTCACCACAACCCTTTGTCCTTTGTATGCTGCTGACAGAGTCCACACCATGCATGTGTTCTCCCCAATAGACTATAAACCCAAACACACAGTGTCCTGCTTAAAATATGTTCCAGAAGCTAGTACAAACACTGTGAACACAAGTTTGTTGAGAAAATCCAGAGTGCTTGCTGACTGCTGTTGAGGTGAAATGACTGAGTGGCACAGAGAGCATTGAGGGCAGTAGGGAAAGGCAGACACCAGTGCTGCTGAGGGAAACCTGCTGGGAAAGTGGAGGGTGTCATTAGGAGTCCTAAGGAGAAGAATATGATGTGTGAGAAGATGAATTCAGTAGCAGTAAATAGAACTAACTAAAATGTGGGGCTTTTTGGTGTCTGATAGGCTTGTGAGAAAAGTTGTGAAGTGGATGATGGGGACCTATATGTAGGTTTGGATTTGTGAATGGAGTTGTTTTGAATTGTAAGAAAGGGAGGAAAAGTACTGTTAATGGAACTAAGTAAGTAGTATCTTTAGGGAATAAACAAAGGCATTTCTATGCTTTGGATCTTAAATGTGCTTTTGTATCACAAAAGGCTAGTATGCTAAAGACTTAGTTCAGCCAGTCAGCACTAGTGGATGGGCTGGAGCTTTTAAGAGATGGGGCCTAGTGTGGGGCAAGCATGCCTTTGAAGCAAATGCTAATATCCTGGCTCTTACTTCTCTCTTCTCTGTGGTCCTTGGATGCTGTGAGGTAAGCACAGCTCCTTCAATACATACTCCCACTGCATGCTGGGAGTATGCCTCACCACAGGCCCAGAGACAAAAGGGCCAAGTGACCATGGATGGAAGCCTTGGAAACTGTGAGCCAAAAAGCCCTTCTTTCCTTTAAGTTGATTTCCTCAGGTATTTTGTTATAGCAATGGAAAGATGATGAACACAGTCATTAGTTCTAAAATTTGACTATTTGACTGTAGGACAGAAAATGCAGATAAGGTAGAGGAAAAGTGTTGTCTGAGACTAGAGGTAAATCAAGATACATGGCTTCATTCAAACTTCGTGAATGGGAGTTGTGAGGAGGGGCCCTGGATACTGGTCATATACTGTGAAAGTTTAAGAGGACTATGAATGTCCTTTGAGTAGCTGACCTGTAGTAACTGCTTTAAATTTTTAAAAGTTTGTAACATTGGATCTTCTTAGTATTTAACACAGTGCTTCTCAAACTCATGTGTATGAATGACCTGGAATTTATTAAACTGTAGCCCCTGATTTAATTTATCTGGGTGGGGCTTGAGGTTCTGCATTATCAGCAGGTACTCAGCTGATGCCAGTGCTTCTGATATTACAGACCACATTCTCCTTTAAGTCTAAGAGCAGGACTGCCCCCTACCCCCACTGGATTTACTATGAATATTTGCTTTGCTCATGGCCTTGAGATAAATCACTAGATAGAATCAATGCAAACATTCTTCAAGTTCATCTAGGATGCTTCACAGATTTCTGGACTTAAATCTCAGAGGTTTAATTCTAGATGTAGAGAACGGTTGCAGCTTTAATAAAAACTCTAGATAATTCTTCAGTGTTAAGAGTTTGATTGGCATATTAAGGAGGGAATTGATATATTGACAGTTTTTCGTATACCTCTTCAGGAGCAGGGTGTCTGTCTTTTGTTCGTTTAGTGTGGTGGTGGTAGTGCAGCCGCCCGAGGCCCAAGTGTGCCAGGATTATAGATGTGAGCTGCCATGCACTGTTTTTTGTTTTGTTTTTTTCATTTTAGTCAGTGAAGTTTTCTTTAGGTCCTACAACTTCATAAGTTTAGTCACATATATTATAAATGGATTAACCTTTTCAGCAATGCAAAAAAAAAACATTTTGATTATCTTGATTTGGGGAGATGATAATTTGCCTTTGATTGGTTATGTATTCTTAAAATCTTATCATTAAGGTCTGGGAATCAAAGATAAAATGGCAGCTCCTATCTGGGAATGTCTTGCAGTCTTCGGTTTTTTTTTTGTCTTTTTGAGATAGGGTCTGCCTGTAGTCCCTGCTGGCCTGGAACTCACTATGTAGACCAGGCTGGCCTTGAACCTTGAACTCAGAGAGATCTGTCTGCCTCTGCATCCGGTGCTGGGATTAAAGGCGTGTACCACCAAGTCCAGCCTCAGTCTTCATACTTTTTTTTTTTTTTTTTGGGTCTTTTTGGGACAGGGTCTCCCTGGAGCCCCAGCTGTCCGGGAACTCACCATGTAGACCAGGCTGGCCTTGAACTCGCAGAGATCTGTCTGCCTCTGCCTCCCGAGTGCTGGGACCAAAGGCGTGCGCCACCACACCCAGCTCCAGTCTTCATGTTTTTAATGAACTTGTTTCCTCAAATGAAGGTGAATTATGTCTGTAGAGAAAAACATATTTAAGTCATAAAATGTGAGAAATAGAAGAATTGTGTAAAAATTTGGTAGAAGCAGAAAGGAAAAGGGCACCTGCTGGGTGCCTTCCAGAAATTTGACTTGTGTTTCAGTCTTAACTTTATTGCATGGGTCCTTTACGGTAAAAGGGGATGGTCCTTTAAGTAATTTTTAGGTTGTGGGAATAATTTTGAAATAAACCTTCACCAATCCTGAAAATTACTGGCTTTATCACCTTTCTTGATTCCTTTTCTGTAGCATAAAATGTTATTTTGCCCTGGAAACAATTTGGTTTTAGAAAAGCTGACCATGTTCTTTCACAGGGGTGACTGTTAGTAGGGAGTCTTTAATCTTGCCACTTCAGATGGGCAATGTTTTAGGGAAGTAACAGTGGATTCTCTTACCCAAAGACCATTAAAGAATTTCACTGTAATCAACACTCAAGTGTGTGTAAATATTAGGCTGTTCTGGTTAAGGTGCATTCTCTTGTAAACCAACCACACATAAAGATCTAGTCAGAATGACAACCAAAACCTGAGTAATCAGTGCTTTTAAGATAAAGTTTTCTCTTTTTATGATGTTTGTTGTATATGAAATTTTAATTTTTAAAATGTTTTTATTTATTTTTGTGGTACTGTGAGTCAAATCCAACATGTATATGTTAGGTAAAGGCTCTGTAACTCAGTTACACCCTAGCCCTCTCTGAAAATTAAATGTCTGTGCAGACCAGATAGAAATGTCAGTGATAACATTATCTAGTTGTTTTGTATTGGCACATATTGATAGAAACTTCTGATTGTCTAAAAAATTTTCTTTTTCATTGATAAATTTATTGTGCTCAACAATTTCAAAATAGAG
>NW_008347189.1:1403454-1423454 GCF_000622305.1 Nannospalax galili
GGCCCCCAGGCCAACCTATGCCTTGAGCCACATCCTGTCTACTCTGCCCTGCACCAATCCACTCTTCCCAACTTTACCAGACATTTTCCTTCCTTCCTTCCTTCCTTCCTTCCTTCCTTCCTTCCTTCCTTCCTTCTTTCCCTGCTGAGGATGGAACCCAGGGCTTTGTACCTACTAGACTAGTGCTTTGTCACTTAGCTCCATCCCTGGCCCATGTTTCTAGCTTATGTACAACTACTTATTTGATTGGTAGAGGTTCTGTTGTTAAATGTTTTTAGAGTCTAAAATACTGGTTTTATCTCAATGTGACTAGCTTTTAAAAAATTCAGCTTCTGGAGAAATTTTTTTTTTTTTTTTTTTGGTCTTTTTGAGACAGGATCTCCCTTTAGCCCCCAGCTGGCCTGGAGCTTGCTGTGTAGACCAGGCTGGCCTTGAACTCAGAAAAATTGGCCTACCTCTGCCTCCCAAGTGCTGGGCTTAAAGGTGTGCACCACCACGCCCAACTGGAGAAATCTCTTAAAAAGTTTTGTTTTTATTTTTATTTGTATGTGCTTGTGTAGTAATGACTCCTACAATATGGGCATAATCTGGACTAATGACTTTTTCCTGACCTTGCAGCCAAACTGGTTACTGTTTATATTGTAAACAAACTCACTGAGCCTTGTTGCTCCTCCTCTGACCTGGGCACCTGACCGTTGACCGTAATCACTCAGGACAGCACCTGTCCCTGCACCCAAGATAATGAATGAATGTGGGTTGCTTGATTCACATCACAAAGCAAAGTGCTGAGAGCAGCATTTTCTCATTGAAAGTAGTGAGAAAAATGAAGTACGCGTTGATATTATGTGTGATTTTAGACCTAGAGATTAGAGGGCAAGACTATCTGAGTAGATCCTAGCTTCTCTACTTCCCCAGTTGATTTTGGAAATACTGCCTCAGTAAAAATATGATTGAAACTTGTCTTAGAGCACAGTTCTGAGAGACATCAGAAAGAACAGGTGGTTCTCAGTTCAGGTTCACTCTTGCCTTAAAAATGATGCTGAGCCAGCTTTTTCTTTATTCGGGTATGATGTAATGTGGCTTAGTAATGCTGCATGTGAGTGTCTAAGAGAAGCCAGCACCTTTAACTGCTGAGCCATCTCTCCAGCCCCAATCACTGGCTCTTCTATCAAAAGTGTGTAAATTGTTTATAAGGCAGTACCTAGACTTAATATACATGGTGTGCTTTGGTCATGCTCCACAGGTGTGCCAAAGTGACCATTTCCCCTTCAGTTCTCATAATGGCCTGGTGGTTGTTGGAAGTCTCTGCTTGTTAACTCAGGATGAAAACAGACATTTTCATTGATCTCTTTACATTGTCCACATTGGTGGAAAGCAGGGATAATGTGAGAAAGTCTTGTTTGTGTTCAGGAACACCAAGATAAATGTATTTGAAACACTGTAGAATTTTCTTTGGGTTTGCACAGAATGTGTAAATATGTATCTGTTTTCTGAGTCAAGGTTTTGGTATCAGGCCTTGAAGTAACAGATAGTGTTTGTCTGCTGATGCTTTGGCTCTGAGCTGAGGTTTTCCTCAGTATCCTCTCCTTTTCTGAAGTAACTACAGAAGGCTCTGTGTTTACTTGGCACACTTGAGTTTGTTAAACAAAGTGTGGGCAAGAAGCATGTTAGGGCCAGGATACCGATAAAGGAGGTGTTAGCAGCCTGTTCAGTACACTTTCTGTCTTTGGTGACTAAAAAAAATCTTTATTTGGGTTGGATGATGTGAAATTACCATGCATTCAAACATCTTCAAAATATAGGCAACACACATTTTAGTGCTTTCTCTTTGCTAACCTTAGCCTATCATGTATAATTTTAGTTCTACTTCAATGAACTAATTACTGGAATATAGTTGTGTTTAGAAGTTGTTTAATGTCGGGTACGCTTAGCTTCTAGGTATGTTCAAAATGAGATTTGCCTTCTGTGATCACTTCATGTTAATGTTTTAAATTGGAATGACTTAAACTACACAGTTGCATCTAAAACTTTGAAATAGGACTGGGTATGCAGTTCAGTGATAGAACACTTGCCTAGCATGTGTGAGGCCCTAGGTTCAGGCCCCAGAACAGCAACAGCATCAGTAACAAAAATAAAACAAACAAATGCAACTTAAAAATAGCTGTTTTTGGCTAGTAAAAATAGGACTGTTTTTACAAATTAAGCGTTTAAAATAGAAAATGGCAAGTTCAATTCTTATAGTAATGGGCATCAGATTGAATTATCCTGTTCATATATAAGAAATATCTAAAGGCAGAAAAAGCTAAATTATTACTTTTTATTTCATGTGAGAAAGGCTTTAGAGGATGAGTATATTTTTAAAAAATTAGTATATTCTTCCCTTTAATGTATTTAAAACTATTTTTTTCCTCCCAAGATTTTCTTCTTTTTTTTCCCCCTTCAGAAATGCCCAAAATATTTTAAGGTGAAGTTGCAAGTTCATAATGCTTCTACGAACTCATCTTCCTAACCTGGTACTACGTTTGACCTGTCTATCTATTCCTTCGCTAGTACTCCTTCTGATGGATCTATTTAGAAACACAAATCCTCAGGATTTTAACTGTATAGTCCTGGTTTTCTTTCTTGTGTCATAGACATGATATCAAACTACTGAAATATTTAAAAACGTTTAAGAATCTGAAATTCTCACCACATTAACTTACCTCCTGATTGAAAGAGAGGTCCATTTTTGAGCATCTGACTAAGAAACTGAGGATTCAGCATCCGTCTCTTTTCTCTGAAGTACTTTTATTATCTACTATCAAAGGAGCTATGTGCATGTGTTACCATGTTATTGTTATAAGTACAGAAATAATTTTTGATTATTAAATGGTACAAGCCTTACTTTCTCTTATTCCCTTAATGATCTTCGTGTATCTTTGTTGTTGTTAAATTATTTATTTTTTATGTGTATGACTGTATTACCTGCATATGTGTAAGTGCACCTGTATGATGCAGTGCCCTCAGAGGTCAGAAGAAGGTGTCAGATTCTCCTGGAACTGGAGTTATGGACAGGAACTGGAGTTACAGATGGTTGTTAGCTGCCATGTGGGCCCAGTGAATTGAACTCGGTCCTCTACAAGAACAGCCAGTGCTCTTAACCACTGAACCATCTCTCTAGCCTTTTTTGATGTTGTTTTGAGACAGGTTCTCCCTGTAGTCCCAGCTGGTCTGGCACTTGCTGTATAGATCAGGCCACCTCAGTCTCAAAGAGGTTTACCTACCTCTGTCTCCCACGTGCTGGGATTAAAGGTGTGCGCCACCAGGTCCAGCTGAGAACTTCTCTTTTCTTTTCTTTTCTTTTCTTTTCTTTTCTTTTCTTTTCTTTTCTTTTCTTAATATTTTATTTATTTTTATATTATGTGTATGCATGTATTGCCAATGTGTAGGTGAGTGCACCTGTGTTGTGCAATGCCCGAGGAGAGAAGAGGCTGTGGGATCCCCTGGAACTGGAGTTACGGACAGTTGTTAGCTGCCATGTGGGTGCTAGGATTCGAGCCCAGGTCTTCTGCAGGAATAGTCAGTGTTCTTAACTGCTGAGCCATCTCTCCAGTGCCAGAACCATTTTGTTAATACTGAAGTAACTTCTCAATTTGTCTCCTGATTCTACCCTGGATCTTCTTTAGTCTTTCCAAGCATTACTTGCTAATTGCCATTTTTGTTCTTTTCCTTGCTTTGTTTTGGTTTCTTGCCGACTATTACTTTGAAGTTGCATGTGTTTCCTGTTTTACTACTGGTTCCTGAAGACTAGCAAAAGGAAAGGTAATCTTTACATGCCTCCCAAACATGAGACCCTAGAATGCTCTTAATTTATCAGTAGTATTTTCTCCTCCCAAGAGAACATATTACACTTAAACTTACAATGTTTTCCAGGACTTTATTTCTATTTTCACTTTTCTTTATTCTCTGAATATGACAATAACTTTATTATTTCGGAAGTCAGTGGTTTTTAAAAATATATATATTTTTATTTTTTTATTTTGCTTTTTAAGACATGGCCTCACTATACAGCCCTGGCTGTTTTGGAATTTGCTATATAGACCAGGCTGACCTTGAACTGGGATTGATTTCCCTGCCTCTGCCTCCCAAGTGCTGGAATTACAGGTTTAGAATAAGTACTACTTAGAAACTGCTGTTTAATAACTGCAATCCTTGCTCATCTTTCTTGAATGTTCAGAGGTCTTTTATGATCTGTTTAGGTTCAGTTGCTTTTTAGTCTGACACTCCCTCTGTAAATGGCCTTTTTTTTTTTCTTTTTTTGTTGTTAGCTTGTTCTAGAAAGTTTTGTTAAATATGGGATTCTAGCCAGAATGCTGCTTTCCTTTAGCTTTCCAAAGATATTTCACTGTCTTCATATGCAGTTGAGAGATTGGCAGTCCCCCTGGCTTTGTAGGTAATTCTTTCCTCACTTGGTTGTTTTTTTCTGTTTCTTGCAATTTCATTGCCATGAAAGAAGTTAAGATTTCATTCTTTCTTTCTTTGACTTTCTGATTTCAGTGATCTCTTTTATCATTTATGGAAAAATTCTCATCTGTTGTTCTAGTGATGCCTCTTCCAGTTCTCATAGGTATTGGGTGTGTCTTGATCTTCTCACCCTATCCTCTAGGACTCACGAATTCCTCATTCCAATTTTCTCTTTGCCCTCTCTGCTGTGTTTTGGTGTGCATTTGTGCCCTGACGTGCGGCATGTTTCCAGTCCTCTCCTCCTCTCTGCTCCTCTGCTGTTAATGCTGCACCAGGAGTTTCTGATCCATTATATTTTTCGTTTACTTGGTTTCTGTTGGAAGTTTGTCTATTGTTAATTCAATCTTTTTATTTACAAACTTATTCAAATATTGTATATCTTTTTGTATCAAAGTAATTTGTGTCTTCCTAGAATTTTATCAATTTATGCCCATTGTATAAAGTTCAGATTATTATTTATTATCTTATCACCTTCTTAAATTCTTGTAATGTCAATTTCTTACAACAGCTCTTAATCAAATTTAGATCCCCTCCCACAGTTGTGCCTCCCCCATACCCGACTGGACCTTGTGTATTCTGCCATACATGTTAAGTCCCATCTAGTCAAGCATTTGTACCCATATGTCCTTCAGTGTAAATTCATCCACCGGAGTCTAGTCAGCCCATCTAGAGATCTTATGTAAGGCATACTCTCCCTCATCTAGCATCAGTCAGTCTCCAGTAGTTCACAGTCTAGGGCCAGCCTGCCACCCATTTCTCTCCTCCCCCCTGGGACCTTGTTTGAGTTTGCATGCATCCTGTGCTTGATGCCACCATTGCCACAAATTCACATGTGCAGGCTTCCAGTGGCCTGAAGGCCTCTGCTTCCCCTGTGTTCATGAACCAGCCCTGGCTCTTGTAATCTTTCCAACCCTTCTTCTGCAGTGATCCCTGAGCCGTGGGTAGATGAGGTTCAATAAAGGAGTTCCATCCAAGGGCACACTCTCTGCAGTCTCTTATTCTTTAAAAAACTTGGCCAGTTGTGGCCTCCTGTGCGTATCACATTCTGTTCTATAAGGAAGTTTTACTGGTGAGAGTTGAGGGATGCATTAGTTTTCTCTCTACTCCCTGTTCCACTATGTTCCATGAGTCTAAGGTGTAGAAGTTCAACTGTAGATGTGTCACCTAGTACTTGGCATCTCTCAGATGTATATTCTCTGAGTGGTTGTGGAATTCTGCCATATCCTCCATCTGTTGGCAAAAGGGAGCTTCTTTGATGAGTGGTATACAGTACACTTGTCTGTAAATATAAGGATTCATATTTAGCATATGATAAGAAATTTCATTTGTCTAGAGATATGAAAGAGATAGGGTTTTCTCTAGGATCTATGTTCTTTCTTGCAATATGTATTTGGCTGAGTTTATAGTGCCATTTATGAGTTCACTCCCATTGAGAGGGCTTTAAGTCCAATTAGATAGCTGTTGATATTCCCCAGATACCAGTGTCACTCTGCACCAGTAGAGGTAGTTTGCCATGCTGGTCGTTATGGTTATTAGGGTTTAGAACTGGGTTGCACCATCAGTTGTTTTTCTCCCTTGACAGTTTGCGTATTATTATCTAGCATTATGATAGCTAAACTTTGGGTAGAAGATTTCCAGGTCAGTTTCCACTCTAAGTCCTGTATCTGAAGTATGTCCTGCCTTCAGTAGTAGGACCTTATCTACTAGTTCTAGGAGATAACCAAGAGGTTTGGTTGTAGCCTGTGTTACTTTGGGAATCTCCTGGACCGTTCTCACCAACCACTCAAAGGGAGGTCTCTTCTGTCTGGTACTGTGTCCCATCTTTATTTTTAATTTTAATAATTTGTCTTTTCTGTCCCCCCCCCCGACTGGTTTAGCTGATCATCTGCTACATTTAGTATCTTTAAAGAATAAAATTTTGGTTTCATTGATTTTCCTCTATTTTTTCCCTGTTCCTTATTTTTCTTATTTCTAGTCTAATTTTTCTTTTTACCCTTTGGGTGAGTATGTTTCACTTTTCCTAGTTTTTAACAAGGGGGGTTAGGTTATTGTTTAAGATCTTCCTTTTTCAATATAGATGTTTATGGTTATAACTTTCGCACCAGGACCTGCTTTAATTGCATTCTCTAATTTTGGTATGCTACTTATATTTCTGACTTCTTTTTTTTTACATTCTATTTTTATTTTATCTGTGTGAGTGTATTGCCTGCATGTATGTAAGTGCACTCATGTCATGTAGTGCTCTCAGAGGTCAGAAGAGGGCGTCGGCTCTCTGGAACTGGAGTTATGGATGGTTATTAGCTATCATGTGGGTTCTGGGAACTGAACCCAGGTCCTCTGAAAGAGCAGCCAGTACTTTTAACCACTGACCCATCTCTCTAGCCCCCTTTTCTTCTTTTAAAAATGCATATATGTTATGTTCATGCATGTGTGTATATGTGCATGCATGTGTGTGTTTATGTGTATGGAGGTTGGAGGACAACCACAGATGTCCATCCTTAGGAACTTAGTCAATATCTACCTCCTTTGAGACAAGATTTTTCATTGGCTTGGAGCTTACCACTTAGGCTGAACTGGATGGCCAGTGCTGCCCAGGTATCTTCTGTCTCGGTCTCCCCAGTGCTTACAGTGGATTAAAATGGTTTACAAGCATGCACCTCCATTAATTTTCATTCTTCTTATTTTCTCATTTACCTTGTGTTTCTGTCTTTGACTTATTTATGAGTGTTCTTTAATTTCTACATATTTGCGAACTTCTCAAATTTCCTTGTGCTTTTGATTTTTTTTTTAAATTTACATTCATTATAGTTATAGACATTCTTGGTATGGTTTTAGACTTTTTTAATTTATTGAGGCCTTTATGCTCTACCTTCAAAATATATCCAGAGTTCTTTCATTTTTCACTGATTCTCACTGCCCTGGTCAAAACCACTATCATCCTCAACAGAGTTATTATAGTAGCATACTAACTGGTTTCCTGCTTCTGATCTTTCTTATGTTGACTCTGTTCTCCACACATTGGTCATATTATAATCAGAGTCTAGACAAGCTTCTCTTACCATAATGGAACTGTAACCAGATCAAATGTAGTACTTCACAGTGGACAAAGGTGGGGAAATGGGACATGATCACTGCCTGTGGTGAGATGCAGTGGGCATTGTCTTTCCCTATCCTCAGGAACTTTTCTGTTTTCTAAGCTAAAATGTTTTCCATTCTGCATGTTCATGCCTTTACAAGTGCTGTTTTCTGCACTTTGCTTGAGCTCTTCCACCTTTACCCTTCTACTTAGTCACTACCCTTCAGCTTCTCACCCAGCTGTGTTGTGGGCATACTGGGCAAGTGCTCTACCACTGAGCCCCATCCCCAGTTCCCATGCCCTGCTTCATTTGTTTCTTAAATTTGTCATATATGTGTGTTCTTTTAAACCATTAACCTGCCAAGTAGCATCAAATAATACTAGATTGCACCAGATTACAGCTTTAAAATAATACTAGATAAAACTTTTCTTCCAGGTTTTTTCCTGGCTCCTCTTATTGCCTTACTTATTTTACAGTGGCTTCATTTTAAGATTTATTTTGAAGTTGCCAAAGCAGCAAAATTAGTATTTCAGTACCCATCTTCCCAGTTAGTAAAACTGGACAAACACTCCAACTTTGAGAGCAGTTAGTGAAATCTGTTGGATGAGGGCCTCAGTTTTGAGAACAATAAGAATACTTTCTTTGAAACTAAGGGCCATATCTTTTTCGCTTTTCCTTTCTCACATTGTGCCTTGGTTTTAGATTAGTATGACTGGTCTAAACTCTGTACTTTGGTGTTACCTTAGTGTTTGAACCGTAGTTCCATTGATGGTCATGACCTTGAAGGTCTTGATTTTCACTGTTTATTTTCTGTCTTCTCCTTTAAATTAATTAATTAATTTATTTATTATTTATTTATTTATTATACTGGGAATTGAGCCTAGAATCTTAATCTGTGTAGATAAGTTTTCTACTATTGAGCTAAATCCCTAGCCCTTGTATTTTTCACACAGCATGTCATTATGTAGCTCAGACTGGTCTTTACCTCCTTAGTGCTGGGATTACTGGTGTCTGCTATCACATCTTGCATAATTAAAAAATTATTTGTTACATATTTATAGGGTACAGTATGATATTTTGATACATGTATACAATGTGTATTCATTAAATCTATCAACTTGCCATTTCTTTTTTTTCAATATTTTATTTATTACTTTCATTTTATGTGTATGAGTGTTATGCCTGCATGTAGGTAAGTGCGCCCATGTCGTGCAATGCCCGTAGAGGACAGAAGAGGTTGTCAGATCCCCTGGAACTGGAGTTATGGACAGCTGTTAGCTGCCATGTGGGTGCTGGGATTTGAACCCGGGTCTTCTGCAAGAACAGTTAGTGTTCTTAACTGCTGAGCCATCTCTCCAGCCCCAACTTGTCATTTCTTTATGTTAGGAACATTCAGTGTTTTCTAACACTATACTTTGAAATATATAATAAATTATTGCTGTAGAGTTTATTATTATTATCTAACCATAATTTTGTACTGACTGGAAGGAGATTGTTCTTAATTTTTATTTTACAAAAGCAAAGTGAAGTTAATTCTGAAAACAGGCTTTAAGAATGAATGAATTGTGGTAATTATATATTTTTGGGCTTAGTGCTTAAACTTTCACAGCACATATTGACTTTATTTTGACTGTAGAAGGCTTGTTTCCAGGAGAAAAGAAAACAATGGTCTGTATTTAAAATAATATTGATAGTTAATTGGTAAGTTGAAGGTCAGTTTTCTAGGATGAAATCAAAAGATTCTTAATACAGCTTGTTATAACTGAACATGATTTATATGGTAAAGAAGTGGCATTCTGTTTTTATAATTGTTTACTATGCTAGAATGTAGTCAACATCAAGGAATGAGGAATCAGATTAAAAAGAAATAACTCCTAACAAAATCCATTAATTAATGCTAAGTTGTTCACTCTGTAGATAATTTGAATGCCATGCAAGGTGGTTGACATTGACAGTACTATAATAAGTGAGAAGAATACAATCTTCTTTTAGAATTTAATTTTGTTATTTTTTGAGAATTTCATACATGAGCACTGTGTTTACATTGCCCCCATGCTGTCCTCTCCCTTCTCCAGGACCTCCCACACCCCATCCCTACTCCCTCTCAACTTCATGATCTCTTCTTATAAAAATCACAACAATGACCAGTCCAGCAAAAGCTGTATTGGTGCAATAGTGTCACTTTATCTTAGGGGTAACCGATAGCTGTCTTGACTTAAGGCCCTTTTAATAGTAGGGAATCCATGCCATGCCTGGTACTGTAAAAATAGCCAAATACCCATGGCTGGAGAGGTCATAGACCCTAGAGTAGAACCTACTACTGCCACTTGCCTAAACAGTGTAATTTCTCATTGTATTCTAAGCACTTATCCTTATAGTCACAAGGAAGTGTAGCTCTCACCATTCATCAAAGAAGCTTCTTTTTGCAACATATGGAGACTATTATATAGTTTCACAACTGGTAAAAATGCATAAGGGACCATGGGTATCTTGCCACAGTGGAAACAGCTACAGTGCAAACCGTACATCTGAGGCTCAGGGAACATTGCAGAAGAGGGCTGCAGAAAGATTGTAATAGCCAGAGGATCAGGACCCCTGCTACTAGATAGTATCTTTTATACAACATAGGAAAGTTGCATCCATGATAGCTCAACAATAGATTGCCTAAACAAGATCTGTATAATGACAATATGAGTTGACATGCCAGTGTGGCCAGGGGAAATTTCACAGGGTCCCATCTCTAGATGAAGAGCTACAAGGCAGTCTATAGCTGCTGAGAGGGAGACTCAGTTATTTCAGGGATGAGCTCCTTAATAGGTTATCTAATCCCAAGCAGTCAGCCATAAACACAAGTACATGTGAGTACAACAGTCATTGTCTTTATACGTATAGAATCCATTAGAGAAGAGAGGAATTAAAGAAACACTATAAATATTGTGGTGAGTAAATTTGTAGGGGTTCCATTTGTAAAGGTTGCAAACTCAGATGCCTGCAGCCACCAGCAGGTAATGAATAGGAGTAAAATGGGCCTGTACACTGAGGTCATAAGAGAGTAAAAGGAGCTATGATGAATCACATAGTATGTGCTCTGGGAAAAGGGCACAGTAAACAACAGGTTGATAGGCGTGAAGGATCCATTGTTTGTTTACAAAAATTTCCAGAAGTCTGAAAAATCTGATTGTTGTCTGAAGTAGTTTTTTAAAAAACTTCTTATCAACGGCACTATTTTAATTACATTTTTATCATGTATTGTCATTGTACGTGATATGATGTTGCATAGGAGCATTTTTGTTGAGAAATGGTTTCATGTAGCCAAGCTGGCTTCAAACTCACTATGTAGCCCAGGATGATCTAGTTTCTTCCACTTCTGAAGTTTAGGATTATAGGCACACCTGGCTAGCATCACAAGTTTGTTTGTTTGAGATGGGGTTTCACTGTATAGCTCTGGCTGGCCTGGAACTTGCTGTGTAGATTGGGTTGGCCTTGAACTCACAGAAATCTACCTGCCTCTGCCTCCTGAATGCTGAGATTGAAGGTGTGTACCACCATGCTCAGCTCACAGTTTTTTAAAAAAGGTGCTGCAAGCCGGGTGTGGTGGCACACGCCTTTAATCCCAGCACTCGGGAGGCAGAGGGAGGCGGATATCTGTGAGTTCAAGGCCAGCCTGGTCTACATATTGAGTTCTGGGACAGCTGGGGCTACAAAAAGACCAAAAAAAAAAAAAAAAAAAAAAGATACCACATAGTCCAACTTAAAAATTTTTTTTCCAACTTTTTAAACTTAAATTTTTATTTTTTAATTGAATTTTGGTGATTTACATACAATCTGATGGTATTTAGATTCCTTCCCCTATCCATATTTCCTCTTTTTGTCCCCCACCCAATTTAATATAGTCTATTATGTATATGTGTGCATATACATATATACACATATAAAATAAGTTCTATATAAGTTTATATACATATAAAATAAGTACTGTCCCTAAATGTCCTTCAATGTGGGTTCATCTTTTGGTGACTGGTTAACCTACCAAGAGTTCCATCCTTGAAAGAGACTGTCTCTACCCCTCCCAGAAGCCATCAGTTGCCACAATTTCCTAAGGTTGGGATTGGGGTTTCTTACCTACACTCTCATATCTTTGCTGGGATTTTGTCTGGTTTGAGCTTGCATGGGACTTGTGAATGCAGGTATCTTCATAGTTCAATTTAAGTATGGTTTGTTTTTTATACATAAAGCAATTGGCCTGTTAATTAAAATTGTCTTAAGAAAAAAATGGGGAGGTGTTCCTTTTGTCCTTAATTCTGTTATTTGCAGATCCTTCCATTTATAATTATATACTTTACCTTTTTGTTTGGCATGTCTTACAAAGGTGGCAAGAACATGAAATTTATAAGGGGGTAAATAAAGGACCTGGCTCTGTCTTGTTGGACTAGCTATTTCCTCTTTTCCTTTTAGTGTTTGGTCTGTTTTTCCTCTTCAAAGTGGAATTAAGCTAAATGCAGTGTGATATTAAAGGAATTGAGTAAAATAATGTATCTTCTCTCTTACTCAAAAGTACTAATTAACTGTACTTACTGATAACAGTAACTTTGGCAAGAATTTAAGTAATCACTCCTTTTTAGAAAGAGCTTTACTTTTAGAAGGCAGCCTTGAATTTGTTGATTTAACCAAAGGCATGTGGCTCTGATACCTTGGAGGTGAGTAGTCATTAGGTAGGGAGAACTTTTCTACGTCTCAGATCATGTAGACACATTGTAAATGCCTTTCCTACTTACACTGAAGATTGCTTTTACAATCACATTTTTTTCCTATGGTGATGTTAGAGCTAGAAGTTATAGCTTGATCTTTACTCTCTTTTACTAATAAAGCATACATACAGAAAAAAAGATCACATACGAAGTTACCCTCCCCTCCCGTCTTTTCTACTCTTTAGGACTCTACTTCATTAGAGTCAACACCTCGAGCCCAGTCTTTCATAAACATGCAGTGCTTCCATGTGTTGGGATGTTGGAGGTCTCTAGGATACCATAAACATTTTCTGTGACAAGAGACTTACGGTGCCTTTGGGAAACTTTGAGTCTGGATAATCAGCAGTAGTTTCTTTCTTAGGAAATACTAATTCTCAGTGGCAGTGGTAAGGTTGGGTGGCAAGAGACACAACACCTGGGGGAAACATACCCAGCATACAGAGAAGAGGCAAAGTAGTACAGGGAATAGCCACATGCCTGTCATCTAGATGGAACTGCAAAAGACAGTTTACTATATTTTCTTTATATATTTTTATAACGTGGGTAATTTTGAATGAAGATTCTTTGGAGCGTTTTTTACGTGTGGTTAGGGTATGTCAAAGAAATTAGTGAATGCTAGTTTTGGCAAGACAGTCAAGAATTATTTCCTCTTTTTCTTGTGGAAACACAGATCAGTTTGATAAATTCAAAGATTATTGAACAGTTTAATTTGCATTCGTTATTGTGTGAGGCCCTGCTCAGTGTTTAATACCCAGTGGAAGAGATGCATTAACTAGTAGCATCAAGTGTACTGCACAATACAGACCAGAAACTATGAATTTAAGAAATTTCATAGGAAGTCTAATTGTATGAACAAATCCGTATTTATAAAGTACATGATAATTTCTGTATTGTGTGTTTCTGACATCTTATATTGACTTTCAAATTTAGGGATTCCATGACTCCCTTTAGGTTGGATCATATGTAATCAAGCCAGTGGTCACTGTTGCTTGGTGTAGGGGCAGTCTTTTGGGGGTCCGCTAACTATGGGTAGTTCATGCCAGAAATTGGGTGAAAATTTTTATTGGGATATATCTCTTTTTCATAATTAGTAAGATTTTTGTAAGCTGTGTATCATCTAATAATAATTGTAAAAATTTAAATATACCCAATATTCAAACATGATAAAGCAGGAGTCCAAAAGATGCTGGAAGTCAGTATAGCTCTATCACATCTATATCCTCATCCTAAGATTGCTGTGTTCCACCTCTCTTTGATGTTTTAAAGGAAAAATTTTAAAAATATTATTTTCTGTGTATGAGTGGATTGCTTGCATGTGTGTAAGTGTACCCATGTTGTACAATGCCCACGGAGGTCAGAGAAGGCATCAAATCCCCCTGTAACTCCCCTGAACCAGAGTTACAGATGGTTGTTAGCTGACATATGGTGCTGGGAATTGAACCTGGATCCTCTGCAAGAGCAGTCAGGGCTCTTAACCACTGAGCCTTCTCTCCAGCCCTTAAAGGAAAGCTTTTAATATTTCCTTTAGAAATTACCAACAAACCACACAACTCTTAAAACATGTAACATTACAGTGGTACACATAGAAGTCAAGTTTTTCCTTCTTCAGTAACATGACCCAGGCAAACTTTGGTGTATGTTTTCCCTTACCGTTTTTTTTTTTTTTTTCATGTTCATGAAAGTAGTACACATTTTTTTTTTTTCATTTGCAAAAGATAACATCTATAAACCAAGTAGAACAAATAATACCAGGAGAAAATATTTGTACTTCTCACATTGACAGAAAATTCTGTAATGCCCTCCTACTAGTTGAAAGAGAAAACTCATGGAAAATGGTGATTCCATGGACTCAAACTATGAAAGAGGATAACAAACTGAGCTTAGCCAGACACACAGATGGAAATAGCAGTGTGAGGCATTTCCTATGAAACTGACCACACTTTCAGTGACTTGGTGATCTGATGAGGATGAAAGAAAGCTTGCTCTTAGGATGCAGCAAGAAGTTCCTGCAGCCTTTAGCATGCAGTCTAGCAGCATCAATTTTGAAGTGTTTTTCCTTTACTGCTTGCCTTGGAAATCTGTTCTGTAGAAACAAAAGCACTTACGAATGTAGTATTTCACTCCCGAATACCAAGAAACAAAAGACAACAAAAAATCAAAACCAAATCAAACAAAAAGTAGTACAGTAGTGCAAGGGTTTTTAGTGCATCATTATTGGTAATGACAAGAAACAGCTAAGAAACAGGTCACCTGAATGGCCTTTGTTGTGGAAGTGATTAAACCAAGGTATGTGCATGGTGTGGCATACTGTATAACCAGGTAAGTAAAGTCATGTGGGGGGCTGGGTAGGTGCCAACGTGTTATTGCAGTTTGTGCAATATGGTTTTATTTTTTCTTTTAAAAATGAGGGTGAAAGGAGGGTGACCCCTACATATTGATGCAGGATTTTTGAGATCAATGGGACCTTTCTCCACCCAGTTTTTCCTAGCCCAGGATCCTAAGGTGCTGAACGCTCAGTGGTCACCAAAGGTCAGCCTGAGACAGTAGCTCTGAGTTTGTTGTCTCATGCCAGTGAAAACTAAAAATGTGAACTCTTGAGAATATGCAAAGTTGGAAACAAGCTTTAAAGTTTACATCAAAAGGAAAAATTGAGGAAATGTGAGAAATTAAAGTGAGAGAAACTCCTGAAAGATGAGTTTCCAAGAGAGAAAAAAGCCATTGAACTACTTTGTCTTGTGGTTTTTATAGGGAAACCAACAAAGCCCGAGAGTAATCTCTTTTGAGATTGGTTAATTCTCTGGCCTATCATGGGCTGAGCCAAAGGAGGACCTACATACTCTGTGCACATCCCCCTGGCTCAGTCAGGGAGACAATCATCCATTGTTTATGCGCTGCTCACCTTGGGTGGCTGAAGGCCCCTTTGTCCATCTCTGACTCCAGCTTTGTTAGCTATTGATCTTGGCTATCTGCCAGATGATAGTTGCTTGGCCAGCACAACTACCTTCTAACCTTGTAGGTGTTTCACTGGCTGTTAAGACTATTTTCTCTGTTCTCAACATCTGTTTCACCAGCTTTGTAGCTTTACTGTGGTGGAGAGTTGACCATCACAGCCACCAGCGGTAGCTGTGCTCTCTCTTGGTTAACTCATATTTACCCCTTCAATGGATGGTCTGAGGCAGTCTCCTAGGTGGAAACTTCTTGCAAGAAGCCATTCTTACCTATAGTTTAGTTTGTTTCAATGAGCTATATTAGAACCAAGGATACAAATAAGAAAAGATAGTAGTGACTTATCCCTCAGGGGCTTCATGGGGGCGAGTTGACTTGCATCACTGGCCCAGAGCCCTGTGCCTCCTCTTATCTGTCTGGCTTGGTTATCTTATACGCAACTATAAGCCCTCTTATTCATTGTCCTCAGTGTGTCAGACTCTCATTTTAACCCCAGCCTTCTTCTTACTGCATTCCATGTGAGCAACTTGAAGTTTTCACCATGGGCCCTTTTCCCTTACTACCAGTGGAGAGCTGACTCCTGAATTGAGTATTTTATTTTGCAATTAAAAAATATTTTACTATTTTTATGTGTATGAGTGTATTGCCTGCATATATGTAAGTGCACCCATGTTGTGCAGTGGACGCAGAGGTTAGAGGGCATTGGATCCCCTGGAACTGGAGTTATGGATGGTTGTTAGATGCCATGTGGGTGCTGGGACCCAAACCTGGATCCTCTGCAAGAGCAGCCAGTGCTCTTAACCACTGAACCATCTCTCTAGCCCTGGACTATCTATTTTAAGTAGTCAGATTTTTTTTTTTTTTTAAACAGTTTGAAAACTTACATAAATTTACCTGCCAAAGTATACTGTCATTTTTCATTTTAATTTGACTCTCTCTCTCTCTGTGTGTGTGTGTGTGTAGAGAAAAGAGGTGAAATTTCAGTTACATGTCCCATGGAATGGCTTCATATATGAGCCTGGGAAAGCTAGATTGTTCTTTAAAGTATATACCTACAGATGGGAAGGGACTCATGTTAGTCACACAGTTTATGGCTAGAAAAGCTACCAGGTATTTTTATTATTTACTTTCAGTAGCACACGTTCTGTCAGATCCATCTGTTGCTACGACTGTCCTCTCTCCCTCTGTCCCTCCCTCCCTCCCGTTTTGAGGTCTAGAGTGCTTCATAATACTCTTGTTTCATACTTCAGAGCTATAGTGAGCACCAACTATTATACAGTAGCAACAAAAGTGATGTACTTTAAAAAGATGTAAATAATAGAATGTTCTACATCAAAGTTTAAAATTTTTCAGGTGTGTCTCTTGATTTAGCTGTACCAGAAATAATTGTTCTTTAAAATCCCGGTACGTCAAATTAAGTCCTTTCTCAGATACAGTTAACAATATCTAAATAACTGCTTTAGATAAAGAAGTCATTTATCATCTCAAGAGTTCTGGAAGGAGGCTAGCTAACTCAGTAGCACAGCTGACAAGGGTTCTGAGTTATTTTCTTTCTGATCATCATGGCTGCAAATTATTAACATTATCTCTAAGCATTATATTTTTACGCATAAGTGGGATGGGAGATGGGGCCTTCATCAGTTACTTTCATCAGGGCGGAAAATCATTCCCTGATATCCCAGGAGACTATGTCCCTGAGGCCAGAAGTGGTCATATGCCCAGTCCTAAAGTCCAATAAACTGATAAGCAAAGTGAGAGTCCCATAGTTGTCTGAGAATGATATAGGCTCATCCCTACAGTTGGAGGAGGGTTGGAATTTATCAGTGTTGCCTGTTAAATAGCAGCAGTACCTTGTCATCAAGAGAGAGGAGTCTGATGGTTGGGTAATAACTGTTGTCAAATTAGTTATGGTGACATTTTGTATGCATGCTTAAATATACTAAAAAGTAAATTTTAGTATACTGGCATTTGAAAGAAAAGCAGGTTCACTTGAGCATGACTTCCTATAAGTGCTGCTTGATTGACACAGGAAGTCTGCAGTTGACTTTTAATCAATGGGCTGTTTACTGTACTTATTTTTGTTTTAGGTACAGTGTGTGTTTTTTTCCTTTGCTATTAAGCTCCAAAATGATAGTACATGACTTTGATAGTAGTTTCTCATTGTTTTCATTTATCTGGTGTTTCCTCTCGTAGGTGGATTCTCCACGGTTTTCCTGGTGCGGACTCATGGTGGAATCCGATGTGCACTGAAGCGAATGTATGTTAATAACATGCCTGACCTCAACATTTGTAAAAGGGAAATTACAATTATGGTAAGTGAAAGATAACTTTGTTTTAGAAATTCGGTTTCTTTTGCTTTTTCACTACAACATTCACAAGTTTTTAGGCAAGTTGCTTATGAGTTCATACATGTTTGGAAAACTAAAGGTCATTAAATAACATTAACCGGGAACTGATAGTTCATTCCATGTGGCCGTATTTAAGACTAAATGGCAGCTAGCCCATTCCCCTCTTTCCTCCCGTCCCTAATGGAAGTTCAGCAGGCAAGCTACCTTTTTTTTTTTTTTAATTTTTATTTTTTTTAAATTCACTTTAATTGTGAAGTATTTAGAGGATAGAAAACTTTAGAGAATTACACAATCAGCATCAAGTTGATCTACTAAGAAATAAAACCTAGATACTATTAAAGTCTTCTCTGTTTCTTGCCCAACTCAGTCCCGGTACTGTTCTTTTCCTGCATAAAGACACTCCCGTCCTGAATTTGGTGTTTACAGTTTCCATGCCTGATTTCTACATTCATCTCATGCATTTAAATCCCCAAACCACAGTGTTTTGCTTTCCATTTTGACAATCATGATGTAAATTTGATTTTCCTTTGAACTCTGAAATGTAGGTCAGGTGTCATTCAGCAAAGGAAAGTTCTTTTTAAAGAACTCTGCTGTGCCACCACACCTGGCTATGTGTTTTTTTTTCAAAGATTTTTATTTATATAATTCTGAATTTTGATTGTTTCTGCTTCTCAGCTAGTTTAGAGATGATTAGATTTTGAAACATTTTAAAGGTAAATATATTAACCAAAAGATTGGAAAAGAATTACTCCAAGATAATGGTGAAGCCTAGACTAAGTTCTCTAACTTGAGCCTAGGTAATGTGCTACTGTGCCCTAATTCTTCCACTCAATAGAATTTGTGTAGTTAGGAGACATTGTACTATCAGTAGCAGTACTCAAATCTTTTTGCCTTTGAACCAGACCTTTTAGGGGAGATCATGTCTTTGCATTGGTAGTCTTCCAACTCTTTTTGGCAACCTATCTCCTACTACTTAACAAGTTTTGCACATGTTAATTCTGACTTCAAAATACATTACATGGTTAAAACGGGATATGTTATTGACAGTGATTGTAAATTCATTTAAAAATATTCTATCCCTTCCTTCGACTCTCCCTTCCAGATCCTTACACATGTTAAGCAAGCACTTTACCACTGAGCTACAGGCCCTTCCCTAATTTTAACCTCATATGATGGTGACCACTTTTGTAGTAGGAATAGAAGTTTTCAGATTTGCTATTTTTTATTTTCTTGACTACAGTTACTTGTGTTATTGTCAATCTTTGGGTTTTTAAAATAAATCTTTTCTAATCCTTTGTTCCTATTTTAGAGTGTTTAAAAATACATGTACCCATGTATTTATGGAAGTGTTCTGTGTTAATTGCAGTGTGTTTCAGGCAAAACATATGAACTTGATTCCTTTTTTTTAGATAAATAAAATTTAGAGTTCAAATATTTTATTCTTGGCTCCCAGAGAACTATATTTTACCCTTATTTTGGTAGATTATTTCTTAATCCATTTCTCCTTCTACCATATGGGTCCTGGGGATTGAACTCAGGCTTGCCCACAAGTACCTTTACCCACTGATACATCTCACCAGCCCTTGGTAGAGTCATTTAACATTTTCCTGGTTGAATTAAAAAAAAAAACAAATGTTTATTGGTTATTTGTTAGAAAATGATGGTTGCATATACATTGAACTTTACAGTGAAGCCATAGAAGTCTTTGGGTGACTGAATACAATATTTTCATGCCTTATTCTTTTAGAAAATCTATAAATATATTTATTGAGGTTTCAAACCTTTGCTAATAGACGTTTAAGATTTATATTTTCCCATTTAAAAAATTTGTTTCTTCACAGAAAGAACTATCTGGTCATAAAAATATTGTTGGTTATTTGGACTGTGCTGTCAATTCCATTAGTGATAATGTGTGGGAAGTGCTTATCTTAATGGAGTACTGTCGAGGTAAGTTCCTCTCTTCATGTGGAATATACTGTAAACACCCCCTTAAATGAGCTACTGGGTATATGATGTGTCAGGACAGCTGACACATCATTAATAATTAGTAATTAATAATTAGATTTTGTTATCTAACCACAAATGCTGTTAAAAAGTTATTAAAATCTAATTATTACATTTATGACAGGAACATGCAAATGGAGAATTAATAAAATGGTATTGGGTTCAAAACAATAAATCTAAGTAAGTAAGTTACACTTCATGCTGTCTGTATAACTCTTTTATAATCCAACCAGGAAGAGCAGATTGTATCAGTATTAGTGAAGTAAGATTTTTCTGGCACTAAACTTACTAAGCTTAGTAAATTTAGACAGTACATACAAGTTTTTTGTGCATGCGTGTGTGTGTGTGTTTGTTAGTTCATGCATGTGTATGTG
>NW_008347189.1:1425954-1437730 GCF_000622305.1 Nannospalax galili
CTTGATTCATTGGAGTAACTTCTAATTTTCATACATTTGTATATTTTCAAAGTTTTTCTTAATACTGATTTCTAGTTGTATACTATGGTTAGAAAAGTTGCTTGATATTATAGTGGAGATTGTTTTGTGGCCTGTGGTGTGGTCCATTTAGTTTATGGTGCAGTTAAGCTCTTGTGTTTCTTGGCCAATGTTCTGTCTGGATGATCTGTCCATTGCTGGAAATAGGGTGTTGCCTTCCCCTACTGTCATTATATTGAAGCATTGCTTTCTCTTTACATTTATTAATACTTTATACCTTTGGATGCATGCATAGTGGGTGCACACACAGTTAAAATTGGTATTATTTCATACTTAGCTCTTTTATCATTCCATAGTGACCTTCCGTATTTCCTTTCATGTCTTCTGATTTAAAGCTGTTTCTTGTGGTATACACAGGCTATTCTTGCTTTCTCTTAGATTCCGTTTGCATGGACTATGTATCACTCTGTTCACTTTCTGTGTTTGCTCATATAGGTACTCTTTTGTTTTTTTTTTGGTCTCTTTGAGACAGGGTCTCCCTGTGACCCCAGCTGTCCTGGAACCCACTATGTAGACCAGGATAGCCTTGAACTCACAGAGATCCCCCTGGGACTGAAGATGTGCGCTACCATGCCCGGATGTAATACTACATTTAAAAAGAGAAAGAGGGGCTGGAGAGATGGCTCAGCACTTAGGAACACTGACTGCTCTTGCAGAGGACCTAGGTTCAGTTTCCAGCACCCACATGGTAGCTAGCGACCATCTGTAACTCCAGTTCCAGGGGATCCGACACCCTCTTCTGGCCTCTTCAGGCAGTGTGTGACATGGTGCACTTACATGCATGCAGGCAATATACTCGTACACATAAATGAAAAATAATAAATATTTTTTAAAATCAAAAAGATGGGCTGGAGAGATGGCTCAGTGTTTAAGAGCACTGACCGTTCTTGCAGAAGACCCAGGTTTGAATCCCAGCACCCACAACTGTCCATAACTGCAGTTCCAGGGGATCCAGTTCCATCTTCTGACCTCTGAGGGCATTGCATGACACAGGTGAACTTACGTCTATGTAGGCAATATACTCATACATATAAAATTAAAATAATAAATTTTAAAAATAAAAAATAAGAAAATAAGTAGAGATAATAAGAACATTCTCCATTTGTACCTATCCATACCTATGTTGAATTTTTGACATTCCATTTTATATTCTATGTTGCTTATCTCTTAACACATTATTTATTTACTCTTTTGAGACAAAGTCTCATGGCCCATGCTGGCCTCAAATTTGCAGTCCTCCTGCCTTAGCCTCATAAGTACTAGGAATGCAGGGTTGTGTCACCCGTCTCCTGTTCTAGTTCCTATTTCCATTTGTTTTGGTATCTGGCTGTCATACTTCAGATACAGCTTATATACATGTTCAGGATAGTAGAGTGCTCTGAATTTGTCTTCATAGTTATCTTTGCCTGTAAGTTTTCTATCTTCTGATGGTCTCTTTCTACTCATTTAGTGTGTGTCTATTCTTTTGAAGAACTCCCTTTCATTCTCCTTTCAAGCGGATTTTGTGGAGATACATTTTCTTAACTTTAGCTCATGTGGGAATGTATGTCTTGCATTTCTGAAGTGTAGCTTTGCTGCATGCAGGATGGGCAGTTTTTTTTTCTTCAGTTATTGTAAAAATGTCATGCCCTAGCTCCTTCTGTAAAGTTTCTTCTGAGTTGTCAGGTGAATAGGACACCTTAAATCTTACTTGTTTCTTTTCTCCTGCTGCTGAATTTTCTTTTTACCTTTCATCTTTGAGAACTTTCTTATGCCTTTGGGTAGACTGTTTAGGTAAATCTCACTGTTGACCTCTGACCTTCCTGTACTTGGTTATTTGTATCTTTCTCTAGGCTTAGGACATTTTTTAGTATTATTTCTTTGGCTAAGCTTTTTTTTACCTTTCGGAATTCTCAGTGTGTGCTCTTTTAGTAGTATACGGTCACAACTTGCTTGAGGGGGGCTTTTTCTTTTTCCTCAATTCTCTTTTCTTTTCTTCCCAATCAAATATTTCCTAATGATTTGTCTTTGAGGACACTAGTTTTGTCCTGTTGGATCTCTTCTGATGTTGGTACCTTCTATTGTGCTTTCAGTTTCACTTTCATAAAGTGTTTTGCCCAAGGATTAAAAAAAAATTGCTTCCCTGTTAAGTTTTTCTCTTAGAATACCAAGTCTTTTCTGTGTTGCTAGCTTAAAGTTTGTTGAGTTCCATAAAACTATTTCAAATTTACTTTCTTGAGAGTTCGCCCATATTGGTTATTATTTGGTTGATTTTTAGATACCTTATTTTGATGTTACATGAGCTCATGCCTTCCTGAAAGCTCTCAGTGCTTGGTGAGTGTGTCAGCTACTTTTCTGTTGCTGTGATAAAATCATGACCAAGGCAATTTAGATGCGTTTTTTTGGTGTATGGTTCCAGATGAGTAAGAGTCCATCATGGTGGGGAAGCATGGCAGGAGGCAGCCAGAGCAGAAAGCTGAGAGCTCACATCTTCAAGCAGGCACAGGAAAGAGAGACAGACTAGAAGTTGGGTAAGGATATGAACTTTGAAAGCCCAGTCCCAGTGACATACTTCCTCCAGTAAGGCACACCTCCTAAAGGTTCCTTGACCCTCCTCATACAGCACCATCAACTGACCAAGTCTTTAGGTACTTGAGCCTATGGGAGGCAGTTCTCATTCAAATCACCACCTTGTGTGATGTCATCAGGCTATTGAAAAATTAGGTACATATTCTAGTTTTTACAGTATTGCTTTTTGTGTCCCTCTTTCCAGAAACTAAGCAGGCTGCTTATATTCTGAACCTAGTCACTTTTACTATTTTAGCACTAGATGACATCTGAGTTTAGGTTATTGCACATCAACCTTTGATAGATAGCTTGTCATTATTATAAGCATAGTAGGGTGATTCATGTAACTTTGTCCCCAGTCTACAATTAAGTGTGCTCATAATGAACTGGGTGAAATAGCTGAAAAGAGTAATCTGCCCCACTGAGCTTCTCCCTGGGGCTGAGGTAGGCCTGGAAACCTTGTGTCTAATCATTGCCCTATGATTGGGTACTGTGGCTTTCTGCCTGGCTCTGAACTGAGTCACTGGGGAGGGACCCAGCTCTAGGCTTCGATGCTATGTCTCTTGCCACAAATATGTCAAAGTCATGCCATACTTTGCTCTAGGAACCCACTAAGACACTGCAGCAGTGGCGGATAGGCCCATGGACCCCATTGCTATGGTCTGCCTACTACTGAGATACATTTGTAGCCCGAGATTGCTATGGGCAGCCAAAGATGCTGGCCAGGTTGAAGCCTTCTAGCCTGAGTATGTGTCTCTTTCTGACATGTGAGGTAATTTTGAGACTGTTAGCCTGGGGGATGTTCATATTTGCCAAGTGTTAATTTCACCAGCCTGACAATGAATTCTAAGCTAGCATCCTGCACTAACTTACCTTGGTCTTCCCTCAGCAAATGGAGTTTTGCTCCTTCCATGCTGCCTGATGTTAGGGCATATGTTGGTGAAGTCAGTCCCTTGGACACCAAGGCTGTTGTAAAGCTGGGTTGTACTTGGATTTCATAACCACAGGCATCTGCATAATCTGAGGGGTGAGGCCAGACCCAGTCCACTCCGTGGTTGGCCAGTAATGTAGGTTGGCTCAAACTTCAGTACGTCCTGTTGGTATGTAGGTCTCTTGTCTGTTGCCAGGTTAGATCCTGGGCTCTGAATGCTTAGGTATAGAGGCTTTTGTCTTCTAGCTATCAGTGAATCTTAGCATGTGGGTTCTGCACAAGGCAAAGCCCTGTGCTACCTCTAGTGCCCCAATGCACAGTGTCTCCACAGTCTCTTGTCCAAGTTGGAAGAAGGGTGGTAGAGGCAAGATAGTCCTTTGCTTAAAATCCATTCCCTGGTATTGGCCTCAAGTAGGACCCTACCAGACACTGCATCTCATTGTGGCAGGCCTGGTATTTTCTAGTTGAAGGCTTAGACTTGGTTTTTTCTCCTTTCCCTAAATAGAAGGCATTTCTTCTCACGTTGCTGGGCTTGGGAATCAGGATCCCAGTAAGTCTTTTCTTCCACTTTCAGTGTATGTTTTCTTTTTATTAATACTACACCCAAGCACTGTAGCCTTTCACTTAACTTTCTTGTCTTTTTGAAGGTGGTTTATTATGGTTCATTTTTAAAATTTTTTAAAAATTTTTATTTATTTTATTTTATTTATTTATTTTTTTCAGTTTATTATTTATTTAATAACCACATACTTAGAAGAAGCATTTCATTACAACAGCATTGACATATTCAATAACAATTTTCTGAGCTAATTATTATGCTTGTACAATCTTTTACTTATTATAAACTCTATAAGACATAAAATTAAATGAGTTTTTAACGTTTAAAAAAGATCTCCATTTCATTATTAAAATACACAGTTTTATACAGAAAAATTCATTTTCAGTGCAATTGACATTAAGATGTTTGCACATGCATTTCTGATGTCTATATATCTGATTATTACTAGTGACCGTTGGTTAATTTCTGAGCTGCTTGGCATCTGAGCATGGATATAAAGTCATCAGGTATTATGGTTCATTTTTAACTGTTTGAACTGGTGTTGTCTGTGGAGAGAAGGTCACTGGAGGGTCTTATTCAGCCACTATCTTGCTTTGCCTCTATAATTTTTTTTTGTTGTTGTTGTTGTTGGGTTTTTTTTTGAGACCCTTTCTTTTCATATATCCCAGACTGGCTTGGGACTCACTATGCCCCAGCTAGCCTCAGACCCATGATCCTCCCAAGTGCTAGGATCATAGCATTACATGTCACCATGCCCAGCTTTACGTGTAGCCTTCAATTAGATAATCAAACCTAATCATAACCCCAGATGTGTTTTAGTTGTTAACCAGAAAAGAAAAATTTCCTTTTCAGTACTAGGAATTGAATTTAAGGCCTTGTGCATACTAGGTAAGTGTTTTACCACTGAGTCATCCACAGCCCAGAAGACATTTTAAGGGAGAGACAAATTTAAAAAAAAAATTTATTTATTTTTATTTTATGTGTATGTGTGTATTGCCTGCATGTAGGTAAGTGCATCTGTGTTGTGCAATGCCCGTGGAGGTCAGAAGAGACTTTCGGATACCCTGGGACTTGAGTTATGGACAGTTGTTAGCTGCCATGTGGGTTCTGGGATTTGAACCCAGGTCTTCTGCAAGAACCACCAGTGTTCTTAACCACTGAGCCATCTCTCTAGCCCTGGAGAGACAAATTTTACTTTGAAATAGAATAACCTGAGGCTGGAGAGATTTTTATTAAAAAAATAAAATAAGGCTGGGCGTGGTGGTACACGCCTTTAATCCCAGCGCTCGGGAGGCAGAGGCAGGCAGATCTCTGTGAGTTTGAGGCCAGCCTGGTTTCCATAGCAAATCCAGGCCAGCTAGGGCTACAAGGGGACCCCGTCTTAAAAAGACCAAAAAATAACATAAAATAAAATAAAATAAAGTTGGCTTGAAGAGCACATTTTTTTTAAAATTAAATGTATCTGATATTTGAGTCAGCAAACTTTATTTTAATAGGAATTAATTTTTTGTTTTTCGAAATTTATTATTTTTATTTAATGTGTATGCGTATATTGCCTGCATGTATGTAAAGTGCACTTATGTTATACAATGCCTGTGGAGGTCAGAAGAGGGCGTGAAGTTACAGGTGGTTGTTAGCTGCCTGGATGGTGGGAATCAAACTTGGGTCCTCTGCAAGAACAGCTAGTGCTCTTAACCGCTGAATCATCTCTCTAGCCCCAGGAATTGATTTTTTATCCAAGTAGTTTATATATATGGTTTAAAAAGTCAAGTAGTTCTGTTAAGCTATGGGGTGATTTGGCAGCCTCTTGCCCCATCTCCCTTGAGAGTCAGTCAAAGACACTTGAGATTTAACTTCTCAGATTTTCTTCCATATTTTTATGTTGCTTTGTAAGTGAGAGTTGGTATTTTAGTGAGCTTCTGGAAGTATGAAGATCAAGGAACTTAGACAGTCAAGGGAAGTGCGGATACCTGCATGGGGAGGCTCTTGAAAGGAAATCTGCGAGAGTTCTTCTGCTTCTGTGTAATGAAGTCTTCAAGATAGGATGAGGGTTTGCCCCCAGGTTGTGTATGTTTAGTTTTTGGACTAATTCCAAGATTTCATTGTTTTGTTTGCTTTCCAACAGTGACATGTAATAGTGTATACTAGTGTCTACTAGTGTATACTAGTATAATAGGGTATACTAGTATATTAGAATATTCTTCAAGAGAAAGTCTAGTTTTTATGCACTATGTTAAACATTTTAATATTTGTGTGAGTTTCATGTTTTTTCCTCCTCCTTCTTTGAAAGCATTCTTTGGGTACATTTAAGTTTGACCTAGCTGTCATTTTCGGATTTCCCCTTGATTTCTTCTGTCGTGGGTTCCTTACTACTCATGCCTCCCCTTGCTGTTACTCTTTTTTTAGGTGTTGGGCGTTGAACTAAGAGCCTGCATCTGTGCTCAAGTGCTCTGCCTCTGTGTTCTAGTTCTTGTTTCAACTCCTTTGGATGAATGCATTTCTTAGTAATTTTTTGAATGAATTTATGGGAAGAAATGCTTCTGAAGCTTTGAATATGTAAACATCTCTTTATTCTATACTTATATTTGATTGCTCAGAAGTGATTGTGATGCAGAGCTTTGAAAGAATTGTTTCGACTTCTCTCTGCTGCTGCTGTTGAAAAGCCTATGCTACTGTGATAGCTAAATTTTTATGTGACCCATTTTCTGCATAGACACTATGCATTTATCTCCAGTGTATGGAGATCTTGCAGTGTATGTACTTTGTGTCTTTTTTGTATCATTTTTGCAGGACACCCAGTTTTTCCCCACCCATTCTTTTGTGTTCTCTCCGAAGTTGATTTAAAGAAAGATGTTTTCTTTCAACAGTGATCAATCTTCTCATTTTCTTTTCATGCTTATTTTCCTTCTGAAAAGTTCTGCTTTTGCTGGGCTCATTCCTTAACTGTATTTTTTCAGGTTTTCTGTAGAATTTCATATTCTTATTTTAATTTTTAAGAATTCTTTCTGTTCTTTCAGTGCTCTTGTTTTAAGTATAAACCTTTCCTTAACTAAAATTTTAAGTCTTTAAAATTGTTTTATTTTCCAAATTCTTTCATATGGTTACTAGGCTTTTTCTTTGTCAGAAGTTTAAAGTTTAAGACTTGTATTACAGATCTGGATGAACTCTGAATGACAATTGCATCTTTAAGAAGAAATCCAGAGGGCCTGATGTGCGTGTGTGCAGTTACTTTTTTTTTTTTTTCCTCTCAGATGAATCAAATAGATACAAGTTCCTTTTCTCCAGTGGGAGAGGAGTGATTTGGAAGAGCAGAGAATGGGAGAATAAATACTTGCCCTTTACTTATAGAAGCCAATTGTGTGTGAAGAGTGAAGGCACTCCTGTAGGGGAACCAGTGGAATCTATACAGCTTAGCTGCTTTGGTGACAGTAGAAAAATGTGTTGCATAACCAACATACCTCTACATAGTTTCAGATACCCAGTGCTTGCAGTCAACTTTTGTGAAGTGTAGTTATCTTTTATCTCTGTAAATTTATGTTTTAGTGCTGCATAAGTTTCTAATTTTCCTATATATTGCTTAAAGAGATCATGTACTTTCGGAATTAGACTTTTGGACATCAGTATGAGTATTTTAAGTACATTCCTACTGTTTTATGATTAATTTAGGAAAAAATTTATGGCAATTTGTGACTTTCTAAGTTTGTTTTTAGGAGGTACTGTACATTGACATATATATGTATATATATATTTATATATATGAGTTGTGTATTAGCTTTTGCTTAGTAACAAAATTTGGTAGCATAAAGCAGCAGTCATTTATTATTGCTTGTGGTCTGTGGGTCAGCTGCTGTGGATTGAGCCTGGTGAGGTGGCACTGCTAATTTTGGCAGAGCTTGCTCAATGTCAGTTGGGTAGCTGCGACTAGTTAGCATAGCTTTACTTCACATCTTTCATGCTCCTTGTCTTCAGCAGGCTCTCCTGGGTGGATTTTCTTGTGGAGAAGGAAGCAGCAGGGGGCCTATAGAAGCTCTCCTCTTATGGTGTAGCTTTGGCACTGCCACAATATTTCTTTTTCTCTTGTCCAAATCAAAGCAAGTGACTGAGCTGAAATCAAGAGCAAGAATTACTCTCTCCCCTTCTTCTTTCTAATAAGTCTCCTTCTTTGATTTCTCCCTCCCTCCCTCCCTCCCTCCCTCCCTCTTCCCTCCCTCCCTGTATGTGTGATCCACTGAGTTTAATAAGGGTTGAGGGTTATTTACTGTAGCATGGACAACTCACCAGTGGCTGTACCACAGAGAAAGTTCTTCTGCCATAGCAACCACTAACTGTCAGTAGCTCCCTTCAGGTAGGGTTGGCCTTCATGAGCCCCAGCTCTATCCACGATAGAATGTTAACTGGCCTGATCCTGTGCAGGTAACCACATCTGTTTTGAGTTCAGGACTCCAGCAGCCATGCCATGTTCAGGAGACAGTGGTCTGTAGCATTCTCCCCAATCCTCCAGCTCTTAATGTTCTTTCTGCCCCTTCTTCCATGATGTTCCCTGAGCTCTCTGTGTGTGTGTGTGTGAGAGAGAGAGAGAGAGAGAGAGAGAGAGAGAGAGCTCATTTAGGGCTGAGCACTCACTAGTTACTTATTCTCAGCACTTTGACTAGTTATGAGTGCCTGCATTAACTACCACCTACTGCAAACAGAAGCTTCTTTGACCAAAGCTGAGAACAGCACTATGGTTATGAAAGTAGTATTTAGAAGGCAGTTTGACAACATATTTTTAGCAAAACATTAGTGGCTCCTCTATTCCTCAGGCTTATGACTTCCCCAGCTGTAAACTTTTGAGTAGGTTACAGTACCAGGTATGTGTTGGTTATGGTGGCTCATCTTGGTAAGGTGTGCTGAAGAGGCTGAGGCAGAAGGATCATGAGTTTGCTGGCAGCCTGGGGAGTAATAGACATGAATTCCCTCCTATCTAAATCCAATCAGAAAACAATAGGTTACTCCATTAACTATCATGCCACTATTGTACAAGGGGACACATCTTGTCTCACAGGTCAGTATTGTAGCACTCAGGGTCCAAAGCTGGATAAGATCATTGGATACTTTTCTCCTAGGCCTATTATTTTCTGTCAGGATTAAGACATTAGTGTCTTAAACCTGGTACTTCTATCATTAAGGAGATCTTTAAAAAAGTCATATCACTAGATTTTTTGGTTCTCAAGATAAAAATATGAAATGTAGCTAATCCTTGCCTGCCCTTTCATGAATCACGTCCCTTATGTGTCTTCCATGTGTCCTAAGCCATATCAGCACTGACTCTTTTTTTTTTTTTTTTTGCTTATTGGTTTTTGTTTGTTTGTTTTGGAGACAAGGTCTCCCTGTAGCCTCAGCTGGCCTAGAATTCACTGTGTACACCAGGCTGGCCTCAAACTCACAAAGATCCGCTTGCCTCTGCCTCCTGAGTACTGAGAATAAAGGTGTGTGCCATGACATCTGGCTTCAGCACTGACTCTTTAAAAGTTACTCTGCACCAGCTTACTGGGGCCAGGATGGTTCCTGGTCCCCAGGAGCCCTTGGGGCCTCTTCCTGCTCCCACCTCCCTTTGCATCCCTGGGGAGCACAGCCACCAGCTTCCTGGGGCCAGCATCTTTACTGGGTAAGTTCTGGTGCCTTGACTTCCCCAGCCTCATTCACCTTTCCAGCTCCCTCACCCCATCTCTCCTCTTAGCCTGGGTACTGGCCCATTTCTTGTCTTGGCACCCCAGACCCTGGGACTGACATCTTAGCCCAGAATCCCCACTACTTCCTGATCTTTGCATCCAGACCAACCCAGTTCCTCCCTGTAGTCCCCAGGAGCCTTTGGGGGCCTCTTCCCATCCCTACCTCCCTTTGCATTCCTGGGTGGCACAGCTACCAGCTTCCTGGGACCAGTATCTTTCCTGGACCCTGCTCCCAGGCCAGCCCAGCCCCAAAATTCCTGAGGCCAGCATCTTTCCTGGAGGGATCCAGACCTTAGGAGAAAGCCTGAGAGCATCTGATCCTCATCCGACTTCAGCCTCTGTGGGAACTCCTGAGCAGCAAGATGAAAGCAATTTGGCCATTCCAGTATAAAATCAAAAGAGAGAACCTGAAGCCTAGACCAACTAGCTTTTCATGCCCAACAAGTAAACCACAAAGGCACATAAAGTTTACAAAAAGAAGCAGACCTAAACTCAACAAAGGAAGGCCTGAGTTTCACACAAGAATCAGAAACTACAAAAAAAAAATCTACATGTCACAGAAAAAATAATAACGTGAAAAACCAAAATAATATATCCCCACCAGGAACCAACAGTCCTCTAGAGGAGTACAATGAGAATTCCCTAGAGATAACACAGGACATGGAATACAAAAGAACAATTATAAACATGATAAAAAGAATTCAGTGAATTTAAAGAACACACAAAGAAATCAAAGAACTGAAAGAAGATAGGGACGAACTTCTGAATGAATTCAGAAAAGAGTTAGAAATATTGAAGAATACTCAGGCTGAAATGAAGAAGGATGTGAAACACTCAGTAAGCCAATTAGAAACGACAGGAGAAAGCCTCACCAATAGGATGGAAAAAATGGAAAACAGAATATTCTATCAAGACTGGAAGATAAAGTGGACAAATTAGGCCACTCAAACAAAGATTATGAAAAATTTAAGAAAACACGAGAATGGAATATGCAGGAATTGTGTGACATCATAAAAAGATGAAACTTATGAATCATAGGCATACAGGAAGGAGAAGAATCTCAGGATAATGGTATGGACCAGATCTTCAACAGGATTATAGAAGAAAATTTCTCAAAATTAAAGACATGCCCATACAAATACAAGAAGCATATAGAACACCAAATAGACAGAACCAGAAAAGAAACTCTCCGTGGCACATCATAGTAAAAACACTAAACATACAAAACAAAGAGAGGATACTGAAAACTGCAAAAGAAAAACAAGTCACATATAAAGGAAAACCCATCAGAATTACAGCTGACTTCTCAGTGCAAACTGTGAAAGCCAGAAGAGCCTGGACCAAAATGTTCCCAGTTTTAAATGACCACAGATGCCAACCCAGATTACTATACCCAGCCAAAATGTCTATTATAGTCGAAGGAGAAAGAAAAATCTTCAATGACATAAATAGGCTAAAGGAATTCATGTCCACAAAACCAGCCATTCAGAGAGTTCTTAAAGCAATACAAAGAGCTGAAAAAAGGAACGACCAAACCCAAGGGGTTACGGAAAGAAACTTAAGATATAAATATGGAAATGCACAGGTGCACCAAGAATATGAACAGAAATAAAAATGACAGGAATCAATACACATCTTTCATTAATAACTTCAAATAGCAATGGCCTGAACTCCCCAGTCAAAAGACAGACTAGTTGAATGGATTAAGAAACAAAACCCATCTTTTTGTTGTCTGCAAGAAACTCATTTCACTTTCAAGGGCAGGCACTACCTTAAGGTGAAAAGATGGAAAAAAATATACCAAGCGAATGGTACTAATAAAAAAGCAGGCGCTATAATTCTAATATGTGATAAAATAGATTTTAAACTAAATCTAATCAGAAGAGATAAAGAGGGCCACTTCATTCTGATCAAAGGAACAATAAACCAAGAAGATATTACAATCATGAA
>NW_008347189.1:1437859-1445888 GCF_000622305.1 Nannospalax galili
CAGAGAATTAACAGAGATACATCTGAGTTAAACAATACCATACATCAAATGGACCTAACGAACATTTACCAAATATTCCACCCAAGCACCAAAGAATATACTTTCTATTCAGTACCCCATGGAACTTTCTCCAAAATCGACCATATGCTGGGGCACAAAACAACCCTCAGCAAATACAAAAAGATTGAAATAATTCCATACATTCTATGAGACCACAATGCAATAAAGCTTAAAATCAACACTGGAAGAAACCCTAGGAACTACATGAACATATGGAAACTCCTGAATGATGAATGGGTCAGAGGAGAAGTTAAGAAAGAAATAAAAGTATTCCTGGAACTAAACGAAAAGGACAATACAACACAACAAAACTTCTGGGACACATTGAAAGCAGTCCTTAGAGGGAAGTTTATAGTTCTAAGTGCCTACATTAAAAAAATCAGAAAGAACACGAGTGAATGACTTAACATTGCAATTCAAGACACCTGAAAAGCAACAACAAATGAAACCCAAACCCAACTGACAAGAAGAAATAACAAAAATCAGAGCAGAAATTAATGAAATAGAAGCAAAGAAAACAATACAAAGAAGCAATGAATGCAAGAGCTGGTTCTTTGAAAAGATAAACAAGATTGATAGACCCCTAGTGCAGTTACCCAAAAGAAAGAAAGAGCACCTCCAAATCAGCAAAATCAGAGATGAAAGGGGAAACATCACAACAAACACCAAAAAGATCCAGAATAAGGGCATACTTTAAAAACCTGTCTGCTACTAAATTCGAAAACCTAAAATAAATGGACGGGTATCTAAAAGCATAGGAACCACCAAAACTAAACCAAGAAGAGATCAACAGCTTAAACAGACCCATAACATATAAGGTAATTGAAACAGTAATACAAAACCTCCAGACTAAAAAAAGCCCAGGACCAGATGGATTTACAGCAGAATTCTACCAGACATTTAAATAAGATCTACATCCAATCCTACTTAATTCATTAAAAAAAAATAGAAATGGAGGGAGAATTCCCAGTTCCTTCTGTGAAGCCAGCATCACTCTAATACTAAAGCTAGGTAAAGATACAACCAAAAAAGAAAACTATAGACCCATATCTTTCATGAACATAGATGCAAAAATTCTCAACAAAATACTTGCAAACTGCATACAGACACACATCAGAAAGATTATCCACCTTGATCAATTTGGCTTTATTCCAGAGGTGCAGGGATGGTTCAATATATGTAAATCAATAAATGTCATGAATCATATAAATGGACTCAGGGACAAGAACCACATGGTCATTTCAATAGATGCAGAGAAGGCCTTTGAGAAAATTCAACATGGATTTATGTTCAAAGTCCTAGAGGGAATTGTACTGGAGGGAACATAACTCAACATAATTAAAGCCATATACAACAAACCCACAGCCAACATCATTCTAAATGGAAAAAAACTGGAAGCATTCCCATTAAAATCAGGAACCAGACAAGGCTGTCCATTATCTTCACTCCTTTTTAACGTAGTGCTTGAAACTCTTGCAAGAGCAATTAGGACAAGAGAAGGAAATTAAAGGAGTAATCGGAAAAGAAGAGATCAAATTATCCCCCTTTTCAGATTATATCTAAGAGATGCCAAAAATTCTACCAGAAAACTTCTAGAAATGAAAAACACTTTCAGTAAAGTGGCAGGTTACAAAATTAGTCTACAAAAGTCTTTGGCCTTTTTATATACCAAAAACAAGCAATCAGAGAGAGAGAGAGAGAGAGAGAGAGAGAGACTGCACAAGAGCTGCAAAGAAAATTAAAAATCTTGGAATAAACATTAAAAAAAAAAAATTCTTGGAATAAACCTGACCAAAGATACTAAAGAGCTCTACAATGAAAATTTTAAGATTGAGGAAGACATCAGATGTAAAGACCTCCTGTGCTCATGCACTGGAAGAATTAATATTGTGAAAATGAACATCCTCCCAAAAGGCATTTAGAGATTCAATGCAATGCCAGTCAAAATCCCCATGACATTCTTCACAGAGTTGGAAAAAAAACATCCTAATATTCATATGGAAGCACAAAAGACCTCGGATAGCCAAAACAACCCTGAACACTAAGAGCAATGCCGGGGGGAATTACTATACCAGATTTTAAGCTGTATTACAGCACTATAGTCATAAAAACAACATGGTATTGGCACAAGAATAGATCTGCAGATCAATGGAACAAAATTGAAGACCTAAATATGAGCACATGCAATTTCATTCACCTGGTATTTGACAAAGGGGCCAAGAATATTCACTGGAGGAAGAACAGCATGTTCAGCAAATGGTGCTGGCAAAACTGGATCTCCACCTGTAGAAAAATGAAACTAATCCTTTATATTTCACCTTGCACAAAAGTCAACTCCAAATGGATCAAAGACCTCAATGTGAAGCATGAAACTGAAACTTAGAAGAAAACATTGGCAATATCCTACAAGATATAGGTGTAGGAAAGGATTATCTAAACCGGACATCATTGCTCAGGAAACAAGGTCAAGAATCAACAAATAGGACCTCATTAAACTAAAACGCTTCTGTACATCAAAAGAAGCAACCAAGGAAGTGAAGAGAAAACCCACAGAATGGGAGAAAATCTTCACCAACAACACATCTGACAGAGGTTTAACATCCAGAATATATAAAGAACTCAGAAAACAAAGGATCAAGAAAGGAAGTTCCCCAATTAAAAGATGGGCCGAGGAGCTGAACAGAGAGTTCTCAAAAGAAGAAATAAAGATGGCTAAGAAGCATCTTAAAAGATGTTCAACATCACTAATAATTAGGGAAATGCAAATTAAAACCACTTTAAGATTTCATCTTACCCCAGTCAGACTGGCTAAGATCAAGAGAATTCCTCGGTATATTCCCAAAGAAATCCTATTGCAGAGACACTTGTACATCCATGTTTGTTGCTACTTTTTCACAATAGCTAAGAAATGGAAGCACCCTAAGTGTCCCTCAACTGACAAGTGGATAATGAAAATGTGATTCATTTATATGATAGAGTTTTACTCATCAGTAAAGAAAGATGAAATCATGAAATTTGCAGGTAAATGGATAGAACTAGAAACTGTTATACTAAGTGAAGTAACACAGACTCAGAAAAAAAATTGACATATGTTCTCCCTCATATGTGGATCCTAGCACCAAATCCTTGTAAGTGAGTATGTATCCAGTCATAAGTACAGGACCCAGGATAATGGCAAGGAAACAGGGAGGTCAAGGAAAAGAAAGAATCTGAAAGAGAGGAACAGTGGGAAACATGCGTTAATAAGGGAGATATCAATAAAAATGGGGAGGGAGGGTTATACAAGGAACCTTGGGAATAAAGGGAAAGAAGGATCTCAAGAGAGGTGGGACCATAGGTGAAGGGTATTGTTAAAGGAGAAATGGGAAAAATGGGTGTACTTTAATTGTGGAAACCATGGTGGAAGGGTTAGACAATGTGAGAGATAAATAATGCCTAGCTAGTTTAAAAAAACACCAGAGGAAATCATATTAATCAAACAACCTACTGACAAAGTATACATACAACTAGCTCAAGGAATATATTATATGTCTAGGCAAGGTTTATCTGTGAACGATCGGTCTTTGCCCAAGCTTTATCTACATAGCACATGGTAATTAAAAGTACTAGACTGGTAGAACCAACCTTCTTGGATGTTTAACAGCCATAGTTTGAGGCCTATACTCATTTGGTCAGAGGGACATACAGGACGGTTTTTGCTCCTTGCCCTCCTAGGTCACCTAAATTCCAGGGGACTATGACCACCTCTTAAAATGTCCTGTAACTGTGGTGAGTCACCTTTCCTCTTGGTCAAGGATTCCATGGAGACCCCACCAAATGGACTTGGACCTGTATCCAGTCTACAAAGAGGAGGGTCAACACAGAGGAAATTTTTCCTCCATGCTTCCAAGTGAAGCCAGCCAGGGTCGAGCAGGACCTTTGACTTATCATCACGTAAATGGAATAGGTAAAAGGAAGGATCCAGGGGCTCCTCCCAAGCCCATGTGACCCCTGAGGAACAGATCCTCAAATGACCTTAAGAGTAAAAGTAAATTGGTTTGTCTTGTCCAACTGTATGGTCAAATACCCAAAAGGAATGTTTAACCAAAAATTAAAGGGATCAGTGTAATTCTTTAAGAGTCCATGTGTCTTGCTAAAGGCTACATAACAAGAAATAATGCCAGACAGGAGATACCTTCCTTTGAGTTGTTGGCCAGGATGGCCCAAGTGACTCCCAGACAGTAACCCAGTACAGAACTGGGAAAAGGAACAGCAGACCCCGGTCTCATTTAAAGAAATATTGACACCTGATTGATCCTAGATGAGGAAGAGCTGATCTTTCTAAAAGAAGAAACTTTAGATAGGCTGACTAGATTCAGCAGATGGACAAGCACTGGGGAACGGCTAGTGGTGCTGACAACACAGTGGACAGTAACAGGGATGACAGAGTATATGGGCTCCAGTGTTGGGGTTGGGGGGAGTCTGTGGGAGGGTTCCATTTGGCATGTGGGTATATAAATGAATAAGAATTGTTTGGGATGTTCTGTATGAAATACAAAAAAAAATCAACAAATAAATGAATTATATTTGACGAAGAAGCATAAAAATTTGCTTCATGTTAGTTAGTAGAGGTAAAAAACATTACCATTGAAATCTACCTGATTTTATATCCATGCTCAGATGCCAAGTATCTCGGAAAGTAACCGATGTGACTAGTAATAATCAGATACATAGAGATTAGAGACGCATGTGCAAACTTCTTAAGTGTTAGTAGCATTGAAAATGAGTTTTTCTATATGAAATATATTTTAAAATGAAATGGAGATCTTTTTTAAAGATTAAAACCTTTCAATTTTATGTCTTACAGAGTTTATAGCGAGTTCAGTATTGTATAATTTATATTAATTCAACTGTGAACCTAAAAATTTACAGCCATTTTTGAAAGAGATGCATCTTTGCTCTGGAAATTGTTATTGAATATGTTAATGCTGTAATGAAATGCTTCTTCTAATCATGTGGTTATTAAATAAATAATTAAAAAAAGTTATTCCTATTTATCAAATTCCTTTTTGAACAGTAGGCATTTCTACATACTACTCATTATTACTAGCACATTCTCCTAAGTGTTTGTCTTGTTGATTCCTAAGTATTGTTCGGTTCTCACCTCTTTAGATGAGCCTAAGCTGACACCCTCTCCTCCCATCCTTTTTACCAGTCTAAATTCAAGTTTTCTATTAAGTTGCCTCATATGAATCACAAAAATTGTAGTTATGTATTTGTGATATTCATTTTATCTTTGTAAATTCTGTGGTAATAGAAATCTTATTTTTCTTCATTGTTTCCCCAGTATAAAACATAGTGATGAATAACCATTTTATCAAATAATAATGTCATTAATTATAAGGCAAACAGCAATTTCAGAAATGTTTTGTTGCTAAAAACTTAGCAAATAGTATTATGTATCTTACTATGTTCTGATCTCAGAGATGTAACATGTGAAAATTATATCACAGACTTAATGCAATAGGGTATGTGTCCTTACGTGAGAATTATGCGAAAGCCAACCTTCCATATCCTGGACCCGTAAAGACATTTCTGAGTATATTTGTGTGAGACTTCATTAGAAACATGTCCTCTCAGAATTGCTTCTTTTGTTTAGCTGGGCAGGTGGTGAATCAGATGAACAAGAAGCTGCAGACAGGGTTTACTGAATCCGAAGTGTTACAAATCTTCTGTGATACCTGTGAAGCTGTCGCAAGGTTGCATCAGTGTAAGACCCCCATAATTCACCGAGATCTGAAGGTAAGAACTGTGGAATGAGTGCTTGTGTTCTACACTTTGAATTTAAAGTGTTTTAGGACCATCTTCATCTAAGGTTTTTTTCTCTCTCCTTGTCTCCTTTTCTCTCTCTTTCACATCCCCAAATATTGTATAGTGTGCTTATGTATTATGCCTTTTATCTATTGTCTATAAGCTCCATAAGGGCTGTGTGTGTGTGTGTGTGTGTGTGTGTGTGTGTGTGTGTGTGTAATATATCCAGGTGTTTAGAACAGTACATGACACATAACAGAAATTCACTAATTATTTAATGAATGAATGTATCAATGATTTGACCAATTACAAAATTTTATAAGTGATTACATACTTATTTTAGATAAAAGAGAATAGAAAATGTCATTTAGAATGTAGGTTGTAGATAATCCTGCAAAACTAAAATAAACTTTATTAGTATATCATTATTACACATAAGTATAAAAACAAAAGACACTGCAAAAAAATAATAGTTTACTGGAGGGTCCTTATATTCCTGGCACTAGTCTAAGTACTTTGAATATTTTGACTTGTCTAATTTTATGTAGTAGATATTTCATGTAGTAATTATCTTCCCCATTTCCTGCATAACTAGCATACAAGAGTGGTTAAGCAATTGCCCACAGATATACTGTGTCAGAGAGATGCCACATTACAGCAGTGCGTGAGCAAAGACGGCCTGACCCTTAGAGTCTGTTAAATCCAAAGGGAACCCAATCTGTTATTGGAGCTTGCTCCTTTTGAGTTCTCTTGGAACTGATCCTTTGAACAAAGACCTTGCTCTATATTTTTTGAAACAGTACCTCCAGCATGATATGGGAAAGGAATGAGGAACCTGTGTTTTTAGAGAAGGATTTTCCCTTTCTGATCCCCTTTACCCAGAACCATATACACAACCACAGACAGATGTCATCAGTCTAATCCCACTCGTTTTCAACATAAACTGCTTCCAACAACATTTGCTGCTTTCAGTGCTGATATTTTCATAACACGCGTGCACACGCACAAGCAGAGAGGTTAATCTGGGTTGGGGCAAGGAAGGGTCATGAGGGGTTGAAGTTTAGTTTACAGGAGGAGCCAAAGCTTGGTAAGAGTGTTTATATTGTAAACAAGCTGAGGTAGAGTTAATTGCAAGGTTAGGTGAGATTCCCATTTGTAACAGAAGGCATTCTCATGGTACCCATGCTAGTAAGCAGCACATGGCTCTGAACCTACACTGTAGTGGTCAAGAAATTGTGCACAGAATTTGTTTGTTGATTTTAACTCTGATTTCCAAATTAATGTATAAATTCGAAATTATATTTTTCAGTGTAGGATTTTAAATAAAAAGGGAATTACGGCCTGAGCATTTCTACTGAAAAGTTTCCACTTTCTGAAATTTTTTGGGTCCTGCTATGATACCAATAAGTGTAAAAGTCTGCACCTGACTGCATTTTCTGATTTGTAGTGAGCATGTAGATGCGTAAAATTATTGTATAAAATTACCGTCAGACTATATATAGAATGCGTATGTGAAATATAAATTTATTCTTATTCTTGAGTCTCATCCCCAAGATAAAAAATAATCCTAAATCAGAGACCCTTCTTGTTCCATGCATTTTGGATAAGGGATATTCACTCAGCCTAGAGGAGTTAATCAGAAATGGAATTTAAATGTTTTCCTGGGGCTGGAGACATGGCTTAGCAGTTAAGAGCACTGGTTGCTCTTGAAGAGGATCCAGGTTTGGATCCCAGTACCCACATGGGTAACAATCGTTTGTAACTCCAATCCCAGGGTATCTGATGCCCTTTTCTGACTTCTGCAGGCATTGTATGACACAAGTGCAGTTACATGCATGCAAGCAATACACTCACACACATAGAAAAATAAATAAAATATTAAAAAGAATTTAAATGTTTTCCATTACTCCTGATCTTCAAGTAGACTGAAATATTGGGAAAAGAGAAAAATGGAGGTGCAAAGAGACTTGGTACCCATTCTCCTTCATAGTGGGAGTTTAGGAGAGGATTTTATTTAGTGTTGTTTGGCCCTTTTACAAATGATCCTGGTCTCCTTACTTGGCCTCCCTAGTGCTGGGATCATCAGGAATGTGTCTCCTACCTGCTTCAGTTTGTTTGTTTTTGTACTTTGAATTATCTTATGTTTGTATATATGTATATGTGTGTCTTTGTGTGTGTG
>NW_008347189.1:1446113-1457396 GCF_000622305.1 Nannospalax galili
TCTCAAGACAGTTTGTGTGTGTGTGTGTGTGTGTGTGTACAAAGCATCTGATCCAAACAGGTTTAAAAAGATAATTTTTCACTTTGAAAATACTAATCTTTGATTTTCTTTCCTTAAGGTAGAAAATATTTTGTTAAATGACACCGGAAATTATGTACTCTGTGACTTTGGCAGTGCCACTAATAAATTTCTTAATCCTCAAAAAGATGGAGTTAATGTAGTAGAAGAAGAAATTAAAAAGTAAGTGCTTGTCTTTATGCAATTTGTCTCATAGGAGTTTTGGTTAACTTGAGTCTGTGGCCAGGTAGTTATGTTAATACTAGTTTTATATTATTCTATTTGTAGACTTATAAAGAAACTTGTAAAATAAGCTATAGTGATTAGTGGACTCAGATAAGAGAATTTTAAGTGATTTTACTTTTTTTAGTTCAGCTTAATGTCTTTGTTTTTACTAATACTGAGCATTTGGTGGTTATGAAAAATTAGGTTTCTTGAAACATGTAAGTTCTTTATGTTAAGACTGGCTTTTGAATGCATTGAAAATGATACGAATAATGAACGTGTTAAGACTGAGGCACTGTGGTGGTCTGCTGTGAAACTTCTTGGTAGAATATGTCATTCATACTTCATGCTTCCTAATCTTGCATTTTCTTTGCCTCCCAATCTATTTGTTAGAACGTTTTCTTTTGTGTTTTCTAGTTTTAGAAAATGAAACCATTTGTGTTAGATTACTTTAATAAACTGACACAGAAGGCAGAGCTCTATTAACAGGAATTTCCAAGTAGTTACTTTCATTACTTCCTCAGAGTCCCAGCTGCTAAGATGAGGGGCTGTTGTTTGTGCTGTAGTTTTGCTTTTAAGAGTTCAAAGAGCTCTTAAAATATGAGTTTCTAGACAATGTATTTCTACACAGAAAACAGCCTAGAATGATTGTTAGATTCTATGAAAACAAACCCTTAGTAAACGTAAATGTTGTACAGAATGTAAGAATAGTAAGATTTTGAGTAGATTTCTTAGGCTATATGTATATCCACATAGTCAAATCCCTGTGGATCACGATTTCTAGTGGTTGTTAAAGCTTCGCCTAAGTATTTCTAACCTGCTGCTGCATCATGAAAATACAGTTAAGGTTTTTCTGACGACTGGAATTTTGTGATGAATGCAATCTCATTAGGAATTCATATGCTTTGTTGCCCCCTTATGGAGTTGATAGTCTGTTTAATTAACAAGTATTTATTCAGGACCAACCCTGTTTTTGTGCTGGGATAGAGTGGATAAAATTCTGCTATTATGCAGTTTATATTCTGGATTTTTGGTCATTCATCTGCAGTAGGAATTTAGTCTCTCTTACCAATCAGGGTAATTTGGAAAAAGCAAGATTGTAGAAGGTTGTGATTTGAGATTCTTCTTGTAAAATAAATGCATAGACAGATTCAAAATGACTCTTGTCATGATAGGGGAAATCCATCCATTTTCTTATCATTTCTGCCATGAGATTTGAGTACTACATTATTAAAATTTACTGTTTCTAATAGAGTTGGGGTTTTTAATCTTAGTAAACATTTATTTACAGTGTCTTTTCATTTCAAATAGCTTATATTGGTAGTTAGTGTTATATATAAAATGTATAATTAAAATTATAGCAACTGGCCAGCAGCAAGGTGTGGTGGCAGGCGTATACCTTTAATACCAACATTTGGGAAGCAGAGGCAGGTAGATCTCTGTGAGATTGAGACCAGCCTGGTCAACATAGTTTCAGGCCAGCTGGGGCTATTAGGAGATCCTGTCTCAAAACAAAGCAAAACAAGCCCCCCCCCTAAAAAAAAAACCAACAAAAAATACTCCCCTCCACAAATACAGTAACTATGTAACTTTAAAGATAGTTATAAAAACTCAAAGGAGATTACTACTGTGTGCAACAGGGAATGCTAATATCCGTTAAACAAACTCCTTAGTAAACATATAAATTAAATTTTGAGAGTTTTACTTTTAAGAGACTAAAATATTTTTATGAGGAGACTGTGATAGTTAAACTGAATTATTTTATATAAATTCATTAGAAATTATTTGCAATATGTTATCATTAAGTTTTTAATAATAAAGAAAATATAACATTTTGTATTATTAGAGATGCTGAGTAAAAGTATAGATACTTTGAATATTTTTAATCCTTGATAGACTTTTAATGGTCTTTTAAAAATAGCATCATTATTATATAATGTTTTTAAACCTATAAGCTTTTTGTTGCATATTTTAGAGAAACACATTATCTTTTTGTTCTTTAATATGTGCCCTTTATTTCACTCATATGCTGCCAGATATACGACTCTGTCATACAGAGCTCCTGAAATGATCAACCTTTATGGAGGGAAGCCCATCACCACCAAGGCTGATATCTGGGTAAGGCCTAAAAAGAACTGAAGTGTGGTCTATGTAAATAAAATCTGAATTCAAATGCTCCCCAAAGGCATTCTCTGTTTAAGTAGAAAAGGGCTTTGAATTCAGAAGAAAAATCCTAAAATGTTTTGTCTTCTAAGTCATGAGATAGAAAGCTCCTGTGTCCATGAAAGGAAAGAACATGTGTGTAATGTAACTGTATACCTCTGTAGATTTTGAGATTTAGAGTATAGATGCTACATTTTTCAGTTTCAAATGAGAATATTGGTTGATGACAGTACAGAACATCTGGATATAAATGTAAAGCAAGTACAGCATAGCTTTCTGGAATGTTTTATGATCTTTTTAGTGGAAGCTGATACAAGTTAACTTGTTCTAATTCTAAACATGGCTTTACCTCGTCATTTAGTGTGTATTTATTGCACTGGATTAAATTGCACCAATAGATTATGATAATTTGTAGTTGAACTTTATGTTAGAATCTCAGTATCTCTTTCAAACTTATTTTATAAGTAAAATATGTTTTTTATTATATTTGATATTCGAGTGTATCCATTTAAATAATAACAATTTAACTTATTTGCTAGTGAACATACCAGAGGAATAACATTGTTTCAAATAGTTCTAGGGCTTACAAAAGAAGCCAGATAGTTTGTTTGGACTTTTTAGAATTTTCACTTAGTTTTTTATGTTTTACATTTTCCTTCTTATTTTGGGCATGAATGTCACAGTGTACATGTGGAGGTCAGAGGACAACTTAGGGAAATTGATTCTCTCCTTTCACCAAGTGGATTCTAGGGCTCCAACTCAGGTCAGCAGGCTTTGCCTCTAGTGCTTTTACATGCCAAGACATCTTGCTGGCACCATTATATTATTTCAAACATAATGTTCAGAAAGCAGTCAAGTGTAATGTGTGAAGGCAGCTGATTATCTCTTAGGTTATTCTCCACTGGCCTTCTCTCTATTGGGATCAGAAGGCCAAAGAAAATCTTGGGAAATAAATACTCTTGCAAGGTAATAAAAAAGATAAAAAAATTTCCAATCTTTTCATCTGTTTATTGTAACACACATTTTTGTTAAACAATGATTCTTATGATAGTTGAATTTTAATCAGATTTCAACAACATACTGTATTTTCACTACTGTTTTGAAGCCAACGAGAGTTGATGAAATAAATGGTTCTTAAAGCACACAATTATTATCAGTATCTTAACCCAAAGGCTGTGATCCTTCCTCTTCTATTGTTTTTTTTCATAAGATTAGTATATGTGCAAATAGATTCTCAGATTATAAAAATAAAAAGAACCACAAAATAGTATGTGTGTTGACATGCTTGAAAGAGGAACAGTTTCCAGTCCCACAATGACCATTCTGTGCTTGCTGTACTTAGCTCAGGTGGATCCAGAATATGCTATGTTTTAGGTGTGAGTTCAGTTCAATTTGGTCAAGAATTATACTAACACACACAACACACACACCCATACACACATACACTTTTTTTTTTTTTTGCTTCAAAGAATGTACTAATTAAGAGAATTCTAATGTTCAGGTTAAAATATTCATATAACTTTTTATAACATTTCACACTTTGGCCAAAAGTTTTTCCCTTGAAAGTCTCCACTGTAGGCTATTTTTATCCTGAGATCTAGGATGCTGATTAGAAATCCTACGTTACCTTTTAGTGAAGAAAATTGAGCATGACGATAGCCTTTAAAAACCAGCTCACTTGTTCCCTCTTGTTTCTTACATAATTCTCATCGTATCAGATGAACAAAGCTGGAGGTGCTTGGGGAGGAACAGCACAGCTCACTGTGTTCATGAAGTGTGAAGTATTTAGTTTCACTTTTTTTTTGGGGGGGGCAAGGATTTGGGGAGGGGCATGTACTAGGCAAGCACTCTATTACCGAATTGCATCCTCAGCCCCCAGGCACATATTTTTTAAGTAGCTGGCATCATTGTATATTATACGGCATCTTCACAACATAGAAGAGAACTTAGTAACAATTTAACAACATAAAGTTGGCTGAAAATGCAGGCTGTGTTTGCCTTGATTATCATCTGGACAGTGGAACGGTGTAGTTTAGTGCAAATATTACACCTTTAGCTGTAGTTTTTATAGTACTGCTATGGTATTCTCACATTTAGTTTGCTGTGTTATCTTCCTTAAAGAAAAAAAAGCCATCATAAATCTTTTTTAACCATATCAAATTGGGTATTTCTGTTTAGTGTCTTTACAGTTTTAGTACTCATGCAACAACCTACTAATGTTTTCAAGTTAATGTATTGAAATTCCTAGAGCTTTAAAAATTTTTCTCTACAAAATTGTTATAAAATTGAAATAATGTTTTATAAAATTAATATTATTGAGCTCACAAAAGTTTCTGTATATTATGGTCTTCATAGTGGTTATAAAAATTAGAGTACTTGCTAGTCATGTGTGATTAAGTAAATGGGTGAGGAAAATCCAACAACAGAAAGCTAACTTGCCACAATAGCCACATTCTATATTGCTGATACAATTGTATACTATTAGATAATTTTATATAATTTGCTTAGAATTAGAAATGCCCGTTACACTCTTATGGCTTGCAAACGCTACTTCTTTTGACAAAGTGATGATTTTGTGAGCCAAAAAACTTCTATTTTTAAAAAGTTGTTTCTTAGGTTTGAACTGGGACAGCGTAGCTAGAAATTTCCTGTGCTGCTTTTTTTGTGTTTTGGGAGTGTTTTGCCATCATTGTCAATCAGGAAAGTTATTGATGCTGTGATGTTTATGAAGTCATGAATAAAAATATAATTTTTGATACAAAAATATAAGTTTTTGGTGTTACAAATATAATCACTACAATATAGAGTAAAAATTATAGGATTATATAGAGAAACAATTTCTTTTAAAAATTTTATTTTTTTTTTGTGTGTGTGTGTGTGCACACGTCCATGTGTGCACGTGCCATCTGTGCAGGTGTGCAGAAGCCTATGGAGGCCAGAAGCCTGCAGCTGGAGTCATAAGTGGTTTTGAGCTGCCCAGTGTTGGTGCTGAGAACTGAACTTGGGTCTTATGAAGAGTAGCACGTACCCTTAAGTGCTGAGCTATCTTTCCAGCTCCAGAGAATTTATGTGTTTTGTGCATGTGTGTATATGTATATGTGCACAAGCACATGCCACAGTGTGCTTATGGTAATCAGATGAAAACTTGCAGGAGTAGGTTCTCTCCTTTCATCCTGTGAATCCCAGGGATCAGACTCAGGTCATTAGACTTGGCAGCATGTTCCCTTACCCACGAGCCATCTTGCTGGCCTAATAACTCTACCACTGAGCTACATTCTCAGCCCTGGTCTTGGCTGTTTTTATGTTCTGTGGTTAATTGCTAAGTTCTGATGGTATTCATGTTTTTTTGTTTTACAGGCCCTGGGATGTTTACTGTACAAACTTTGTTTCTTCACTCTTCCTTTTGGTGAGAGTCAGGTTGCCATCTGTGATAGCAGCTTTACCATCCCAGATAATTCTCGGTACTCCCATAATATACATTGCTTAATCAGTAAGTATTTGGAAAGATGTATTAAAAAAACCTAAGATACTGTGCTTTAGGACCTACTATTAATATTCTTTTACTTGTCTAGTTTTTGAATTTCATACACTATACTTTTACTGAACTACAGGTAGAAAACATTAAAAAATAGGTTTATACTACCTCTCCAGAGGTGAAAGCACTCTAATTACTGAAGAATCTAGCATATTTTTAACCTCCTAGATAGCAGTTATTAGAAATAGCAGCAGCTAATATGCTAAGGCATATTATCTGGAGACACTAACATTTAATTGTTCAGTTTTTCCTTTTTTTTTTTCCCCAGTCTTTTTGAGACAGAGTCTCCCTGTAGCCCCAGCTGTCCTGGAACTCACTATGTAGACAAGGCTGGCCTTGAACTCACAGAGATCCGCCTGCCTCTGCCTCCCGAGTGCTGGGATTAAAGGCATACACCACCATTGAAACCAAATACCCACATGGTTAATAAAGAAACAGCTTTCTGTCCCACCTTCTTTAAAACATTTGCTTCCATTTAAAGAGATACTATAATTTAACATTTTATACATGCACATTATAAAATTTTAAAAAGAATACTTTGAGGGAAAATGGGATAGACATTAGATATTAAAATATATTAAATACCTGCATTGTTGAAACATTACCTCTCAGAAGTAGAGTGTCTTCAGTGTTTCTGCTTTGTTTGTATATCTTAAGGCCCCTGTTGAAGACTCAAGCTCAGCACAGAGCAAAGCGTCCATTTAAATTTATTTGATGTTTGTACGATGAAGATAAAACTAAACTTAGTGATGGAAATAGAGAAATTTCTTATCTATTTGTAAACAAAGAGGAGTGGATTTTTACTTGAGTCTTTCTGCTAAAACTTCACACAAATAAAATATTTAGATGTAAAAAAAAAAGTACACTTAAAAATAGGTGTGAATTTATTCATAAGACCAGGATGTGGATAACATAAACACTGATTCTCAGGGAGCTACAAAAGCTAAGTCCACTGACATAGTACTTTAAACTTTTAAAAATCTTCCCATGTGCCAAGTGTGGTGGCACACGTCTTTAATCCCAGCACTTGGGAGGCAGAAGCAGGCGGATCTCTGAGTTCAAGGCCAGCCTGGTCTACATAGTGAATTCTAGGTCATGTGGCATTAAAGGCGAGACGCTGTCTCAAAAAAAAAAAAGAAAGGGAAGAAACCACAGGTCTTCAGATGTTGCAGACCAGGGCTGTACTTTCTACACAAATAGGCTGATGAAATAAACAGACCTTCAATTGATATCCTCTTCAAAAAAAAAAATTCCCCATATGGGTTAGGTATTGTAGCAAACACAATTCCAAACATAGAGAGGCAAGTGCAGGAGAATTGTGAGTTTGAACCCAGTCTGGGTTATACAAGAAAACTCTGTCTCAAGAAAACCAAGGGTGTATAGTTTAGTGGTTAAAGCACTTGCCTACTAGACAGAGGCCCTGAGTTCAGTCTACAGCACTACTCTCACCAAATCTCCCAAATTCAGTACACTAGTATAAGTGGTAAATTGCAAATAGCACTTGTTATTCATTATGCAAGTGGCCAGCTTTCATAGGTTATGTGCCGTATGTAAACCAAAGAGAAAGAGCTGTATACTCAAAAAACTTGGTCAAGAATATCCAAGAGAAAAAGGGGCATAAACAATCTAGTGTGAGTTTGTACTTCTTAACGTAGATTTCCACGTGTTGGAAATTGGATAATTATGTGACTTTAGCACAAAAGTACATTGTATCATACTGAATTTTTTTCTTAAGTAAGGGGAACCAGAATAATGGAGTGGGGAAGGAAATACCTGAATCTTGGCTGCTGCAGTATCAGCATCAACACTTCATCTTGACCCTATTAACCATGTGGGTTTATACATGGGTGACCTCTCTGTAGCTCTGTATATGAGTGGATACCTGCTTAATAACCCCAGACCTTGGCTTTTATCTTCATTGGTAGAGCACCTGGCAGCATTGTTTTGCAGAATGTAATTTTTTTTAAAAGAACAAACATACATTTGCTGTATATTTGAATAAATACTACACTCTTAACCCTCTCTCTTATCTAGTATCATTCTCAAAAGTTTAGGGTAATAATAGAGGCGTTAAAAATCCTTATTAATTGGAATGTTTAAAGACTAGATTGTGGAAATTAGTTTTTACGTTCTCTACCTAATTGAGTTGTAACCCTTTATTGAAAACCTATTAAGTCATTGTAACTATTTTGTTGCTGAGTATAATGTTTTACTTGAATCGAACTTAGAATTTTTTGGAGTATTGTAAAATGTCTTAGAATGTTCTCAGAATATTCTCATTATCCAATACCATATGAAAGAATGGGCAGTTTACCCAGTAATACATGATCATAAATAGTAATATAATTTTCTTGTGTTTACATGTGCTCCCCATATATGTATGTGGATTTGTGTTTTTGTAATCCACTGACAGACAAGAGAAATGCTGTTGGTAGTCATAGGCTCAGGTGGAGTTTACTTAGTGACTGCTTATGCTGTAGCACTTGCTTCTATTATTTGTCAATAAATGTGAACATGTTAGTTTTTATCATTTCTGGTATAAGTTTGAGTACACCAAAAGTGAAAAGAGTTGGATAAACTGAAACATTCAAGTCAATCTAGTATTATAAAAATCGTATAATTTTTTTTAAAAAAAGTGAGATTAGGGCAGTGAGATGGCTTGGGGTAAAAGTGCTTGCTGAGCAATTCAGACACTACCCAAGTTCAGTCCTGGATCCAGGTTAAAAATATACTTTATTTAAAAAATTGTATGTTTTAATAAAGTACAGATTTTTAAGAAACAGTACATAGTTACAGTGAAGTGCTAAAGAACAATCTTTAAATTCTCTACAGTTCTGTTGTTCATATCATTTGCATGTGGCCTTGTGCCTCCCACCAGCCTACTTAGTTATCTTTGTGTTTATAATACGCAGTTAATGTTTTACATTGCTTTAAACAAATCCTGCATTTACAAGATTATGAATACTGCTTAGATGTGCTTGTAGTTTTTGAACTTCAAACTTTTTATTGTCAAACTCCATTCGTTGTAGTTGTTCCCACATATTAAAACATAAAAAATATACTTTTACACAATTAATAGTAGTACTAATGCTCTTTACCTCCATTTAATGTCACTTAGAGTGTGAAAATGCAGTAGCCATAAACAATGTTTGTTAAGGTTGTATGATTTTGTGGTCATGTAGGTATTTGAATATACTTTTGGTTGGCAGTAGCCCAGAAGAAGGAGTTGTTATTATCTGCTGCCCATAAAGCTAAGTTTAGTTATTGATTTTATCTTTCTTTTCTGTAGACTTTTCTTCTTAAAAGCAGTGAAGTCCATTATTAATATTTTTCCTTAGCTTTTGTTGACTTTCTCCCATTAGATATAGAATGCTGTTCCCATGGAGGGTTGAAGGGAGAAGCACTTTCTATTTTTTAATCTAAGCTGAAAAGAACTTAGCCAACCTAGAGAATGAGAGTGTAGCTAAGAGGATTACTGAGGGTTATGAAGACTGAACAGAGACTGGTCGCTTCATTCTTCTTTCAGCTTCTCTGTTGGAAGGCGGTCAAGGAAATATGCTTGCAGGGATTAATAAGGCCTTTAGAGCCCAGCAGCCTCGGCTTGCATCTGCTGTTGCTTATTTGGTATGCAGCTTTGGGCACCTCCATTTATCTCAGCCTCCATAATTCTAACATAAAAAGTGCTTGTTAGCATCTGTAATTGCTTAATCTTTCATGTTCCTGTCATCACTACTATAGCCGCTACCACTGCAGTGGCTACCGAAGGAAGCATTCTCACCATTCTTCCCCAGCTAACCTTATTTCTGATAGCCTGGGTAAGATCTGGGCAAAGCAGAACATTGCTTCAGAGCTTCACAAGGGTGTACTCTGCCTGCAGAGATTTCTTTGGATGCTTTGAAGCACAACCTGTGAGTTAATGGTGAATCTCCCAAAGGTTTGCCGAAGTTATATATCCAGAATATACTGTTATGACACTAAGATTCCTTTCTTTGCTTATGTAGTGATTTATAATGTCCACCCAGGAGAAACTTTGTCTCACTTTTGGATATATTTACTTCATGGTTCTTGTTCCTAGCTCATCTACTAGAATTAAATTTAACACTTATTTTGTGAGAAACCTGGCATTTTCTTTTTTTAAAATTCTCTTAGGTTTATTAATGGAAATTAGAAAAAAATAGATGATTATAGATAGGCTGAGGTGTTACTCAGCTTCAAGGGCTCACAGTGGGTCTTGTAGCTGCTCCCTTACTCATTCTGTTCTGTGTTGGTTATGGACAAACCCTCAGACATTTTCCTGTATCTTTCCTGTATCTTAGGAAATAATAGCTAATATTGGAAATAGTAACTAATAACTGTGAGCCACTGCACATAACAAATGCTAACAATAACCTGGTATGAATGGAATTAAGTTTATGAAACATTGTTTATGTTTACCACACTGATGCACTTTAATGTTTTTTTTTCTTTTCCCAGTAAATTATTTAATAACCACATACTTAGAAGAAGCATGTCATTACAACAGCAGTGACATATGCAATAACAATTTCCTGAGCTAAGATGCATCTTTTTCAAAATTGGCTATAAATTTTTAAGTTTACAGTTGAATTATTACAGTTATACAGTATTGTACTCAGTATAAACCCTATAAGATATAAAATTAAATGAGGGTTTAACCTTTAAAAAAAAGATCTCCATTTCATCATTAAAATACAGTTTCATACAGAAAAATTCATTTTCAGTGCAAATGACATTAAGATGTTTGCACATGGTATTTCTAATCTCTATATATCTGATTATTACTGGTGACAGTCGGTTACTTTCTGAGCTCCTTGGCATCTGAGCATGGATATAAAGTCATCAGGTAGATTTCAATGGTAATGTTTTTCACATCTACTAATTATTATTTTTTTAATCATTAAAAATTTTTTTTAATAACTACATGATTAGAAAAAGCATTTCACTAGAGATTTAACATAATTCAGTAACACACTCTAGAGCAAGAGTACATCTCTTCCACAAGTGGGTGTAAGTTTCTAGGTTCATAGTTGAGTTAATACAGTTATACAATATTGAACTCAGTTTAAGCCCTGTAACATATAAAATTGAATGAGTTTTTTAACCTTTAAAAAAGATCTCCATTTCATTTTAGAATATATTGTTCCTTGCAGAAAGACTCATTGTTTTTGCTACTAACACCAAGATGTTGGCACATGCATCTCTAATCTGTATACATCTGATTATTACTAGTCATAATCGGTTGCACTTGGATCCTTGGCACCTGTGTATGTCTATGAAGTCATCCG
>NW_008347189.1:1458330-1458964 GCF_000622305.1 Nannospalax galili
CCCCACATCCTCTCCAACATTTGGTATCATTTGTTCTCTTGATCTTAGTCAGTCTGATTGGGGTAAGATGAAATCTTAAAGTGGTTTGAATTTGCATTTCCCTAATTACTAGTGATGTTGAACATCTTTTAAGATGTTTCATAGCCATCCTTACTACTTCTTTTGAGAACTCTCTGATCAACTCCTTAGCCTACCTTTTAGTTGGGTTGCTTCTTGTCTTGATTCTCTGTGGAGTTCGTTATATATTCTGGATATTAAACCTCTGTCAGATGTGATGCTGGTAAAGATTTTCTCCCATTCTGTGGGTTTTCTGTTCGCTTCCCTGGTTGCCTCCTTGTTTCCTGAGCAATTGATGTCTGGTTTAGAAAATCCTTTCCTACACCTGTATCTTGTAGGTTATTGCCAATGTTTTCTTCTAAAAGTTTCAGAGTTTCAGGCTTTATATTGAGGTATTTGATCCATTTGGAATTGACTTTTGTACAGGGTGAAAGATAGAGGTTTAGTTTCATTCTTCTACAGGTGCAGATGCAGTTTTGCCAGCACCATTTGCTGCACATGTTGTCTTTCCTCCAAGCATATATTCTCGCCCCTTTGTCAAATATCAGGTGGCTGAAATTGCATTTACTCATATTTG
>NW_008347189.1:1461400-1461968 GCF_000622305.1 Nannospalax galili
GATTATTCCTTTGAGCAGAATGAAGTAGCCCTCTTTATGTCTTCTGATTAGTTTTAGTTTGAAGTCTATTTTGTCAAATATTAGAATTTCAATGTCTGTTTTTTTCTTAGTACCATTTGCTTGGTATAATTTTTTCAGTCCTTTCATCTTAAGGTACTGTCTGGCCTTGTCAGTGAGATGAGTTTCTTGCAGACAACAAAAAGATGGGTTTTGTTTCTTAACCCATTCACCAATCTGTCTCTTTTGACTGGGGAGTTCAGTCTGTTAATATTTAAAGCTATTAATGAAAGATGAGTATTGAATCCTGTCATTTTTATTGCTATTTACCTTCATGATGTAGCTGTACTTTTCCACAGTTATACCTTTATTGAATTTCTTTCCGCAACCCCTTGGGTATAGTCATTCCTTTCTTCAGCTCTTTATATTGGCTTCCAGGAGTCTCTGAAGGGCTGATTTTGTGGACATGAATTCCTTCAGCCTATTTATGTCACGGAAGATTTTTCTTTCCCCCTTCGACGCTAATAGACATTTTGGCTGGGTATAGTAATCTGGGTTGGCATCTGTGGTC
>NW_008347189.1:1462658-1485057 GCF_000622305.1 Nannospalax galili
ATTCATTCAGAAGTTTATCCCTGTCTTCCTTCAGTTCTTTGATTTCTTTGTGTGTTCTTTAAACTCACTGAATTCTCTTAACATGTTTATAATTGTTCTTTTGAGTTCCATGTCCTGCATTATGTCTAGGGAGTTCTGATTGTACTCCTCTAGAGGAGTATTGGTATTTGGTGGGGATATGTTATTTTGTTTTTTCATGTTACTGTTTTTTCTCTGTGATTTTGACATGTGAATTTCTTTTGTAGTTTCTGATTCTTGTGTGAGACTCAAGCCTTCATGTTTAGGTCTGCTTATTTTTGTGAACTTTATGTGTCTTTGTAGTTTACTTTTTGGGCATGAAAGCTGGTTTCTCTAAGCTTTTGGTTCTCTCTTTTGATTTTATATTGGAGTGGCCTGATTGCTTTTGTCTTCAGGAGTTCCCACAGAGGCCCAAGATAGATGTGGATCAGATACTCTCAGGCTTTCTCCTAAGGTCTGGATCCCTCCAGGATAGATTTTGGCCTCAGGAATTTGGGTCTAGACTGGCCTTGGAGCCGGGCCCATGAAAGATGCTGGTCTAGGGAAGCTGGTGGCTATGCCACCCAGGGCCCAGGAAAGATGCTGGTCTAAGGAAGCTGGTGGCTATGCCACCCAGAGATGCAACGGAAGATAGGGTCAGCTGGTGGCCCCAAGGGCCCCTGGGGACTGCGCTGATGAGTTGGGTTCATCTGGATGCAAAGGACCTGGAAGAGGAAAGGTCAGCACTGGCGTCCAGGAAAGAGGCTGGTGGGTTGTGCAGACCCAGGGAGGCAGAGGGTAGTGAGGGAGGTGAGGGCAGGGCTAAGCCCAGAGCTCCCCTGAGGACTGGAGAAGGAACTGAGTTGGTCTGGATTCACAGGATCAGGAAGCAGTGGTGGTTCCCCAGGTGTCTGAGGTGCCAAGACAAGGAATGGGACAGGACCCAGGCTAGGAGGAGAGACTGGCATGGGAGATGGGAAGATGAGTGAGGCTGGGGGAATCAAGGCATGGAGGGCAGGATTGACTTACCCTGTAGAGAGAGGCCTGCAGGTTCTGCAGGCCCAAGGAAGCAGAGGTAGATGAGGGCGGGGCCAGGCTCAGAAGCAGTGCTCCTGAGGACCTGAGAAGGAACTGAATTGCTCTGGATGCAAAGGATCAGATAAAAGCAGTGGTGGTTCCCCAGGTATCTGGGGTGCCAAGACAAGGACTGGGACAGGACCCAGGCTAGGAGGAGTGACCCATGGTGCAGATGGGATAGTGAGTGAGGCTAGGGGAGTCAAGGCGCGGATGGCCCAATGGATTTACCCTGGCAAGAGAAGCCTGTGGTTTGGAGAGAGGCCTGCAGGTCCTGTAGGCCCAGGGAAGCAGAGAGCATACTTTAATATTTTCTGTCTTAATTTGCCAAATGCTAGACTATCCTAAGCTGGACTTGCTCTCATAGCAGTCCAACTGCCTCTGCCTCCAGAGTGCTGGGGTTAAAGGCATGTGCCGCTGCGCCTGGCTGGAACATTTATTGTTAGCTTCTTTTGGAATCACAGTTTTAAAAGCCAAATATACTTGTTAGAGCAGAAAAATAAGAATGATTTTGTGAATTTGATACGTTTCTTGTGATTTGGTTGGCTTTAAATTATTTGAATAAGATTTGTTAAAAGTATGTTAAATTTTTTACATAATTAAATTAATTTTATGTATTACTTTAAAACATTTGATTTTTTATATTAAAATAATTAAAATTTATTTTGGGAGATAAATGCATTTTTATAGATCCTTTCAATCTTTACCAGAAAACATCAGTTTAAGGTTAATTTGAATTAAAATGTTTTTAGTTATCTTATTCTAATAAACATTAAAACTTACAAAGAATAAATTTGATAAATAATTTTAGCAGTTTAAATATATAAGTCATTATGTGGAGAATTTTTGTAGTTTTTAAATTTAGCTCAGAATTTTAAATAAATTTCTAGGTTTTGCTCCTTGGTATTAGTGTTTTTAGTTGAAAAAAGTTTATCATGCCACTGAACATGTGTTGCACAAATGCTCAAGGTGTTAGATTTAAAATCAGGTTTAAATTGTTCTGATTTATATTTTTATCTTAGTGCTGTATGCTTATGACCCTGTTATTTTATTATCATACATTAAAATATCTAATGCTGTAAATTTACATTGGTTTTTAAAATATTTTAAAGTATTTAAGGTTAATAAAGTGGACTTGCCCATGGAAATGTCTTAACAAAGTACTGATTTTTTTGTACTTTGTTACAGAATTAAATGTAAATTTCAACCTTGTGAAATTCGAAGTGTAAGTTTCTCAAGAAATAGACAAATGGTAGTGGTTGTTTTGGTTAGACAAACTGTCTCAAGAATTTAAAGTGATGTTGTAAAATTGTGAACTATGTTTATAGTAAATCTACAAAACTGTTCAACCCCTGAACATGATGAGAACATTAAAGCAGGAACTAGGGTCAGTATGTTAGGAAAGCATGTTTTTTTGAAAACCATACTGCCAATCTAAAGTGAGAATTACTTTAAATGGAATTGTTTTGGGGGAAGGTCATTTATAAAATAACTGTCTGCCATTTCCTCTCAGAATCACCACAGTCTGCTAGAATCATCAGTGTTCTTAGAGTAGATCAGAGTCCTTTATCCCTATAATGTGTCCTTCAGTACCATCTATATTCATTTTTGATTATTATTACAGGGTACATGCTTGAGCCAGATCCAGAGTGCAGACCTGATATTTTTCAAGTGTCCTATTTTGCATTTAAATTTGCCAAAAAGGATTGTCCAGTCTCCAACATCAATGTAAGTAGATTTGCAAGTAGGCTATGATTTTAAAATCCATTTTATTGTGTATATATATATATGCTTTGAGAATGACTTGTTTCATGAAAAGTGGTCTTGATAGCATGTGTTTGTTATTGCTATTTTAGTATGGAGGTCATTTCCCAGGCTTTGCTGAGGTGCCCTGGAGAGATCCAGCAGATCTAGGATCACTGCAAGATAGTTTGCATTTTGGAGGGAAAGAATGATATATGTCAGTCACAGAGCACAGGCTATTACTACTAAGTGTTTAAACTTAAGCATATTAGGGTTTTTAATGTTAACAGCGTTATTAGTTTTCTTTTTTTTTTCTTTCTTTTTATTTTGCCAAGAGGTATGGTAAAACATTACTGAAGCAGACACTAAGCCCTATGTTAAGTGAAAGAACTTGAGAGCCTTTGGTGTAAGGCATTGTAATGGGAGAGACCTGAATTCATTTCTTTACCAGTGACTGATTTTATATCTTTGGGGAGGTTAATATCTTTTTTCTTCCTGTAAAACAAGGATAATAATCACAGGAATTACAGCTAAATACAATCCAGGGTCTAAACCATGAAAAGTACTCATTTGGGAATAACTAATTTCTTTCAAAGGTCTTGACTTCTAGTTGTTTCCTACACATTACATTAGCTGCTTCAGATGAACTGTGCATGGTAAATCTCTGCTAATTTTAAGAAAAGTCTCTAGAATCAGCATTATTTTAATCCATCCTCAACATTGTAAAGGTCATTTTGACCTAACTTGTTCTTACGTTTTCTTTATGTACAGCTTAATTGCCTACTTAGAAAAAGGAAGGAGTATGGTGTCCTTTTCCTTTTTTCTTTTCAAAGCCCTTACCGTGTCATCTTAACATTTTCTCTCTTGATGCCAAAATTCTGCTCTTCTAACCTTTTACTAAGGAAAGTACTGTATCTGGCATTTAACTGTGGATTTTTAGCTTTCTATTCAGCTGGTATTTATAGATTACTGTGAGCCAAACATGAGGCACAAACAAATGAGTACTCTTCTGCCCCTGTTTTCTAGATCTTACAGTGTCAGAAAAATTATATAGTATTTTGAAATATCCTGATTATTCTTGGTGTTTAATTTTTTTTCTGAAGTACAAAATAGTCATTGATTTACTGGTATGATATAGTCTTACTTTTCACCTAAGATTTTCCTGTAAGTAAATTGTATGCAATGATATTCTATTCATCTTCTGTAGATTTCTGTAGAACATCAGTATGAAGATGACATTTGGGTAACATATAGTGATATTTGCAGATCAGATCTGGGGAGTATACATGAACAATTTCTATGTATGCATAATGAAAATAGTGTCTTAGGCAGTGTTTTTAAAGTTTAATGGTGTATCTGTAGCTTGCTTACTGCAATTAAAAACTAAAATGAAAAGCGTTTTTTTTTTTTTTCTTTCAAGAATTCCCCTCTTCCTTCAGCTCTTCCTGAACCGATGACAGCGAGTGAAGCAGCTGCCAGGAAAAGCCACATGAAGGCCAGGTAGGCAAAGCTGTGCTGAAACAAAAAAGGTGCTTTATAAAAGAAAAAAAAAGCTATAGTTCTCATTTTAATTGTACAGTTCCCATTGATTAAACTTTATCCTCACCTGCCCAAATTGATAGTTGTTTAATGTAGACGATATAGTTTTGATAGCAGATATAAAATAAAATTTTAATATTTTTAATATTGAGTATAGGGTTTGACATTGATCTTACTTGAACTGGCCATTCCTGTCAATAAAGATGTGAATGTTTAACTGATGTTGAAGTGATGTGTGTAGTTGTCATCATTTTTATCACTGACAATGTTAATTTAGGAAAACTTAGGTTTGAATTCATAGCTAATAACTTCAAATATTAGGAAAGAAAACACTGTCAGGCTATTAGAAAGTGTGTATACTTTGTGAGATTTGTGTGTGGATATAACTAGAATACTTAAAATTGGTAAAAAATTAAGTTTGAATCCTTATTTTTCAGTTATGTACTGCATTGATAAGTTCGAAATGTATTATGTAGATTAAGACCTAAAATCTGGGGCTAGAGAGTTGGCTTAGCTGTTAGAACACACACTGGTCTTGTAGAGGACCTGAGTTTGGTTTCCTGCATCCTCTTTGGACAGCTCACAACTGACTGTAACTCCAGCTCCAGGGGATCCAGCACCCTCTTTTGACCACTGGACACCTGCATTCACATGCACATACCTCCTCTTAATTAAAAATAAATCTTAAAAAAAAAATAGACTAGACCTCAGGCTGGAGAGATGGCTCAGTGGTTAAGAGCACTGACTGAACTATAATGATAGTAGGACTATATCTTAGATTATTAGCCTGGTATGATATTGCATTTGGGGATGTTTCTTGGTCACAGCTTTTTGTATTCTATCTTTCTTACAGAAATTATTTCTTTTGACACAAGGAATACAATACTGTATCATATACCTTTTATATGCAGCCTGTAGGTAATGGAAACACAATGAAAAAGCAACCATCTTTATTTGCATGGAATGTGCACTCTTTGTGATAAACATTTCTCATGTGATAGGTATCAGGCTACTGTGATTGGGAAGGAAAGGAAAGACGGGAGTGGGGAAATTAGGAGCACAGAAGGAATGGGAGGGGAATTGCTGAATTCTTCCCTGGGTGAGCGTGAGCAGTCTGCCACTTGGAGCAGGGTGGGTGAGAATGAAGCTAAAGCAGACAGTTACTTTAGGTAAGAAAAGGCCCCTGTGAAACTACCAGGCTGGAATATAAAGGGGACGTACATAACACAGGAGTGGAAGGGGAATGAAGACTGAGCTGTCAGGAAATGTTGGTCAGGAGCAATTATCTGTATGTTGTGCTAGGAAATTTGGATTTGAGGCTTTGGTCTTTTCTAACCTCCTGTCAAGTCTGCTATCTGGGCCTTAGTTGTGAGATATTATAAGTGATGTTAACCTAAACATTGTTGAATTTTTATAAGTTAATGACTTAAAAAATAATACTCCACGGCTAGAGAGATGGCTCAGCAGTTAAGAGCACTGACTGCTCTTGTAGAGGACCCGGGTTCAATTCCCAGCACCCACATAGCGGCTACAAACCATCCTTAACTTCAGTTCCAGGGGAATCTGAAGCCCTCTTCTGACTTCTGCGGCATTGCACGACACCGGCGCACTCACATCCATGCAGGCAATACACTCATACACATAAAAATAGTAAAATATTAAAAAAATAATACTCCAAATATATCTTCATTCACTTGAATTTCTAAATGCTGTCTGAAAAAAAGAGATAAAAGAGTAAAGTCACAGCTGATTTTTCAGGAACCCAGCGTGGCCACCAGTCTGTTTTACCTAGGATATTGCTGCTTTAACTAGCAGCCATTGTTGTTAAGAATTATTGTAGCTGGGTGTGGGGGCACATGCCTTTAATTCCAGCACTTGTGAGGCAGAGGCAGGTGGATCTCTGTGAGTTCAAGGCTAGACTGGTCTACATAGTGAATTCCAGGCCAGTTGGGGCTACAGGAGACCCTGTCTCAAAAAGACCAAAAAATAAAAAAAAGAATTATTTTAACACTTCCTGAATTTTGTTTTTATACTTTGTCAGTAATTGCTGTTAGGAAGGTATGTACAGAAAAATGTGTCAACTGAATAAGAATGATTTGAATATCTTTTCATCATAATAAGTTATAGCTATACAGTTACAAGCAAATGAAATAGTGTGTAGGTAAAATAGGAAGTACTTAGCCTGTTTTAAGCATTATGACAGTATATGTGTGTATTAAAGTGTAGCATTGCACTTCACTAATAGGGACGGTTTTATGTTTTCTGTATATCAGTTAATTAAAATTATACTTATAAATTTATGAACTATAAATATAGTCTATTGGCACTCAGTGGTCATTAAAATAATCTTATTCTTTATTATCATTTATCTAAGTGGTACAAAGCTTAATATTAAATATGTTTGACTTTTTCAAGTAAACGCCGTCTTTTAGGTCAAGAAATCTTTTTTCCCTTTTCTTTCTTTAGCATGTGAAATAATGGATTTCATTATGACATTTTCATGCAGATATGCTTGTTGTTTGTTCATACCCCCATCCCACTACTACTGCCTCCCCTCATGCTAAAGAAATCTTTAAATAGTGCCTCTCTTTATTCAGAAAGCCTTCATTTTATGAGTATTGACCTCCTTCCCTGCCTCGAGTCTGTGGCACTGACAGCTTCACTTCTAAGACCCCCTTCTTCCCAAACACTGTGCATACTCTCAGGACTGCTTAAGATGGGAAAGTTACCTGATAGATAGGTCTTAAGGGTGGACATGTTGAGGGTCACTGCCCTTACAGTTGGAAACACAAGATTTTAAGCAGGAAACATGGAGTTGTAGAGGTGGTAGGAGTAGAGGAAGGAAGCAGGGTGGCTCTTGGGAGGCTGTGGGACAGCATAGTGAGGTGGTGCAGCACTGTCCAGGTGGAGATCATGATCTTCAGTCTTAGCTCATTTAAACCTCTACTTTACTGAATCTGTCAGGCATGTTCTTCATACAGGATGCTTAGTATTAGGTCTAGTGAAATAATCTTTATTTTAAAAGTTTAATCTTCAGTTCTTATCTGATCTTTATTATTCCCGTATGAAACTCTTGTCAGCCTCGTTTGTTTCTTATTACTTTACTGTTCCATAATCATTATTATTTCCATGAACGTGTGCCATAGCATCTTAAATATGGTGCCAGGTTCTTTAGAATAAGATGGCATGCAGTACTCTGCTGGATATCAGTATTGTACAATAGATAATGGTACATCGATAAGATAGGAGACATTCGATTCAAAGTCTTGATACTTTAATATTCTTTTTAGAGTGCCGCTATGCTCATGTGTATGGTGTATTCTCTAAAGAACAGACAGGAAACATGACAAAGTTAGGCCTGTAATGCTCACTTTTTAAAGAATTAATGGCATACAATATTACTTTCAGATTATTTGAGCTTTTGGAGTACGCCATTGCTTTTAGTGTCTGTCCCATAATTTAGACCCATGAGCAAATACTTGATTATAATTAAAATGAGTTATAAGTTATCTTTTATTATCTTTGTTTTAGGACTTGTATCACTCCCCTCCCATCCTGTGCCCATCAAGTGTTATTTTTAGAATATAACATGCATACACATATTTTTACAATTTTTTGAAAAAAAATTGCCTTTAGAAATTTTTTTACAATTTCATACAATTTTATAGCGTATTTTGATCCATGTGTACCCTCCATTACCCTTTCTTGTGTCCATTCCACCTCCCAACTAGCCGCCTTCTGTGCTTTCATGTCTAAGCATATGTGACCCATTGAGTTTAATTAGGTAACCAACCCCAATTTTCTGAAATCTGACACGTCTTTCCTTTCCAAAAGATAATTGTTAGGAGGGCTCCCTCTTGTGGTACATAGGGATATTATGAAAGTACTGTAGCTATGTACTGTTATAGGTCGGGTTTTCTGTAACTGCAGCAGCAGTTTGCTGTAAACTATGTGTGTAAAAATTTTAGGTATGAAATTCTTGAATCAATAAATTTTCTTTTCAACTTAAAAAATTTAGATATTGGGGGCTGGAGAGATGGCTCAGTGGTTAAGAGCACTGACTGCTCTTGCAGAGGACCTGGGTTTGATTCCCAACACCCACATAGTGGCTATGAACCATCCGTAATTCCAGTTCCAGGGGAATCTGAAGCCCTCTTCTGACCTCAGCAACATTGCACGACAGGAGTGTACTTACATACATGCAGACAATACACTCATACACATAAAATAAAAATAATAAAATAAAAAAATTTAGATATTAAATAATGAGAATATGCTAAGGGATGTTATTAAAGAGATATAGCAAACACTGAAGCTTTATACTGAAAACAAAGTTGAAAAAAATATAATTTAAAGATTTTACCTGGCTAATTGTCTTGAGAAATTAACTTTTTAAAAAAATATTTTATTATTTTTATTTTATGACTGTATTGCCTGCATGTATGTGAGTGCACCGGTGTCATGCAGTGCCGCAGAAGTCAGAAGAGGGCTTCAGATTCCCCTGGAGCTGGAGTTAAGGATGGTTCATAGCCTCCATGTGGGTGCTGGGAATCAAACCTGGGTCCTCTGCAAGAGCAATCAGCATTCTTTACCACTGAGCCATCTCTCCAGCCCCTGAAAAATCATCTTAAGTCTTCTCAATTATATTGCTTTCAAAATTGTGCTCACCATTTGATTATCTACATGTGGGGTTTAAACTAAGTCTTAGAGCAGAAATTTTATATAATTTCCATTTACTGTTCTGGATAAACAAATGAAAGAGTCAAGAACTTGGACACAATAGGCAGTCCTACCTGGTAAAAGTGTTGACTTTTGTTTTACATGTGGTAGGGGTTACAGTACAGGTTTCTCTTTTTCATGCTTTGAGTTTAAGCCAGGGGATGGACGGACAGACAGTCCCTCCCTCCCACCCTCCCTCCCTTCTCTTTCCCTCCTCTTTCCCTCTCCCCTTCTCTCCCCTCCTTCTTTCCAAGCTGGCTTTCAGCTTTGTCCAAAATCTTATAAGGTTTCTGTTTGTGTCCTCTCAACCTCATTTCATCTCTTTAACAGTAATCTTTTGGAGTATTTATCTGCCAGCTTCAAAGGCAGACCAGGAACAACAGAGTACTGCTTGAAGGAATGTGTCTGACTTTATTTTCTACTTTCCTGTGTTCATTAAACAGGGACTATGAGAGTGAGACTTAGGAAGCCAAAAGACTAATGTGATCATCTGTTTTAATTAAACAGACCTGTATTTTGTAGTCTATAGACAGAATAGCAAAGTAAAAATAATCTCAATATTTGGAATGAAATATAATTTTTCTATTATAGAATAACAGACACCATTGGACCAACAGAAACCTCAATTGCACCAAGGCAAAGACCAAAGGCCAACTCCACTACCACCACTCCCAGTATGCTGACCATTCAAAGTTCAGCAACACCTGTTAAAGTCCCTGTTCCTATTGAATTCAGTAACCACAGACCAAAAGGTAATTAGCCCTTGCAAGTCGGATCTTTTCATAGTGCAGATAAACTGTCTAGTTTAATTTCCTAGGGGTATAAATTACCAGCAGACTTAAGAAACAGGGTTGGTGGGGCTGGAGAGATGGTTCAGACGTTAAGAGCACTGACTGTGCTTGCAAGAGGATCCAGGCTTGGTTCCTAGCACCCACAGATCAGCTACCATCTGTCTGTAAGTCCAGTTCCAAGGGATCTGACACCGTCTTCTGACCTTTGTGGGCATTGTATGTGTGGGTGTGTGAAGATGCATGCAGGCAAAACACTAACACACATAAAATATTTTTTTTTGGAAAAAATAAAGGGAGAAAGAAACAGTTGGGAAGATGGATCAATGAGTACTTGCTGTGCAAGGATGAGGACTTCAGCTCAGAACTTCAGCACCCACACTGATAACAGTTGGGCATAGCAGTGGATGCCTATAGTCAGGGAGTAGGAAGTGGAGACAAGTGGCTCTTGGATTTGCTAGACAATCTAACTGAAAACACAGGCTCCAGGCTTAGTGAGAGATCTTTTTTTCTCAAAAAGTAAGGTGGAGAAATAAGATTGAAAAAGACATCCTGACATCAGCCTTTGGCTTCCAGATGTGTCTGTGTGGGCAAGTATACCTTCGCACACGCACACACACACACATACACAGACAGACACCCCTAGGAAACTGTCCAGTTGTGTCTGTGTGGGTAAGTATACCTAGGAAACTGTGTAGATGTATCTGGGGCAAGTACACCTGTATAAACCCCAGCCATGCCCCCCCCCCCGCCAAATGGTCAACCGATGTCTAATAAGCTGCACTTTCCTAAAGTTTTTTTAAAGGCAAAGGAAAGTTATTGGTAGTATAAAAGTATACAGAGGGATGACTGTTCGGGGGAAAGTGAGGAAAGGGAGAAAAATAATAACTTAGGTGGTTTAAAAATAAAGGCAAATGCATTATTTCATAAGCCTACTGAAAAATATAAATGTGAATGCATGGGTTTAGCTGAAGGCGATATAACAAAACCCACAGTGCCAGGCAAGGCAAATCTCCCTTTGAGTTGTTAGTCAGGAAACCCAAGAGACTTGCAAAATAATATATAGGCTACTGCCATAACCTTAACTGCTGAGTCATCTCTTCAGGACCCCCCCCCCCCCGCCCGCCTTTTTTAAAAAAGCTTTTGTGAATGGGATTTTAATCCTGATTTCTTTCTTGGAAGGTTCATTATAGAAATGCTACTGGTTTTTACATGTTGACGTTGTATCTTGCTACTGTGCTGAAAGTGTTTACAGAATTTTTCAGTGGATTTTTTAGAATCCTTTGGTGGTAAAGTTTTAATAGTTTAATATTTTTTTATTTCCTGTAGCTAGGGTTGTAATCTTTGGAATTTATCTTAGGGTAAATTGTAAAAAAAGAATTAACTTCAGTTTTTTTCAGTGTCATTTAGTAAATAATTGTATTACTGTGCATTCTTTGTCTCCTGATTTGCAAGTCCACATTTATCGTAAGCTAACTGTCAATATTGTTGCTTCTTTACTTTGCATTCTGTGCCAATGAATTTTCATTCTTATATATCTTCATAGATTTATAGTTTTGATGGATCTGAGGAGACAGACTACCATCTTTGCCAAAATTTTTTCTTTATAATATAATTTCAGAGGAAGCACCTGAAGTTCCATAAAATAAATTTTAAATTGGGTTATTTTGAGTGCAGTAACATACTAGATTTGAGGAAAATTTGCATGCTTTGATTTTTGATCATTCCACTCAACCTTATTAAATTCTTATACTACTTCAGGTAAGTTTTCAGCTGCTTTTCATGGATTTTTTAATAATAAGGATAATTTGCCTTTATAAATATTCATAACACTTAATGGTTATTGTGTGACTGCATTGTCCAGATTACGGTGTCTTATTGTGTGTGCTTGACATAAAGTGCGCTTTCGGTTCTCAAAGGTAAATAAGGCAACATTCTACTTCTCAGGTCCTGGGTTAGAAAATAGCTATGTAAGCAATATATGTTAGATGAAGGAACAGGAAAGATATATGATCTAAACTTTGAAGAATGAGAATTTCAGTAGATGGAAATACCTATGCATAATGAATAGTGCATGAACACAGTTGAAATATGCAGAACAAGTTGATGTGGCTGACATGTTCATAGGAAGATGAAGTCTGACATATGATACATTTCTAAGATGTTAGAGTTTTGATGACAAATTTAAAATTTCCTGGGCAGTTATAGTAAATACTTGCTCTAGACTATATGCATTTAGAAGTCTATTACAAAATAATATAAATGACTTTGAAATCTAGCCATCTTATTGAAATCATTAGTATGTTAACATAAGCTTTTGGAAATACAGGACCCCTGAGACCTGAAAATAGCCCTGAAATGTTGCTGAGTCAGGCGCCCCTTCAGCATCCACCACAGCAGCATCGAGTACTCCAGCAATTGCAGCAGGGAGACTGGAGATTGCAGCAGCTTCATTTGCAGCATCGTCCGCAGCAGCAGCAGCAATTGCTTCAAGATGCTTATTTGCAGCAGGTAGTATTTTTGTTACTTTAGGTAGGGAAGTAGTATTGTGAAATTCACTTTTACATTATAGGCCCCTTGAACTAGAGTCAAGTAAACATTTTTCTCAGTTTCTTGACCACTGAAGAAGAGGTAATTAATATGCATTTGATGCTAAACTCTGTTAAAATGCATGCAACATGGCCTTAGGAAGCAGTGTTCGTCTAGTCATTTCATATTTAGGAATAAGCACTGAAATTTAGAACTGTTACATTTTGAGTTCAAAGACTAGTGCTATTGTGGAAAAGTGATACGAGTGTTTTCAAAAGTATCAATTGTCTTGGCTATTTGTTCTTTTTGCTTTTCCTTATTTTGTCTGGGTTGGTGTGACGGCAAGAGGAAGGAAGCATTTAGCATTGGAAGTGACATGGGATAAATGTCACTTTGTCCTTTGCCTCTTAGGAATCTGCAAATTTCCACTTGCACCAAACTTCTAAAAGGAACTGTTGTTAGCGTCATCATTTTATCATTGCCTGAAATATTTAGGGGCAGTTTTATAATTGTATACATGATATCTTTTATTGTGTCACCTTTCTCCAACATATTGGTTGATGCAGACAGAATGGAGGGTAGTAAGCAGTGGCTTGAAATGGCCAGAAGACACCACTGAAGGAGAGAGAGGGAAGTAGAGATTTACCACAGTGAGTCAGAGGTCACTGTAGGGTGTCTTTATCACTAGGAAAAGGTGATGAAAATGTTTAGGATTGGCTTTCTTCCAATCATTCTTAAACCCTTAAACCGTGGTAAATGTGGTTTTGGTGGAAACTCAGTTTTATTAATTATTCCCTTTGCAAGTAGTTCTGATAAGCATATATAAAGTTACAATCACAGACTATAGCTGTTGTATATTTGTTGACTGATTTAAAAAATGACTACTCATTTTTGAAATCATTGTTATGGTAAGATCAATGCTTCCAACAAAGAATGCTGGCGTAAAGGTGTGAAGAATATTGACTCTTGCTTCTTTTCTTTCACTCCAGTATCAGCATGCAGTACAGCAGCAGCAGGTACTTCAGCAGCAATTTCTAATGCATTCAGTCTGTCAACCACAACTTCATGCATCACAGTATCCTCCAATGGTAAGTGCTTATAACTTCTAGACTTTCTCGAGGTTTGATTTCTGTGTCGGAATTCATAGTATGAATGATAGTTTTTAGAATTTCATAATTCAAAAATTCAGGAGCTGGGGAGATGGGTCAGCCAGAAAAGTACTTGCTATTCAAGCATGAGGACCTAAGTTCTACCCTCACCATCCATGCAGAAAGCTGAGGTAGCACCATACACCTGCAGTCCTGGCACTGGGGATGTGGAGATGTGGCTTGCTGGCTGGTCAACTTAGCCAGATCACTAAGTTCCAGTTCAGTGAGAGATTCTGTCTCAAAGATTAAGGTGGAAAGTGATGAAAGAAGATACCCAATGACAAACTGTCTTCCACACACGTTGTACACACATACATATGCACCCGCATACATATATGCACACATACACATAAATAATTCAGGTTATTTAAGGAGTCTAGAGAGATGGCTCAGTTGATAAAATGTTGGCTATGCAAATAAGAGCATGTGAGTTCAGATCTCCAGCCCCCATGTTAAAAGCTGGGTGCCAGCAGCATGTCTTTATAACCCTAGCACTGGGGAGATAGGAACAGGCAGATCCCTTTAGCTCATTGGTCAGCCAGTCTAGCCAAATTGATGTGTTCCAGGCTCTGTGAGAGACATTGTCTCAAAAAATAAGTTGGAGATTGGGAAAAATATCCCGTCTTGACCTTGGCTTCCATGTGAATGTTTGCCCCCTCCTCTCCCCATGTACACACATACAATTTTTTTAAAAATTATTTTCTTAACATATATATATATATATATATATATATATATTTTTTGTTGTTGTTGTTGTTTTGAGACAGTCTCCCTGTAGCCTCAGTTGGCCTAGAACTCACTATATTATGTAGACTAAGCGGGCTTCAATCCAATTGGATCTGCCTCCCTAGTCGGCCTCTGTCTCCCTAGTGCTGGAATGAGAATCATGTGCCACCATGCCCAGCTGTTTGACATGTTCTTTATTGAAGGCAGACATACACTCTCAAGCCAAGGCAACTAAATATGATACATTGTAGTTGTCTGATCATACATTTCTGCACAGTCTTTTGCCATAAATCTCTTATTCAGCAAACATCTGTTGAGTAAAAATGCAACCTGAAAGAATTGTGTCAATGCATTTGCTTCAGACAATAGTTTGACCATTTTTTATGTTATTTTATAGGAACCAGTCAGTATACTAATGACTCTAAGCTACTCACTTGCCTTTTTCTTAAAAGTATTGAAAGGATTTTTGAATCTGGCTCAGTGAGTCTAGCTTTATAACTTCTCCATTTTAATTCATCCTATTGTAGTTTTCTAGCAACAGCTGCTTCTTCAAATATCCATTGTTTTCCAGGTGTCTGGTTTTGTCACCAGTGGATGTAGAAGAGAAGGAGCATAGTGCTTAGAGTGATGCGGCAGTACTGAAGTGCTTGAATGTAGATTGTGAACTGTTGTTTCTTGTTTCAGATGCAGCATTATCAGCAGGCTTTCCCGCAACAGCAGATGCTAGCTCAACATCAGCAGCCTCAACAGCAGGCATCTCCTGAGTATCTTACCTCTCCGCAAGAGTGCTCGCCAGCCTTAGTTTCCTATGCTTCATCACTTCCAGCTCAGGTTGGAACCATAGTGGACTCCTCTAATAGTGCCAGTAGGCAAGTATTTTTCTAGTTAATGCAAAGGAAATTACTGTGGAAATGGATTGAATCGATGAGTAGAGGCATTAGTGATTGATTCACAATTTTTCTTTTCCTAGTCCTTTCTTTTGTGCATCTCCATCCTTTCTATTGCCATCAATCAGTTCTAATTACTATTTGCAGATAAGGTTTAGCAACATGTAAAGGCATTCAGGCTAAGGAATTTATTGGTATGCATGTAAAAGTATTCTTTGTAATTTAAGTAGAAAGCTTTAGTAGCTGAAAATAAATAATCCTTATAGACAAGTTAACTTTCCTACTTATGTATTTCTACTTTCTATTAATTTGACTATTCATAAAGTTTGTATAATTTGATTTGATTTATACAGGAACAAAAAATTAAGTATATAATATCAGCAATCTATTTTTGGCATACTTGAATTTTGGCTATTTAGATATATTGGTTAATAGAATTACTTTATTGAGATGTATTTAAGCTTGTATCTTCTCTTAAAAGCTAAGAAGCCTAAATAGAACTGGTGGTCTCAGGCTTGCCTATAGATTCTTTAATGGTATATTAAATTGACTATAGATACATGAATGATATATTATGTATATATAAAATAACCCTTATTTAACTTTGCTTTTTGGGGAGCAGGGGGATAGGATCTGATTATATAGCCCTGGCTGGCCTGGAACTTGCTATGTAGACCAGGCTGGACTTGAACTCACAAAGATCCACCTGCCTCTGCCTCCTAAGTGTTGGAATTAAAGGTGTGCACCACACACCTGGCCTTAACTTAGTTTATTTATAAAGCAATCCTAGCAGTTCATCTTTTGTTGGTAGCTATAGGAAGGGAGTATCATTTTCAAAAGTAAAATTTGTCTGGTGTCTCCATGTAACTAGGAAATCAGGTCATTGTATGGTATTCAGTAGTGGTTTTAGAGTGATACTGTTTGGTATAGTGATGGATTTCACTTTGATGCCCTCATTGTGAGACTTAACAGCTGGTATTTATCAAGGCTTTTTTTTTTTAAAAACAACAACGACAACAAAACCACAGACTGTTCTTGCTTTACATTTAAATTACTCTCTTAAGTAACCCTGTGAGGTTGATAACTGTCACTTCTTTCTTATGGATGAGGAAGTTGAGGAATAAGGGCTTAAGGAACATACCCAGTATACTTTATATAGATGGTTATAGATTAGTGTGCCTCATGATGGTGGTTCATGTTCCAAGTGTTCTTTCTGTCCATCCTGTACCTGTAATCTGCCACCTGTGCAGATGAATACAGACCAGTAAAATGGTCTGCTTTCCTAAGAATTTTTAAAGTGAGGTGGGGCATTGAAAAGTTTCCTTAATTGTAATTTTTTTCTCAGTTTCTTTCTTTTGTCAATTATACTAGGTCAGTTGCTGAGAAAGAGGCAGTTGCAAATTTTACACATCAGAAGAACATCAGTCACCCACCTGATATGTCAGGGTGGAATCCTTTTGGAGAAGATAATTTTTCCAAGTTAACGGAAGAAGAACTGTTGGACAGAGAATTTGACCTTCTAAGATCAAGTAAGGGACACTTGAAGGCTTATTTTGCTTCACAGTAAAATAAAAGCTCTATAATTATTCAGAAAGGCCAAAGACAGTATTGAGCTGGTGTAAAGAAAGTTCTTTTTGTGCATTTAAGGGCAAAATTCAGGCCATCCTTTTTCATATACTATCAGACTATGTTCTGTCATGCATTAGAAATTAATTGCTTGATGATAACTATTAAACCCAAGATTGCTGATAGTATACTGATATCTTACCCTCAGAACTACTTATCTATAAATGTTAAATTCAAATTTTCTCCAAACCATGGAAGATTAATGTTCAAATAAAAAGGGAGACATTAATTAGTACCTTGCCTTATGAATCATTTTGCAGCTCTGTTTTCTTGCACACTCAGAAAATATTGTGTGTCTGAGACGCTCTTTGAAAATGCCTGAAGGAAAACACAGGCTACTACATTATGTTAATGTTTTGTCTTGCCCTTTTAATAAGTGGTGACATAAAAGGGCTGCTTTATTGTCCTGATATGGCCAAAGTTAAATACATTCTTTTTCACTTTAAATCTGATATTCCAGTGTTTTTACTTGGAACCATTATCTTTTCTGAAACTACCTAATATATCTGTCAAGCCTTGCCATATATATTTTAAAAGTGTTCTTTTTTGGAAGAAGGATGTGAGATGTTTTGAGTTTAGAATATTAAGAGCCAAAGCTCATTTTTGGAATACATAGGTAATTTTGTAGTTTCTGATGCTTATGTGTATGTATGTGCATGTATATGTCGTCAGTATGCACATACACAACTGTGTTTCCTCCTTTTGCATCTGAAGAGAAAGGTCTAACAAATATCCCTCAGTTTCTAATTTCTGTTTTATTTAGGTAACTAGCATTATGAACACATTTAGTAGATGAATTGCTCTTTCTGAATTAGTATATATTTTATGTAAAATTTGCAAATGGCCTGTATTCATGTAAGGCATTTATGTTTGACATCTAAATTTGTGTTTTGCATATTGGCGATTAAATACGGATATAAAATGAGTTCCAAGCCCATAATAAAGATTTGTTAACTTTGGTAAAAATCAAACTTACATCACATTAAAAAATTTTAAACCACAACATTTTTGTTTGGCATTTTTCCTGGAGTTTGTTAAATAGCTGCAAAAGCACAGTTTAAATAGATGCTCTCTTTTAGAAGGACAGGACAGTAAAGGGAGATATAGGAGGTACTCAAATAATTGTGATTTACAGGATTATTTGAATTTTTACATGTGTATGAAGAGAGAGAGAGAGAGTGTGTGTGTGTGTGTGTGTGTGTGTGCCCCGCACATGTTCGCAGGTGTATGGGACATACGTATGTGGATGTGCATGCACATGTGTGTATGTTTGTGGAGCTCCAAAGTTAGGAGTCTTTCATTGATTTCCATCTTATTCTTTGAGGCAGAGTCTCTCACTTAAACCGAGAAGTCAACAATATAGCTAATCTAGATAGCCAGGTGGAATGGGAATCTTTTGTCTCTATCTTCTGAGCACTGGAATTACAGGAGGGCACTATACCCATATTGCATTTACAATGGGAATCTGAAATCTGGTCCTCATGCTTCTGGGATAAATACTTCAACCACTGACCCATTTCTGCAATCCAGGATTATTTTAAAAGTAGAAGGCACCAATTTTAATGTGCTCCTGCTCTGACAAGAGTTTACTAAATAAATACTTTTGATTTTTTAAGTTAAAAATACTTTTTTTTCTTTAAAAAGTCAACTGAGGGAGTAGTAAAGGATTTAATTAGTTTGCATTTTATAAAATGTGCTATTTGTTTTATTTGACATAGGCAGAAAGGGTATGTGAACATGCCTGCATGTATAATTTCATCAAAATTAGGTTTATCTCTTAAAAGTGTGAAACTATTTTTAAACTTTAAAATCAGGTAGTGTGTATGGCTTGGATATGTATTTGTGCACCTGTGTGTACCAAAGACAGTTCAGACTTCATTGCAGTATTAATTATAGAAAGATGCTAGGTTCCAAATAAAAGTGCAGGGACAACTTTATCTGCCGGTCAGACTTGGAATGACCTCTGTCATTTGAAAACCATCTTAGAGCCCCGGAGCTATAGGTATTGCTACCAGGCCTTTGGTACTTACTTCAGCATGTAGCAGCAGAAAACATGAATTCTGACCCCCGATGATGGCAACTCATGGAAACGTAGTGCCGTTAAAGTCACTTAGTTGCTGTTAAGTCTCATCTCCACCTTCCCCCCCACACCCCACCCCCCCCAAACCATAAACTGGGATAGATGGAGCTGTACCTCATGGGAGCTGTCAGGAAAACTAAACGAAGTGATTATCTCAGAAAGTCTGGACATAGGACATGAATGCCACCACCCTTTCCTCATTGTTTGGATGCAGCTTAGGCTTTAACTGAAGAGGTTTGACCATTAGCTGGTATTAAAGAATTACATTTAGATTACCAAGTTTCTTGGTAAGTTAAAATCAAATTAGAAAGAGCTTTGAGAGCAAGCATGTCTATAGCAGATGGGACAAATGACAGCAAGGAAACAGGTGGTAAAGTATTCCATTCCCTTAGTATTTAGTAGTCACTGCATTGGAATTAGAAGAGGTAGCATCTGACAGTTAAAACTATTCTGATAGGCAAAGACCTCTTCCAGAACCTTAATTTCAGTAGAAGGCTATACTAACACAGAGAAGCTTGATGGCTGCTCATTATTGGTTGGTTCTTCTGTTCCCAACTTTTTCCAAAATGGAGAAATTATTGATGCATTTGAAATGCCAAATCAAATATTTGTACCTTTAGTTCTTGGCACAAATACTTAAGAGTTTTTCAAAATTGTTTCTGAAATTACATAATCTGCTTAGTGAAGTGCTTTCTGGGAGACATGGAAAATCTCCCCTTGGTTGCTGAGGCGCCACTGGTCTGTGTAGCACTGTAACGGCTGCAGCGCGGCTGATGAGAAGCTGCCGTGCACTTATGGTTTTACCGTTAACATGGTTCATGGTTGTTTTTTAATAGAAAAGGTTATGTTGTCTAAAAATATATAGCTTGTATGTTTTGTGTGGAAAATAATTCTAAAATCCTTTATTTTGAGATATTAAAATTAAAATAATTGATAACTTTTTTAGTACTTTTTAGAAAAGCCTATGACAGGCATTAGACATATGAAATGAACTACTGTTTTTTTTCTTTCAGTGTAAATGAGTATAATTCATAGTTCAGAATCTTTCACTGGTTCTTATTTAAATCCAATACATTAAACCAAGATTAAACATTAGTAATAAAGCTTATCTCAATGATATATATGTATTTTTAATTGAGCTTACTGGCATTGTCTTAATATTTACTATTGTTTAATAGTAATTGGTATGCCAGGTGTTTTGGGGAAAATTTCAACTTACATTTGTTTAGATAGTTGTATGCTTGTAAATGTTAATTAAGAAGAATAATGAGTCTTTTTGTTGGCAATAGACTCATTGTTTTCTGTTTAAAATTTTGTCAAAATAACTAAAAGGACGGACAGGACAGTGAAGACTGGTTGCCTTGCAAGTCTACTGAATGTGTTGTTTATTTAAGAAGACAGAATAAAATAGATGTAAATGTCAGAATCTAATTTATGGCAAAACATTAATAATCACTCTTTTCCTAAAGCTCCTTTAGACCTATGTCTTTAATTCAGAGTACAATTTTTCAGGCATATTAGAACAGTTCCACAAGTATCAGATGAATACTTTTAAAACCCTGTTCATTGCTAAGCATGATACTGTACACCTTTAATTCCAGCTTTCAGGAGGCAGAGGCGGGTAAATCTCTTAGTTCTAGGCCAGCCTGGTCTATGTAGTGAGACCCTGTCTAAACCAAAAACCAAACAAAACCAAACAAACATAACAAAATACTCAGTTTATTATTATTATTTATTCTTATTTATCTTTGGTCTTTGAGATCACTTCCCCCTTAACCAGAAGAATTAGCACTTTATAGTATTTTAATTATATTGTGATATTATGGGAAATACTTTGCTTCCAGGATTTTTAAATCTAGCAATCTCACCATCTGAAAAGAATCTTTTTTTTGGTCAACCAGCACAGTTATTGTGGTAAAGCAGGATGAGGTAAGTTTCTTACATTGGGCCTGTCAAACTCCGGCTTTGTTCTAATCTAAATAAAACCATTCATTTGAAACTTACTTAGACGTTAAGAGTAACTGTATGTTTCAGATATAGCTCCACATAAGGATTTTGTTTTTATCACTACATAATTGTTTAAGAAAGTGTGTATTTATTTTATATTTTGTGTTCTGATTATGTGATTTTTATAAAAATGATTTAAAAATGTTCCATTAAAATTTAGTCTGTTTTGTGGAACAATGACAACATGGTTCATTTTGTTATAAATTTATTCTGATTTCTGTTTTAAAGTAATTGAGCAAATACATTTTACATAAAGCAGTATTCTGTGTTTTTACCCTTGGAGACCTCTATATAGCAATTAGCTTACACCCCACATCAAGTTTCTGCCTTTGTCATGACTACACGGTACTGTGTATAATATTTACCACGGTTTACTAGATTGACGGAGATAATGTATTAAGTGAGTAAGAGCTCAAAGAGCTTAGCAGTCATTTTACAGTTTCAGAAGCTGGGGAACCATTGTTATAATAGTGTTTTATAAAATTGGAGACTATTAAGATGGGAATTCCGTGGTGGCACATGTCTTTAACCCAGTGCTCGGAGGCATAGGCAGGCAGATCTCTGTGAGTTCAAGGCCAGTCTGGTTTACATAGTGAGTCTGGGGCTACAGGGAAACCCTGTCTCTGGAGAAAAAAAAAAAAAAAAAAATGGATTCCCAAATTTGTACTTAGATCATCTGATTCATTAAGTTGTTTGACAGGGCAAGTAACTGTTTTGTACTAGACTCTTGACAATTAATGAATAAGGCTCTTCTAACTCAGAATTAAGTCTCTACATACTCTTAGTCTTGATTTTTAAGAATGAGGGCTCCTAGATATTACTATTGTGGTTCTCACTCTGAGTTAGCCTCCCATTTGTCTTTCTACTTCCCTATTTCCTTTGTCCATACTGTTTTACACAACAGCATCTAGAAACTATGGAAGAGTGGGGAATCTAGAAGGACTCAGTGTGCAATCCCTGGTTTACAGTACCTGTAAGTATACTCAGGACCTGACCAAATAGATGTCCACAAATCATCTGTATGACACAGAATCTTAGGGCTGTCTTTAACATGTCATCGTGGCTCCCACCACAATACGTTAGGAATCCTTCATCATATAAATTGGTCTCTGTCTTTATTTTTACAGAATGATGTTATGAAACTAGCCTCTCCTTAATAGGTGTTTTAGCAACAAGGTCTGGAAAAGTATTTTAGGTGCAATGACCATTTATTACTGATTTCCTGAATTAAATATGAATTTATTGTTAGAAAATAGCATCTAATAGAAAATTTCACTGTTATCAATCCATTTGACTATTGCAATTGAAATGTAGAGGTTAACTTTAAGAAGTTTTGTGTGTTCCAAAATCATTTGTCATATATATTTACTCACTATCAGTGTCTGAACAAAATATTGTCAATAAAATGTAAACAATCCAGTTTTATGTGAATGTTGTACAGTTTGTCTTGGTTATAAAAATCTGGTAATTGACCGGGTGTGGTGATGAACGCCTTTAATCCCAGCACTTGGGAGGCAGAGGCAGGCGGATCTCTGT
>NW_008347189.1:1485104-1533978 GCF_000622305.1 Nannospalax galili
AAGGGGAAACCCTTTCAAAAAAAAAAAAAAAAAAAAAAAAAAAAAAAAAAAAAAAAAAAAAAAAAAATCTGGTAGTTGATCCCTTGTTTCAGGCGTTTTAAAAAATGAGTTTTTCGTATGAAAAGTATTCAGGATATTACCCCCTCCAGGGCTCTGCCTCTCAAGAGTAATTTCCTTAGGCCAGCAGTGTCTGGGAGTACACATTAAATTACAAAATTATTATTCGGGACATTGTCTTATTAGGGGCTTTCTGCTTTATTTTGAAACATTCATTTTTAGGATTTGTAATTCTATTTGAATTCCTCCCCCAACCTCCAGTCCTTAAAATTAATTGAATACAACATAAATTACTCAAAGAATTCATGAAAATAAGCTAGTGTAAACAGGGATTAGGATTCCTTAAATGGCTACAGAAGAAAGACCTATTCCTAGGAATCCCTAAAATGTCTTTCATAATGTCTCAAACAGTATAATTTTGATTGCTAAGAATCAGGAAAGAGGCAGTGTAAAAAAATATCAGCAAGTTCTTAGTTGATTTATAAATAAATGTCTGCTATAGGAGCTGTTTAAGAACGGGAGTATCACCATTTCTAGGGAATGAAGATACATGAATTCTTTCAAACATGCCAGGCCTGCTGCCTTCAGCCTGTTTCTGTTTTCTTCCTGGATGCTCTTTCCAGACTTTACACCCCCAGTCTCTGTTGTCTTTTCAAGCCCTGTAATTAGTAGAATTGCTCTTTGTAATTGCCCACTCTAATTCCGTTTAGTCTGCCCTACATTTTTCTCTATAGCTTACAAGTTTTTAACATACCGCATACATTTCTTATAATGCCTATTTTTTTTTTCCACTTAAGCATATAAACTACATGAGGGTAGGGGTCTTTATTTTGTTTGATGTTACATGCCAATTGCCCAGAAGAGTGCTTGGTACATACTAAATACTCAGATATTTGTTGTATGAATAAATAAACTCTGTGTGTGTGTGTGTGTGTGTGTGTGTGTGTGTGTGTGTGGTTTGATAGTATAAAATATAAGAAATGAATAATGTTAATTTTTGTGACTATTGAGAACTAGGATTTACCTATCTTATGAACAACCATTTGCAGTATTCTATAGATTTTTGATGGAAGTCTGCTGACTATGTCTTTGTTAATAAGCAGGGTTTAAACTAAGTTCAATATATTGCAAATTATAGGTAGCTGGTATTAAGTGAATTAGTTTAGTAAGTAAATTTATTTAATAAAGGCTAGCACTGATTATATTCTTAAACTTGCTTTTGTAACAACAAATATATATTAACTTTAGATTAAGCCTCAATACTTAGAATAATGGGGCTATGACATATTTTTCCAAAAGGCTGTTGCTTTGTTTAATTTTTATGTTGATTTATACTGTATTTCACTTTTGATTTAAAACCATCTTTATTTTATGTTATTTTTGTTTTGTTTCATCTTATTTTTACAGACAGGCTCGAGGAGAGAGCATCCTCAGATAAGAATATAGACCCACTCTCTGCTCCACATTACCATCCTCCAGAGGATCCTTTTGGTTCTGTTCCTTTCATTTCTCACTCAGGCAAGTTACATGTCTAACACCACTATCATTGAAAATAAAAGAACAAGGTAGCAAAACTGTTCTACTTTAAAAGAGAAGAATTAGGTGTTAGGTAGAAAGTAGAATAGAAAATTATCTTAACTGTTAGCCATCCTAGTCTTCCTGTTGTTTGAGCCACTGAGTTATTGTACCTTTGCCAATATGGAAAGATGCTGATTTACATAGTGGAAACATTACTCTTTTCACTGGTTATTATTTTTAAACCATGCATGAAAATATATCTCATATTTAAATACATTTAAAATAATTTAATATTTAGCTTCTACTTAGAAATTAGATCTTTTTCTAGCTTATATACTCTCACGATTGTACTTTAAAAATATTAATAATTTTGTATTTGGCACAATCATTTTGTTTTACCTACTCTCATATCCATCCTTTTGATTTCAGGTCAGAAGTTAAATGCTAATACTATTCACTACATAAAAATATTTTTATTAATAATTTCAAAGTAATTGTCCAATAGAGTACACTGATCAGGAGAGTTTTTAATTGCTGTCATTTATCTTGCTCTTTGCAGTTACTGGGCACAGTCCGTATTACTCCCATTTCTCCTTGCTGCCTTCTCATTGTCACTTTCCTAGATGACACAGCATCCTTGGTGGGGAAAGCTATGTGGATCGACTTCATCTGTTTAGATGTGGTTCCTCACACTCCTACTATATAAGTCAAAAGGGCATTATTTTTCTTTAATTTCAAAATACTCCACCATAGTTTTAAGAATCGTAGCACTCAATGTTGTGAGCTGCTAATGCAGGTTGCAGGAAGCTGTTTCAATTTTAGCTCCTGAACCCCTCTAGCTCCATTATCCTCTGCAGACTTGCACATAACCATGCAGACCACTTCTGAGGTACCCTGGGAGAGTGAGCCTGCGGTCAAGAATTGGGGAAAGCTCTTTTCTACAGAAACCCTGATTTTGACATTGACTTAAGGATTTTGTAATTAGCAATATGCTCACAAATTTGAGCTTGATTGTCATTGTTGTTTTATTTAACTTTGTGTACATTCTCTATTAGACTTGAAGCTTAGTGATGGTTGGAAATGTGACTTGTGTTTGATCTTGCCCTGTAACCAACCCAATAGTAACTTCATAGTCGCTGTATGAAAACATTATGGGTATCCATAAAAAGTACTTATAATACTTCTTAGTAGGAGATGATAAAAATGCCCCTTGCTATTAATATCTTCCCTTCAAAGCCTAAAAAAAATTGTGAACATTAATATTGGAATGGCTTGATTATGAAAAATTATGTAAAGTGGGGAATAGGCCTAGGAAAAATGTGCCTTAGAGAGAGGAAAAAGTGAACATTATGATAGCAGTGTTAATTTTCTACTTTGTAGATCCAAAGTATAACTAAAATAAAAATCTTAAGTAGATATCATTGGCCTATATATTAAAATGCTTAGAAATGCTTTGTTGTTGAGCAGCTGGAGAGATGGCTCAGCGGCTAAGAGTACTGGCTGCCCTTGCAGAGAACTTGGGTTTGATTCCCAGCACCCACATGGTAGCTAACAGCTGCCAGTAACTCCAGTTCCAGGGGAATTTGACACTGTGTTCTGACCTCTATGGGCACTGCACAACACAGGAGCACTTACATATTTGCAGGCAATTACACTCATATGCATAAGATTAAAATAATGAATAAAATAGTAAAAACAGAAATACTTCTGTATATAATTTTAGGTAAAAATTAGGTATTGGGGGCATTCATTTTCCTCTATCAGTAAAAGAGATGAAATTACTGAATTAACCTCCTCATAAACTTTATGGGAAAAGTTGGGAGAGGGAAAATGAGAAAGAATTATCTCCAATAAAACGACATTCCATCTAGCATGGTGAGAGCAAGTAAGCACCTGAAGATTTTCTAAGTGTGAGTACATGTGTAATATAGAATTAGTAGATGTGGTGTCAGCCATTGTACTTGAATTTGTAAGTTGACAATTACTGCACAGAATTTAATTCTAAGTAAAGCATGGACAGTACTGCTTGAAATAAAATTAATACAATTATGCATTGGAATGCTGTTAAAAAGTTACTGTTAGGTCCAATGCTAATTTGTATTTAAGAAGAACCATGGTCCTAAATCTAGTGTTCCTTATACTGGTTTTGCTAGGGAATTGTGCTGTTTATTTATTTGCTGTGTTTATTATTGTCTTGGAATGTAGACTATGTTGGCCACAAACTTGAGATCCTTGTCCTGCTTCAGCCTCCCCAGTACAGGGATGGCAGGCATATGCCACCCCAGAGAACATTCATTTTATTTTAAAAGAAAAAGAATTGTTAGAAATTAATTAACTAATTAATTAGCTAATTGAGATGATAGGAATCAAACTCTGGACCTTATGTGTACTAAACAAGCATCCTACCAGAGCTTCCAAGCCCTCTTAGAACTTTAAATCTTGAATTTTTTTTTCCATTTTATTTTCTTCAGTTTAACATTTTATAAAATGATTTTCAATTTTTTAAATTTAAATAATAAATGTGGGACGATGACGCAGCAGTTAAGAGGGCTTACTGTTCTTGCAGAGGACCAGAGTTGGGTTCCCAGCACCCACATTGTGGCTCACAACTGCCTAAATCTCCAGCTACAGGAGATCCAACACCTGTGATCTTCACAGGCACCTGATTCACATGAACATACCAACACACATACACATGATTTGTAATAATAATAATTTTTTAAAAATGCAGGTAGTTTAAAAGTCAAATTTAGTATTATAATGAAAAAAAATCTTCCCTGACCCTTCCTTCCTTTTCCCTGTTAAAACTACCTAGAGATAATTTTTCAGTTTTGATATTTTAATATATAATGCTTATTATTTTTTTTTAACCTCCTCCCATACTGATTTTAGATAGTATGTGTAAAGTTCCTATTTGGGAAGTAGAGATTTAGGCTAATTATACTGCTAGCCCTTCTCATATGCATAAATTCACCTACACTTATGCAGTTGTGTGCCACATAACAATATTTTGGTCAATGAAGGACCAAGTACATGACTGCCACCCACGGTAGCTCAGTGGTGAAGCCTGTGATAGTGTGCATAAGGCCCTGTCTTTGACCTCCAGCATTTAACTAATACATATACTGGGACATAGGCTTGTAGAGGATTATTTTGATAATGTTAATGGATATGAGGAGACTCAGGGCCATTTCCTGGACTGTATAAAATAGAGAAAGTAAACCTAATACTAGCTTGCATTCATCTTTCTGTTTCCTGATTGTGTAATGTAACCAGCTGCGTAAAGCTTCTGTTGCCTTAACTTCCCTACCATGTTGGACTGTACCTGGAACTGTGAGCTAAAACAAACCCCCTCTCCCTTAAAAAGTACATCTATACTTATGATAATAATTGTATATTTGAGACAGGGTCTCCCCATAGCCCCAGCTGGCCTAGAACTCACTATGTAGACCAGGCTGGCCTTGAACTCACAGAGATCTGCCTGCCTCTGCCTCCCGAGTGCTGGGACTAAAGGTGTGTGCCACCATACCCAGCAATAGTTATCTTTTATAAATACACCATCAAGGGGCTGGAGAGATAGCTTAGTGGTTGAGAGCACTGGCTGTTTTTGCAGAAGACCCAGGTTTGAATCCCAGCACCCACATGGCAGCTAAGAACTTTCTGTAAGTCCAGTACCAGGGGATCCAATGCCCTCTTCTATCTTCTGTGGGCACTACATGACACAGGTGCACTTACATACATGCTAGCAATACACTCATACACATAAAAATAAATAAAAAATATTTAAAAAAAAATACCATCAAATGTTCTCATGAAAAGGACTAACTGCATTTCTCAGCAAGGAGTCCAGTTGCTAACTGATGCGTGGTGGATTTTATGGCTATCTTTTCCTCCCATCCCTGAGCACAGTATGACTCAAGAGGTTGTGGTTGAATATGTGTGTACAGTCAGTCTCTGTCTCTGTCTCTGTCTCTCTGTTTCTCTCTCTGTCTCTGTCTCTCTCTCTGTCTCTCTGTCTCTCTCTCTCTCTCTCTCTGTGTGTGTGTGTGTGTGTGTGTGTGTGTGTGTGTGTCTCTTTCTCTCCCCGCATATGCATGCTTGGGTGTCTTTGATCACTCTTCAACTTACATATTGAGGCAAAGCCTCTCACTGAGCTATTTTGTCCTCTCTCACTATTTTGGCTCATCTCACTGGCCAGCTTGCTCTGGGGAATCCCGTTTTCACCTACTGTCCTTTGAGATACAGGGGCTATCACAAGCTTTTACATGTGTTCTGGGGATCTGAACTCTGGTTCCTCACACTTGTGTGCTAAGCGCTTTTAGCTTTTGTGCCATCTGCCCAGCCAGCCTATGTGCAGTTTTTGAGCGTGTAGATTCCTCGCCTCTTAAGTTCAGCATACCGCAGTCACATCCCTTCTGTAAGGCTTTGTTTTCTCTGGAGTTGGTTACTATGTTTATAATTACTCTGATTTTGTTTGCTTATTTTGTACCCTATCATTAATTCGTCTACATTTGGAAATATAAATTCCTCCCAAATTAAGACTTCAATTTTGCTTGGTTCAGTCTCTCATTGGGACTCTGAGGTGTGAATTGACTGCTTTCTGGGCTTGCCACATTCTCCTATCCGAGCGTTTTCTTTCACTCTTTATTCTTCCTGGAAATTCCAGGATTTCCTTTGCTCTTTTTTCATCTACTTGTGAAGAATCCCTTCTAGATTTTTCTTGACAGTGTATAATGATAGGGTAAGTTTTAGACTTTGTTGCCTCAGCTTAGCTCCTTTCCCCAAACTGACACTTGATTGACAGTTTGGTTGGGGAAATAATTATAGGTGCATGCAATTTTTTTTCTATGATTTCTCTTTTAGGGGAGATGGGGGAGAAGCATTATCTTGCTATGTAGCCCAGGCTGGCTTCATACATGAGCTCCTGCTGCCCCAGCCTCCTGAGTGCTCGGATTTTCCTGGATTGCAGAGCAGTGCTTCATTGTCTTCTACTTTCTCATATGGTTGTGGAGAAAACTGAAACCATCCTGATGACTGACCTGCCTCTGTCATCCCAAATCCCCTCTGTTTCTCCATGGCCATTTTTAGTATCTTAATAAGTTGAAACTTTTTTTTTTTTTTTTTGAGGATGGGACTCCCTGTATCCCTAGTTGGCCTGGAGCTCTCTATGTGGACCAGGCTAGCCTCAAACTTACAGAGATTTGCCTGCCTCTGCCTCCCAAGCACTAGGATTAAAGGTGTGTGCTACCATGCCTGGCCTAAATTGAAACATTTTAAGATATTTTATCTTTAAAATCTTTTGTATTCATTGTACAGAAGACCTACTGTAAACACATTATTTTCTCATATCTTTTTGTTTTGTAAATTCTGTTACTAGGATATTGTGCATCATGAATTGACTGTTTTAGTTTTAAAAAACCTTTCTCTACATTTTTTTGTATTTGCATCTTAGAAATTCTCTTAACTTTATAGCATTTCTAATTGCAAATGTCATCTTACTATTTCTTGATGCAGCCTATTTTCAAAATATTTTTTTTATTTTTATTTTATGTGTACAAATGTATTACCTGCATATATGTAAGTGCACCTGTGTCATATAATGCCCACAGAGGTCAGAAGAGGGCATCGGATCCCATGGAACTGGAGTTACAGACAGTTGTTAGCTGCCAAGTTGGTGCTGGGGACTGAACCCAGGTCCTCTGCAAAAGCAGCTCTTGCTCTTAACCACTGAGCCATCTCTCCAGCCCTGAAGTAATATATTTTCATTTCTCTGAGAATAGTTTTTCACATTTCATTATGGTTTTTCTTTTATTTTCCATTTTAAGAATTTCAACAAATGAATGTTAATCTTTTGCTTCCCAAAGAAGGTAGTTTATAGGGCTGGAGAGATGGCTCAGCAGTTAAGAACACTGACTGCTCTTGTAGAGAACCGAAGTTCAGTTCCCAGCACCCACATGCTGGCTTATCAACCACCTGTAACTTCAGATCCAGGGCATCTGACACCCTCTTTTGGCCTCTTGTGTACATTGTACAGGGTACATTTACATACATGCAGGCAATACACTCATACACATAAAATAAAAACAATAAATTTTGTTCGAGTCATCCCTGCAGCCTGGGTGCTGCGTGTGAGTTGGACATGGTCCGGGCCCACCCTGCTCTCTATGACTTCACGCTTTCCCCTCAAGGCACCTGAGGAAGTGTACCATGGAGAGGAGGAGGTAGAGACCTTTGCCTGAAAGCAGAAACTGCTCAACTCATGTCCCTTATCATCAATACTTTCTATTCAAACAAGGAAATTATTTTTCTTCGGGAGTTGATCTCTAATGCTTCTAATGCCTTGGACAAGATTCGCTATGAGAGCCTAACAGACCCTTCCAAGTTGACAGCGGTAAAGGGCTGAAAATTGACATTATCCCCAACCCTCAGGAACGCATCCTGACTCTGGGGGACACAGGCATTGGCATGACCAAGGCGGACCTCATAAATAATTTGGGAACCATTGCTAAGTCTGGCACTAAGGCTTTCATGGAGGCTCTCTAGGCTGGTGCAGACATCTCCATGATTGGGCAGTTTGGTGTTGGATTCTATTCTGCCTATCTAGTGGCAGAGAAAGTGGTTGTTATCACAAAGCACAATGATGATGAGCAGTATGCCTGGGAGTCCTCTGTGGGTGGATCCTTCACTGTACGCACCACAGACCATGGTAAGCCTATTGGTTGGGGCACCAAAGTGATCCTTCACCTTAGAGAAGACCAGACAGAGTACTTGGAGGAGAGGAGGGTCAAGGAAGTGGTGAAGAAGCACTCACAGTTCATAGGCTATCCCATCACACTCTATTTGGAGAAAGAATGAGAGAAGGAGGTAAGTGATGATGAGGAAGAGAAAGGTGAGAAAGAGGAGGAAGATAAGGACGATGAGGAAAAGCCCAAGATTGAAGCTGTGGGATCAGACGAGGTTGATGACAGTAGCAAAGATAAGAAGAAGAAAACCAAGATCAAGGAGAAATACATTGACAGGAAGAACTGAACAAGACTAAACCCGTTTGGACCAGAAACCCACATGATATCACTCAGGAGGAATACGGTGAATTCTGTAAGAGCCTTACCAATGATTGGGAAGACCACTTGGCAGTCAAGCACTTCTCTGTGGAAGGTCAGCTGGAATTCAGGGCATTGCTCTTCATCCCTCCGTGAGCTCCCATTGACCTCTTTGAGAACAAGAAGAAGAAGATCAAACTCTGTCTTTCGTGTGTTCATCATGGGCAGCTGTGATGAGTTGATACCAGAATATCTGAATTTTATCCATGGTGTGGTTGACTCTGAGGATCTACCCCTGAACATCTCCCGAGAAATGCTCCAGCAGAGTAAAATCCTGAAAGTCATTTGCAAAAACATTGTGAAGAAGTGCCTTGAGCTCTTCTCTGAACTGGCAGAAGACAAAGAGAACTACAAGAAATTCTATGAGGCATTCTCTAAGAATCTAAAGCTTGGAATCCATGAAGACTCCACCAATCGGCAACGCCTCTCAGAGCTACTGTGCTATCACACCTCAGTCTGGAGATGAGATGACTTCCCTGTCAAAATATGTGTCTAGCATGAAGGAGACACAGAATTCCATCTACTACATCACTGGTGAGAGCTAAGAGCAGGTGGCCAACTCTGCCTTTGCGGAGTGTATGCGGAAGCAGGGCTTTGAAGTGGTATATATGACTGAGCCTATTGATGAGTACTGTGTGCAGCAGCTGAAGAAGTTTGATGGGAAGAGCCCGGTCTCTGTGACCAAGGAGGGCCTGGAACTTCCAGAGGATGAGGAGAAGAAGAAGAAAATGGAGGAGAGCAAGGCCAGGTTTGAGAATCTCTGCAAGCTCATGAAGGAAATCATGGATAAGAAGGTTGAGAAGGTGACAATCTCCATTAGGCTTGTGTCTTCGCCCTGCTGCATTGTGACCAGCACCTATGGCTGGACAGCCAACATGGAGCAGATCATGAAGGCACAGGCACTTCAAGACAATTCTACAATGGGCTACATGATGGCCAAAAAGCAACTGGAGACCAACCCTGACCGCCCCATCATGGAGACCCTATGGCAGAAGGCTGAGGCGGACAAAAATGACAAGGCTGTCAAAGACCTGGTGGTGCTGCTGTTCGAAACCGCTCTGCTGTCCTCTGGTTTCTCCCTTGAGGATCCCCAGACCCACTCCAACTGCATCTACCACATGATCAAACTAGGCCTGGACATTGATGAAGATGAGGTGGCAGCAGAGGAGCCCAGTGCTGCTGTTCCTGATGAAATCCCCCACTCGAGGGTGATGAGGATGCATCTTGCATGGAAGAAGTAGATTAGAGTTCCCACCTGGAAGCCCTGCCCCCTGTATAGTCCTGCTGTGAGCGGCTCCCCCAGCAGCCTGACCCACCCGCCTTTCTGCTGCTGTCTTAGTGGTTACTCTCCTGTCTTTGTTGGTGTCTTAAGGCAGGAAAATTCCCTCCCTCACTAAATAGCAGGGTTGGGTGTTGTGTATTGTGTTTTTTTTTTTTTCTGAAATTAAAAGTATGCAAAATAAAAAAAATTTAAAAAGAAAAACAAAGAAGGTAGCTTATAAACTGAACTAACTGAACTTGAAGGATGTAAAGAATTCTGCTTATCAAACATAATGTTCTCCAGGTACAGAGTCCTTTAACTTGATATAGATGACTGAGGGGAAAATATTATGGGAACTAGAGAAAAGGAGACTTGGGAAGGGCCAAATCAACCCTGACTTCCTTGTATAACTGAACTTCACCATAATGTATTTTAATGAAAAGAATATTGCTGGTTTCAGTGTTTTAAAGGCTTTTTAATTCAGAAAGGATATCAAACTTTGGTTCTGTTCTTACAGTGTCTTCATCACGTTTTTATTCCAGTTATGCTGGCTTTTTAAAATGTCGTAGGTAATGTTGCTTCTGTATTTTGTAAGCCTTAGTGCATGATTTATGATTTTTTGTTTTTAAAATATGTAGTAGAATTCACCTTGAAACAACCTGAGCTTTAAGTTTTCTTTTTGGATTTTTCAGTACATAGTTAATTTTGTTAACAGATAAAATGCTCTTAGATATTCAAGTTTTTCCAAGTTTTCCAAGATATTCAAGTTTTGGGAGTTTTGTCTTTTTTTTTTTTTGAGTATAAATTTTGGAATATTTTTTTTCTCCCTAGGAAAATTGCCTATTTTGTGTAAGACACTAGGTTTTATTGATAAGGGTTTAATTGTGCTCTTTTTGTTTGTTTTCGTTTTTGGGTTTTTGTTTTTTTGGTCTTATTGAGACAGGGTCTCTCTATAGCCATAGCCAGCCTGGATTTGTTACGGAGGCCAGGTTGGCCTTACAAAGATCCGCCTGCCTCTGCCTCCCAAGTGCTGGAATTACAGGCATGCACCACCGTACCCGGCATTTGTCTGCTCTTTTAATTCATTGATTTAGACTATAATTTTCCCCATCTCTGTACTTTGAGAATAACTTGCAAATATATTATTTTCATATAATAAATATGTCTAGCTTCTCAAACAAGGCTTACACACTTGATTTTATGTTTTTACCCCAGTGCTGGGGACGGACTCGGGGCCTTGTACATACTAGGCAAGTGCTCTAATGCTGAGCTACCTCTCTGTCCTATACAGATTTAATTTTTTTAACCTTTATTTTATTTTTATTTTGGGTGTTTGGGGGGAGCATGTATAATGAAGGTCAGAAGACAACTTACAGAAGCTGTCTTTTCTGTCCACCATGTTAGGTTCCAGGGATCAAACTCAGGTTTCCAGGCTTGGTGGCAAGTGCTCTTATCTGCTGAGCCATCTTGCTGGCCCTACACTGAGTTTTTTGTTTGTTTGGGGTTGTTTATTTTTATTTTATGTGTATGAGTGTTCTGCCTGCTTGTATGTAAGTGCACCCATGTCATGCAGTACCCATGGAGAACAGAAGAGGGCATTGGAGCCCCTGGAACTGGAGTTGGGATGGTTATTAGCCTCCATGTGGGTGCTGGGATTGAAACTGGGGTCTTCTGCAAAGAGCAGCCAGTACTCTTAACCACTAAGCCATCTCTTCATCCCCTACTCTGATGCTTTTAAAGTACAGATATTTAACCTGCAGATTTCTTTTTAAGCATTGTTAGTTTTAGCTCATACATTTTAATATGCTGTTTACCATTCAGTTCAAATACTTCTAATTTCTCACAAGTTCTAAACAAAGTGAAAGTAAGACTTTGTTGGCTTGTTATTCAGTAAAGATCATATTATTGTTAAACGTACTCTTAATTTGAATACAGATATAGTTTATAATTAGCTGCAATCATACTAAGTTTTCTCTGGTATCTGTAAGTTTTTTTGAGTCAAGATTATGTCATTTATTTTCTTCCCAACTAATGATTCTCATGTTACCAGCAGAAATGCTGTGCTGGGCGCAGTGAGATGATGATTGAATGCAGTACCCACCTGAAAAAGCATGTAGAAGTAGTGTTCAGCCAGGTGAGGTGGAGGTGGCGCACCCTGCAATCCCAGTGCCCAAGAGGCTGAAGTGGGAGGACTCAAATTCAAGGCTTGTATGTCTGAAAATCAAAACAAAACACGAATACAGTAGTCATTTCTGAGTCATCTCCTTTCTCAGGGCATTATTTTACCAGTAGTTTGTACCACATAGGATATGTGATTATATTATACTACAAGATGGCCCTGTTTTATTAAAAACAAATTCCGAAACATATCAAGGGTTAATAAATTGCTAAAATTGTATTTGAAAGGGTTTTTTTTTGATATATGGTTTATATTAACTCCTTCATTTAGATTTCTTATATTACATTTTATTTTTATTTTGGCTCAGATTTAATGAATTGCTTTGGGTCTAAATACCAGCCATCTTGTAAGATGATTAGGGGGTCTAAGTTTATTCCTTTAGATTTAGTTTATAATTCATGAGGGTCAAGAAATTTTCTATTTCAAGATGTTAGCAATGTCAGTTACCATATATTAAATTCTGCTGCTGCACATACTATAGAAACTGAGGTTCAGAGGAGTTTAGTTACTTGCTTTAGGTCACATAATTCATAAATAGGAGTCCAATTGTGATTCTAAACTGGTGTGTAGAAGTAGCAAAAAAGGGGTTAAGTAATTTAAAATAAGAATGTATAGTGTGAATCGAGTCCCAAAATAGAATGGGCAGTTTATAGCATCTTTTGTTTGGAGATACTGCTCACGGCTTTATCGTTTTCATCTACTTGGACCCTGTCACTTGGCCTGCTCTGAAAGCCATAGGTGAGACTTTGTTAAAACCTTTTCCCAATCCACTAATCCTTAGGCCTAACATGATACATTGCTGAGAAATGATGGCAGGCAGTATGTTACCAATTCGAATGAGCTTTAAAGCCTCACAGCCCCTCCCTCCTGTCTGAGTGATGAGACAAAGGGCATGTAATTATAATAGCAGTTTCAAGCCATTTAGCCTCTATAATCTGATAGCAAAGAAAAGAACAGCAAAACAGAATTTTCTTACTAGAAGCTTCTTACATGATTAGAATTGTACCAACTGCCCTCTGAGTGCAAACCTGATTAGAAGAATGATGATATAGACAGATGGTGCAGTATTTCTCCTTGCAGAGGGGGTTTATGAATGTTTTGAACTTTTGGTCTAGTTTCTGAAGGTCCATTCACTTAAGAGTACTTATTTTGCAGTATTTAAAATAGTGAAGCATTAACTAAGATCCCACTTTTTTTTTCTGGCCTTTTTGAGACAGGGTCTCCCTGTAGCCCCAGCTGTCCTGGAATTCACTATGTAGGCCAGGTTGGCCTTGAACTCACAGAGATCCTCCTGCCTCTGCCTCCCAAGTGCTGGGATTAAAGGCGTGTGCCACCACGCCCGGCAAGATCCCACTTTTAAAGATGAAGTATTTAATGCTGGGCGTGGTGGTGCACACCTTTAATCCTAGCACTCAGGAGGCAGAGGAAGGCAGATCTCTGTGAGTTCAAGGCCAGCTGGGGCTACAGGGAGACCCTGTCTCAAAAAGACCAAGTATTTAAAATCATTTGTAGCAAATATATGGACATCTAGCCAATGAAAAAAACCTGTTGGATATTGCCTGCAAATTTGAATATGAAGTTCAAGTTATTATTTAGATTATGCAAGACTATATATCTTTGAAATTTCAACACCTAGAAGCTCTCTTTTGTGAAAACTTACAAAACTAGAATTGGCAGTTTGAGTTCTTACACTCTTTTGGTGAATTTATGTTCTTGCATGCTTTTGGAGGGGTAAACTGTTTTTTTCAGAACTGCTTAGTGGCTTTTGCCTTTGCTACTCATTTTCCAGTTCACTAGTAACAGGAGAATCGCCTGTCGGTTTCTAAATGCATACAGGAACACAGTTGTTTCACAGCCTGTAAGGTGATAAGCTTCAAAGTTAGGTACTGTCTTAATTCATCTTTGAAAGCCATACAATACCTGGCTGAATAAACTTATTATCAAAGTATACTTTGATAATCCAGTCTTCTAAACTTTCATATACCCACCAATATTTAGTGAACTTTCACTAAGTAAGGTAATTATTAATGTTCAGATCTATCAGATAAGTTCCATCATTTCTGCATTTTATAAAAAATATGTTTATGGGGCTGGAGAGATGGCTCAGCAGTTCAGAGCACTGACTGCTCTTGCAGAGGAACTGGGTTCGATTCCCAGCACCTACATGGCAGCTATGAACTGTCCTTAACTCCAGTTCCAGGGGAATCCGAAGCCCTCTTCTGACCTCCACAGCATTGCACGACACAGGTGCACTCATATACATGCAGGCAATACACTCATACACATAAAATTAAAATGATAAAATATTTTTTAAAAATGTTAAAATAATGCTTATTTATTTGAATGTTTATATTGTGTACATTTTATAAAGTTGAGGTTTATTTTTAATGTAAGACTTGAAAATTTCTTGAAATTAACTTTTTAACTTGAAATTAACTATAGACTATAAAATGTTCTTTAAGTACTTAACACAGCTCAATAAAAAAAAAAACCAGTTGAAACAGAAATAGTAAGTACCAATGCTCATAGTTATTTTTCCCTTCTCAGGAATGCAAGACAGAACTGTGGTTGTGTTTTGTAATGAATTGCTAGACTGTTGAATATTTGCAAGTAGTGAAACTCTACTGGTATTCTGAGTGTGTACAGTCTATAGGTCAGAATTTGAATCTTCACCAGGAGAAATCACTGTGGCTTTACTATATGTGATTCTAAACTTTGGTAGTTGTCAGATTCCTTACATATAAAGAGAAATTGAACTAAATCTCTAGAAATCCCTTGTTAAGCTCTCAAGATACGGTTGAAGCTATGAAACAGGGTTAAGGTTACAGAACGTATGGAAAGGAGAGAAAGCCAAGCTCTGAGCTTTGGGTGGTACTAGCATATTATCTTTGAAATGGTAGAAGCCATAATGGTCCACTTATATGGAAAACAGGAAGGAAATTTTCGAAGATGTGGTTAAAATGGAGAAAAACAACAAGATCTCTAGGAAAGATCATAGCAGACATTATAGATCATTTTCACCCTGGTGTTGTAGGAGCCCAGTACTCAGGAGTTAAAAAATAGTATGTGAAAAACTCATGGCACTACATTTGTACACTTGTTAATATTACTTTCTGATCCTTTGACTCATTTCTTAGTACCATTAGAAGTACATAGTTAGGCACTTCATCAAGATGGTGTAGGACAGTAGCAGTAACAGTAATAGCCCTTCACTGAACACTTACCAGGGCCAGCACTGCTGCACATTCGTCATGTGGACTTTCACTTTGATTCTTGCTACAAATATGTGAGGCAGCTACTGCTACCCATTTTACAGATGAAAAAAAGTAAAGTATGCAAGGTGTGGTGGCACACACCTTTAATTCCAGTACTTGGGAGTTCCAGGCCAGCTTGCAGCTACATAGTAAGACCCTGTCTCAAAGAATAAATAAATACATAAATCCCCTAAATAATGCAAAATTCTAAATAGGTCTTCAAAGCCACTTTTATTTAGTGCCTTATACTGATGAAGAGGAATTATACTGTATATTTTTATGTAGACCATTACCAAATGGTTAGTGTATTTCACTTGTTTAGTAAATGCTTATTACCGAGGCTCCTGAATAATTGAAACATTATTAACTATAACTATGTTGCGATCGCAACTGTATATATGAGTATATGAGTTATGTAAAGTAAAACTTTTTTTTTTTTTTAGGAAGGGTCTCACTGTGTAGCCCCATCTGACCTGGCTTTGTAGACCAGGTTGACCTTGAACTCATAGAGATGCATAAGCCTCTGCCTCCCAGGTGCTGGGATGGGATTAAAGACATGCATTGCCATAGCCAGCCCAAACAGTGACACTTTTAATGAGAAGAATTTGTGAAGTACTAGCTGTTCTGACATTTACTTCAGTGATGCTTCCTTTGCTCTAACATGTCTTAAAAGTACTTAAAAGAAAAAAGACAGCCATTTTTATATTAATAATGCAAATCTCAGAAGATAGTGGAGATTATTAGGATTTAGGATGTATTGAATTATAAAGCAACATATTTAGGATATACTCTTGGGAAATTAACTTCAGCAGTGAGATAATCCCAATTAAATTTCATAATAAATCAAATACATATTATTTAATAACTGAGAAGCACTGTTCCCAGAAACAAATAATGGGATATCTGAAGTTTTCTTCTGATCCAGTATTTATTTCTATATTTAATTTTTTAAGTTACAAGAATGTGTTTAGGCAAAGAAATGAATTGTGAATGCTCACCACACCTCTTAGCCAGAGGATGTTACACAGTTGTGACTCTCTAGCGAAATAACTGAAGTGCTATATGCCATAGACTTGTAACCAGCTTAAAATACTTTTCTCAACCATCTTTGTGCCTATGGGACAGGTCTAAAAAAGTCAAAATACATTTGGCTTTTTGTATCCTTGAATTCAGCCAACTGGATTGAAAATTTTTAAATTAAATGAAGATGCATCTAAACTGAACACACAGCCTGTTTTCTAGTTATTATTCCCTAAACAGTACAGTATACCAACAATATATATAACATGTCCACTGCATTAGGAATTATAGGTTCTCTAGATAGAGGTGTTTTAAGGTATATAGGAATAAGTGGTAGATTATGTGTACATATTGCATTTTTATAAGACATAGGAGTGTTAGATTTGGGTATTTGTGGGAAGTTATTGTTAGCCTTCAAAACCAAGGGATATTAAAACAATTTTAATTTTTGTGTAATTTCCATTTCTTATCTCATGCAGTTTTGTAATGAAGAAAAGATGATTAAGTAGATTGTTGCTACTGCAGAAAGTGATTCACCTTATCTAGGATTATTGCAGTTTATAAGCCTGGACTTCTTCAGCAGGCGGTGCTGTAGTCTGACTTTGTGAGCTCATATTGTGCTTGATAGTGCTTTACACTGCTGCCCTTTGTGGGTTTGCCTAGAGCCACATTACTGCTCTTGACTTAAATAGCTTATAAAGGAGCAGACATTTGGAGAAACAGAGAATCATTTAAACAGTGTCACAGTGGGTTCCGAGAATATGGAATGAAAAAGGATTCTGATAAGTAGTTTTGATTGTTGCTTTAGTTTATGAAGGAGAGACTGTATTAAAAGCACTGTCTACATAAATCAGTTGCCCATACTTTTTCAAGTTACAAAATTAGCATTTCTGGTGGTGTGTCTTTTCTTGCTTATTTTGAAAGCATTCCTTTCCTGTTTGTAATGCTGTATTCTCAAATGTAGCTATTTCAAGATAAGATACAGTTTCCAGGATTAAAAATGCACTGGTATGTGGGTATGTATTTGCTCATTTGCTTATTTTGCATCACTTTTCAAGTTGACCTGATAATTCTTTTGGATTGGCCATAGCTTGCTTCTTCTCCTCTTCCTTCTCCCGTACTTTTCCCTCTCACTTAGATTCACCTTTCTGCATGGAACCCACAGAGGAATTCAGAAGGTCATCAAGATGTGGGGTGAAATAACTGAATTTGCTCCTTGTTGCAAGTGATGACAGAATTACTAGCAGGCACTGTTCACAAGGCAATGTGAAGTTAACCTGTTGCTAACCTGTTCTGCTCATGAAGAATGAATAGAGTAGCTGTGTTTCTGGCAGGATTGTTACCAGGTTTTTCGTCGTTGTTTCTTAATTATCCACAGGCAGGGAATAACAGTAAAAGGATAAAGTAAAAGTGACATCTGAAAAGGAAGGCTTTTTCCTTCTTCCCTTGGGAACACGTACACAAATCATGGTTCTTCTATTGTAAATGCAGGAAAACTGGGAACAGTCTAGATGTGTTAGTGATACACAAGTTGTACATACAGCATCCTACCATGTTTTCACAAGAAACCATGAATTATGTTTGTACTTAAAAAGATACATTAAAATGTTAAGTAAAAAAAACCCACACAAACGTAAATTCATAGTCAGTTATAAAAATATCTTTGTGTGGCACTTTACACTGTACAGTGCTGAGCAGCTGACGAAGGACAGTCAGGAAAGCAACTGGTATATTCTGGAAAATACTGTGGTCATTTGGGGGAAGGAAAGAGCAACCTTTAAGAGGACTGAAATTGCCGGGTGGTTAACACATGCCTTTAATTTCCATTACTCAGGAGGTGTCATGTAGTGACAGGTCTACATAGTGAGACCCTGACTCAGTACTCTTCCCCCTTCAAAAGAGAAGACTGGAATTGGAATTTGAGAATAACAAAAAGGTGGATTGAATGACACTAAGATGGAATGTCTACTCTGTGTTAAATGTCCCAGAAGATCCTTCAGGAATAAAATTTAAGTTCTCTAGAAGTGGAAAAGTTTCTAGACAAGCTGTAGAGTAGCATTTTCTCAAAGTGCTTGTTTCCTAATTGTTTATAAAGGTTAACATACGCTACCCATAAATAAAAACAGAGAAGCAAATTTGGGAAATATGGGGTTTCATAAAGTGTGATTCTTTTGTGTAGGACTCTAACATAACAAATGAAGAATGAAGGCAGAACATAGGGGAAATCCTTTGATAAACCTGGTTGTCCTGAACTACAGGTTTGTTCTTGTTAAGAGATTACATAGGGATAATACCACAGATGTCAGGTGTGAGGGATGCGTATGTGGTCCTCTGTGAGTGAGTTAAGTACTTTTAGGAGCTAGTAAATCTATCTTTGAGAAAATATTTTTGAGTGAGGATGACTCAGAGTCTTCTGGAACCATACATATTTTGATTTGAGTAAAAATTCACAAAAATCAAGGAGTAATCTTTGTTTTTAACAACAGAAGAATGCTGTATGGGAGAACAGTCAAACCTGAGTCTGCAGCATTTGATTTGTCCTGATTTATGATAACAAACATGACAGCTTTTAGCTGGTTTTAAGGACCTGGCAGATAATGGTGTTGAAGCATAAGCTGATGAAAGTTCTTTGCATTCTTCTCTCCCAATCACTCCACAGCCTCACTACTGAGGTCAACAACGTTGACAACAAACTGAAAAGGATGAGTGTCTGAAAGGCCATTTTCTGTCCATTTCCTAGGTGTGTACTGGGCAGCTCAGGTCTGATACCACCCCTGTATACACTCCGTTCTTGGCATCTGTGACACTGCACTCACCTAGGTTTGCTCCTTGGCTGGTACTTTTCAGCTTGTGTTGCAGGCATGTTGTCTTCTTTGGCTGACTTTGGAATGTTCTGTGCCTGAAGGCCCCATCTTCGGCCTTCTTTTCTTTTGCACTGTGTTAGGTGATGATCCTATAATCTGTGACCATCCCTGTATCCTCTTCTCTATGGTGATGACTCCCAGATGTGGTTTCTTCATCCAAAATTAAGCTTTGCACCGAAGCCACTGAGTATCTTCACACTTGGCTGTCTCACAAGTACATCAAGGTCAAGGTGTCCCAGACCAGTATTTTGATCTCTTCTTCCCAATGTCTGTGTTATAGTACCACCATCTATTATGTTTCCTTTCCAGATTGTCATTGAGGATGGAGGCCAACAAATCTCAGATCACATAACTGTGGTAACTACTTCTGTTCCTGAATGTCCCTCATCCCCACACCTTTGCCCTCCTTTTTACTCTTTTCTGTATAGCGGTCTTCTTTTTGGAATATAAATGGAATTATGACCACCTTTTCTTTGTATGCATGTGGATATGTGTTTGTGTGTATGTCTGCATTGTGTGTGTGTGTGTGTGTGTGTGTACATGTTGAGGCAGGACAAAGTGAATGTTGTTCCTCAAGTGCCATCCACTTTTAAAGAAAATTCTATTACATTTACTGAGGGGGAGAGGAGGGAGATTATGTGGGCATGCATGTGGAGATCCGAGGACAAGTGGGGCGGTTGTGTGTGTGTGTGTCAGTTCTTTGCTTCCACTGTGGATCCCAGGGATCAAACTCAGGTTGTCAGGCCTGGCTGCAAATGCCCTTATCTGGTGAGCTATCTTGTTGCTCCACCTTGTTTCCTGAGACAAGTTCTCTGTTTCTTGGAACGCACCAGGTAGCCTAGGTTGGTTTGCCAATGAGCCCAAAGGATCCACTGTCTGCCTCCCCAGCACTGAGATTACAAGTGTATGCCATGATATTCAGCTTTTTATGTGGGTTCTGGCACTCAAATAGCATAATAGTCCCCTTTCTTGTGATGCATCAGTCACAATGGCCCATTTTCACTATCTCAAGGTACCAGTCTTTTTATTTGGAGCAGCCTCCACCTTATCCTTTCTTTGCATGGCTGCTCCTTCCCATGGTTTAGTCCTGTCTTCTCCTTTGGGAGGCCTTTACTGATCACCCACAGTCTGGGCATCATGAGTTTGTGTGCCTATTCACCCTCCTATGACTTCAGAGCATGAGTCTCAATGCTTTCTGGTTGAAAGAATATGCAAGTTAATGAATTCTAAGCTAAAAATATCCCCAGAAGGTGACTGGCTGAATTTTTATTATATTCCTTTATATTTAATATTGGTAAGAACAGAGTAGTCATTTTCATAAATATTAATTCTGCACAGTGCTATGACAGATTAGTGAGATTTGTGATGTTAATGACAGACAACTACAATACTGTAGGGTTGGTAAGTAGGCATTATACTGGTTCATCAGAGCACCTAGGACAGAATGGGCATCTTTTATGGGTAGTTCTGAAGGGCTATGACTTTTAGTGGGGTTTTTCAGTATGTCCGTGGCCATGAGCCTGTCAGATGGGTTAGGGGGAGGTAGAAGGGTATTCATACTCAGGTGCAATGTTGCAGTGGGGGAATGATGTTGAGACAGCCAAGTGTCCCTTGATTCCCTAAGTCTGTTACTGTCCTATTCCTGACAGCAAGTTTTGAGAAGCTGGATAGCTACTTAGTTCCTGAGTTTCCATAGTAAGAGTTCGGGTGTGGGCATGGTTGTAATAAAGTGTATCATAGAAGACATCGGGGTTTATAGCCAAAGATACGGTAGTACAGAACACCACATGAAGGGTGGGACTTCTCAGAGCTACTGGAAGATCCCAGATAGGTAGCTGGTCATTTGGTTACTTTTTCAGAAAAATCATTGTGGTGAGACTATAAAGGAGCATACTGAGGGCTGTGTACTTGAGGCAGAGAAGCATGTTTGGAAGTCTGAGTGTGTAGGTGAGGGATGCATAACAAGGGAACAGATAGACAACAGGGTGAGACTGGAAGACTCAGACATTTAAAGCTTCAGTAACTGACGGGAAGAGGGGAGATGGACTTGATGTCTGCTGGCCTGAGGCCTGCATAGGTAGAGGTATAGTTTACTAATGTAGAAGGAACTGATGAGGATCGTATCCTAAGAGGAGAGGTGATAATTTTTTAAACTACTGATTTTCAAGTAATGGTCCAGCATTACAATGGTCTTGGATGCGTCTTCTCAGGAGATAACTACTAGAGATCTTAGTCTGGAATTTAGGATCATGATCCTAAAAGAATCAACCAAAATTGTTGGTGTACTTGGCAGAGTGCAAATAGACCTTGAGGAGAGGTTGCAGAGGGAGAGAGAGCCAAGGATGGAACGCTGGAAAATGTATTTAAGATGTTAGTGAAAGAGGATCTGCAGTTGTAGGAAGATGACAGTGTGGACTTCTCAGAGAAGGAAGTAACTGCAGTCTCAGTAGCCAGAGACTACCGAGTGCATGACGGAAAGTTCCTTGATCATGAGCTGATTACTTTCTGTGACTACAGATTAAACTTCCACCTGTCCCTAATTGTTGGCAAAGTATCTTAGTCAAAGTATGTGTATAGATTGATTCCCATCTCTAGAAACAGTACGCCAAAGTATGAGAAAGGCAGCATATTTTCAGGTAAATACATTTCTTAATTTTTATAACAGTTAAATTGTAAAGCACTGTATTTGGTCTAGTTTTATTACTTACTTATTCGCATCCCAATGATTACATTTTTTAAAGACAACATGCTTTTAATTTACACCTGTGTGTCTAACACTGCAGTTAAAGGAAGATGTGCAGCCAGAGAAGGCAGATATCTTTGGTGCAATCTCAGTAAATGTCCTTGGTAGTCTATCTTCATGTCAAAGTTGGCCTTTGGTTTGATCAGGCTGTGAGAGATACATCCATGCCAACTCAAAATACTAATTTTTAGAAAGCCAAGTGTGGATGTTAAAAAAAAAGTGACACAGGTAGGTCGGCAGAGACAGTGATGAGAAGACATAATGAGTTGAAATGTGAGCAGGAGGTGGTGTGGAGACTGTGGGGTCTGAACAGTTGGTATTCAGCTGGGTAATCTTTGATGATGGGGGAGTGAGAAGATGTACTTTTCTGTTATATTCAGGGTCCTGTTTAAGGTGCTGTGGATACAGTTTATCTGTCATTGAGGACCCATAGTACGTAGGTAGTGTGTAAGGTACAGAGCTGAGTATGTCTGTCTGCATTACAGGATGTAGCCACCTGCCTTAGGACAAGGGCCAAGAACTGACAACACCTTTCTTGTAAGAGAACTACTGCAGGATGTGTAAGGCCATGCATTTGTGTAAATGGGTATGTAAATAATTAGAACGCTATAACAAATTTTCTTTGATTCTTTAGGTTCTCCTGAAAAGAAAGTTGAGCATTCTACAAATAAAAAGAACAGTACTTCAAACCCTACCAAAAATGGAAAAGTTGGTCCCATATGTAAAGATCAGCAGACTGCAAAGAAAACCTCAGAGAATCCATCAGTACGGGCACAAATACAGAAGGGGAATGATGATTCTGAAAGTGATTTTGAGTCCGATCCCCCTTCTCCTAAGAGCAGCGAAGAAGAGGAGCAAGAGGATGAAGAGGTTCAGGGAGAACAAGGAGACTTTAATGATGACGACACTGAGCCAGAAAACCTGGGTCACAGGCCTCTCCTCATGGATTCTGAAGATGAGGAAGAGGAGGAGAAACATAGCTCTGATTCTGAGTATGAACAGGTTAAAGCAAAGTATAGTGACATGAACCCTGTGTACAGAGGTACATCTGGTGGTGGGCAGAGCCCAGACCCTAACATAGCACTCCTCCCCCCAGCCCTCTCACCCTCTGAGGCAGAGACGCCCCATCAGGAGTTTGATGTGTTTGGTGCTGTTCCCTTCTTTGCAGTGCACACTCAACAGCCCCAGCATGGTGAAAATGAGAAGAATCTCTCCCAGCAGACATTTCCAGAGCAAGAAGAGTTCGATGTGTTCTCAAAGGCACCCTTCAGCAAGAAAGTGAACGTACAGGACTGCTCTGCAACACGGCCTGAGGCACTTAATCTACCCAGCCAGCCCAAAAGTGTAGACATATTTGGCTTCACACCCTTTCAGCCCTTTTCCACATCAACAAGTAAAAGTGAAAGCAAGGAGGACCTTTTTGGGCTTGTGCCCTTTGAAGAAATAACTGGGAGTCAGCAGCAGAAAGTCAAACAGCGTAGCTTGCAGAAACTGTCCTCTCGGCAGAGACGCACAAAGCAGGACATGTCCAAAAGCAACGGGAAGCGCCATCACGGCACCCCAACCAGCACAAAGAAGACTCTGAAGCCTCCCTACCGCACCCCTGAGAGACCTCGCAGGCACAAGAAGGTGGGCCGCCGAGACTCGCAAAGCAGCAATGAGTTTTTAACCATCTCAGACTCCAAGGAGAACATCAGCGTTGCACTGAATGATGGCAAAGACAGGAGCAATGTTCTGCAACCTGAGGAGGGTCTGTTGGACCCCTTTGGTGCCAAGCCTTTCCATCCTCCAGACCTTCCATGGCACCAGTCCCATCAGGGCCTGAGCGACATCTGTGTTGATCACAATACCATCTTGCCTGGATGGCCAAGACAGAATTCATTACATGGGTCATTCCATAGTGCAGATGCGTTGAAAATGGATGACTTTGGTGCTGTGCCCTTTACAGAACTTGTGGTACAAAGCATCCCGCCACATCAGTCCCAACAGTCCCAGCCAGTTGAATTAGACCCATTCGGTGCTGCTCCATTTCCTTCTAAACAGTAGATACAGACGGCTCTTGGAATTAACTCCTGTTTCAAAAAAGTATGAATAGTTTTATGAATTTGAAAGAAAATTTATTTGTATAGTTGTTTGTATCATTCATTCTTACAGGTTAATCAGGATAGCTGATTTTAAAGTAAACCAAATAGAAGAAGGAAATCTCTCTACAGGTAGCTAGTTAATGCATCTTTCAAACAGGAGGGAGCTAATCTGAAAGCTCTGAGGCCTTCTCTGGTATAGTGGCACAAGAGATGCAGGCGTGGTACTGGGAGGGAAAGCACAGGGAACCGTGCAAGTGTGCAGCCAACCAGGAGGGACAGGAAAGAGGGGCCGCTTTTCATATCAGAACGTCACTTATGTGCACATCCCAGATCCAGCCTTCAAACCAGGCTGACTTGTACATGCAGGTTGTGTTTATGAATGCTCAGAAAGGTCTTTTCTCTTTTCCACCCAGAAGAAAAGTTGAGCTCTCTGGAAGAATCAGCACAGTATCTGCAGAGTGCAGACCAGTTCATACACCTTTCTCTACAAAGCAGAGCCAGAAGTAACTATTGTGCCTACAACTCTGCTGCATTCTTCAAAACAAGTGCCATTAATATGGAATATCTAATAAGTATATGAAATAATGTACATATTGACTCAGTTTAGCTCTTCTGTAGTGCATACATCAAACCATGTAGGTAGGTGATAAAAATATGATTTTTAATCTGTCAAAAAATAAATTTTTAAAAATATGGAATGCTTAATAGAAGCCTACAGCAAAAATATAAAGAGCGATATCTGGCATTTGAAAAATGTAAAAGAATGGTATGTAAAAAAGAAAAAAGTGAATACTTTAGAAATACTCTATATTGTTTTTGAATGGCTTCTTGCCAAAACCTTTTTCCATCATGTCCCCAGTGAAGCACAGTGATAAAAAGTGGGGGGACAAGGGTTATATAGAAATTTTATTTCAGGAAATATGTAGCTGAATCCTTAAAAATTTAATGTTTACAGTGGAAAATCATGTTGGATTTAATAATGTTCCTTATAATTACCACCTTCACCAAATATTCCCCAAGTTATGAGCACCAATTATTTTAGTTCGGGTGGGTGAAGTAGTTTTAATAAAGTGCACAGAACAGTGACACTGATAAAGCCTTACTGGTGGGACGCACACATCCTGCTGCCAGGACCTCTGCACGAACAGCCAGACCACAGTGGGTAAGGATTAGATTGAGGGACTAGGGACTTAATTCTGCTAGCTGTCTGCATCTTTAGTGAAAAGAACCCAGCTACCAAATTGCCTTTCTTTATACCACCAATCATAATCAGAAACTTGAAATTTTACAGAAATTGCTTTTAATGATAGCAATTATGTATGAATTAATGTGAATATACTATCTGTGCTTGTGTCTGTTTTGTTATAACTGTCTGTCTCTATCAGACTAACATTTAGAAGTTTCTAGAATTGTTAACAGCTATTTACAAAAAGGGATAAACTTTTATCACTGGCATTCTCCTTGATTGCTCTATTTTAAATTAAGTATCTTTACCCTCAATTAAAGTGTGTCTTCTGGGTAATCTTATTAAAATCTCTTACAGTGCCCAGTAGGATAAATTATTTGCCTATTTCCACAGTTCTGAACTTGGAATGAAGCAAAGTATATGTAACTCAATCACACATTCAGCTCTTACTGCTGCCTTTTGTCTTCTGCATGTTCAAATCAGTTTGAAAAGTGGCTGGGAAACAGTATATGAATCACAATGTAGCAGAGGCAGTCAGGCATTATGTCTCTACCTAGAGCTGCAGCATACCAATCACTGTCCTTGTGCCAAAGGAAAATACTGTTTGCACCTTTTTTTCTGATTCTCAGGTTAATTAACATTGCTAATACAAATGTTCAAGTAGGTCTTTTTTAAACTACAAAATAGATTCAAGTGAAACTTTCTATTAAGAGTTGATTACACACAGTAAATTTGTGAACTACACAGTAGGTTTTGTATCAAACAGAAGATGTTATCATTTAGAAGGGTAGTAGATGAACTCATGTGGTCTCCTGAGATGTAAATATGAAATTGTAGTTTTATGTGTTCTTCAATACACTGAATTAAGTGATTACTGATGTAGACACTTTAACTTGTGCTGGATAAATTCTTCGAAAAGAACTCTGCATAGCTTAAAATGTTTACATTGTTGTTTATTGTAGCAGTCTGGTGACTTCCTCTTTTGAGACTAGCTCAGAGGAAAGATTTAGTATTTAACAAAGATCCAGTGGGACAGTTTTTTTGTGTTGACGTCAGAGGCATTTTCTCAAGGTGTAGAGATTCGGACTTCCATATTCAGTCTTCCCACCTACCACTGTCACTCCATACAGCTGATGCTAGGGTCAAATTCCTTTATGAGAATTAAACTCCCAAGGCATGTAAAAGCATTTAGCCAGTATCCAGCACGAGTGGCTCTATTATGGGATGGCCCAGTTCTGGTTTAAGGAATGTCAATTGGGTGTGCCCTGTGCTTCTAAGTAAGCAAAGTAGTCATAACTCTAAACCTGTTATACTTGAACATCACTAAGGGAAGTAACATTAAGAACCTAGTAAGAATCTACGGCCAAAGTTGTTTCCTAGCAGCTTTAATATTGCTTGTTAACTTTGAATCATGTGTTAAAAAGTGGACCATCTGTTTAACTTTCATTACTTCACTAAAATGTTAGTACTGGGAAATACCAGCTTTTGTAGTAAAAAAAAAAAAAATGTATCTGCTAAGATGTAAAAATTGCTCAGTATATACAGTTGGAGGAGAAAAAGTTTGTCATAAGCTGGATGAAAATGTAACTGACTAGAACTGTAAGCCCCTCACCCTGTATGTGTGCACTTGGGTACAGTTAGTGAAAAACGTGGATTCAGAGCAATGCACCTTTCAGTCCTACCCTGTTTCCTGTTTAACAGGACCGACTATTATGTCCATCTTGCTGGTGGAATACAGAGGTGGAGTCCGCTCTTCTGTGCTGGCATTCACCAAGCAGACTGGTCTGAAGGCTCAGCCACTTGCTGGGTTTATCTTAGGTTTTGGTACTTCACATAAGCACTGTTAGAAGGTACAAGTGTATTAGTGTCACTAGTTCTGAAGAGTTTGGGTACATTTGTTCTAATATATACAGAATGTGTAGTGAACTTTTTCTTTTTTAGCAGAACTAGTCTCATCAATTTAGGTCCAATTATTGACAGTCTACTGTGAGAAGGAGATGACATATCTACTGTGAGAATAGCAAATGATTGTTTGAAGACTTTCATACTCAGTGGTGTTTTTATTAAGACACATACATGCATGTATATCACATCTCTACTATGGAGTTAATGTGAATTTTTAAAAAATGGCAATCATGTTTTTTTAAAAAAAGAACATTCACTACTAGTGAGGGTTTACAGAAGCCACTAAAAGAAGGAAGGAGATGAAAATACAAAGGGTCATCATTTTAGTTTTTTTTAATTTTCAGAATTGTGTTATTACTATGCTCTTTTGTTTTTGAAAAGTTTCATTTAATAGAAGTAGAAGCAACTTGTTTTTTTCTTTTGTGGTGCTGGGGATTGAACTGGGGCCTTGCACATGCTAGGCAAGTGCTCTACCACTGAGCTACACCTCCAGCATGGAAGCTACTTTTTAATTGCTGGCCAACAGCTTTAAGTGCACTTTCTTTGATTACACTTCCAGTTTTGTTAAACTTGAATTTTCTGAAGCCTTTTATGTACCACTAGCAAATAACTTTAACCTTTAAACAAACAGGACTTACATCTTTTAGTTTTGTTCTAATTGTTTTAAATAAACTTGCTAAAGTAACTTAAGTCCTCAGAGATAGTTGGGAAACTGTTATGAAATAGAATTCAGTTGCTCTTCACCTCGATACCTAATTAAGCACTAATTTTATTACTTTATTGCCTTTACAATGCTTATTCTTGAATTCTATCCTTGATTGACTATTGTGTTTGAAATTTAAAGTTATTTTCTTACTGTATTTATCATACCTACTGTTTTAATAATCTGCCTTCTTTAAATGCAATAAATCCCAAATGGGTTGCTTATTCTTTATAATCAGTGACTCTGGAGTTTTTTTTTTTTTTTTTTTTTTTAATTATTTGTCTTATTAAAAGTTTCACTATAAGCTTCTATACAGTTCATTCTCACCCCAGGATTGTGAATCTGTTCTTAAAGATTTATGTTGGGATTTATATAAGAAAATTTACTTGACTTTATTTCTCTGCAAGAAGAATACTTAGGAGCACAACTATCACAGCTCTACTGATGCTTACTGTGATGATAAGGTCAGAACGTAAGATTTTTAACACGCCTCCTGAATAACTTGTTTGGCATAGTTTCCACATTGTTACTTACTTTTTCAACTCTTAAAAGATTGTTAAAAATATTTGATTAAATATTTTAGAACTTGACTATGTCAGAAAAGAGGCTTTGGCATATTAAAGAGATGAGCTATGTCATCACTAATGCTGGTGAAGGAGTTGCAGTATTGTGGAGTATAGATTGGTGGCTTGTAGCAGTTCCTCAGTCATGACCAAGGTTCATCTTATTTCATATGAATGAAATTCTGTTTTGAAGTAGTAACATTTATCTAAAGTTTAGCTAGTACAGAGTAATAGTGTATCACTCACTGTTTAAATTCAGTTATAGTTAACTCTTCAAGGAATATATGGTTAAATTTGAGCTATTTATTTTGAACAATTCCTTTTTAAGGAAGCCTAGGCCAATCATCACACTTAGCATGCAGTCAATATTCTCAGATTGAAGGTCTTTGAAATTGTGAAGCATGTTAAGACAGGTAGCATGTACGGAAACATATAAGGAAGTCTAGCTTAAGCATCACACTTAGCATGCAGTTAACATTCTCAGACTGAAGGTCTCTGATCTTTTGACATTCTGTTGCATGTTAGGACAGGTAGCATATAGGGCTGGCACAACCGAGATTACCTGCATGCTGGGCAGTAGTCTGATGCCACATCTGTAGAGCAGGACGAGGTCCTTGGTGGCTGTTCACATAAGCTGTGTAAGGGTACAGAAGTTCAGTCTCCTCAAGAGAGCCCTACTGTTATTTCTCTCCTTCCAGAAAAAAAGTTTTAAAGGGTAAGTTTCAGCTTATCTCATTACACTATAGAAATATATTACAAAGTTTCAGGAGACCTTGGTGCTACAGAACATCTGTATTTCTTTTCAATATCAACACAGTTATTGTGATAATACATAAAGAAGACACTTCCTAAGCTTCCCTAACAGCTGAGCTGATTCTTCACATACTGTTAGGGGTGGTGTTAGCAGGAATGATTTGGGGGTGGTATATATAGACTACTCAGCACTGGCAAGAATCTGAAAGTGCAGACTTGGCCCTTTGTCATTTAATACAGGGCAAAGTATATCTCTAGTAGGTACCAGCCAAGTGAAGAGTTGTACAGCTTTATGCCAGTCAAGTATAATCTTCAAATTGGATGTTCTGTCCAGGTGGGTTGCCATAAGGTATGACAACCCCTGATTCTTCATTTCTGACTAAAATATAATTTTAAGCTGTTATGTATCACAAAGAATGACAAGCAGCACTTACGTTTAACAAACCCAGTTTATTTACATAATACATGTTTTGCCATGCAGCTTTCCAAATCACAATGTAATAAGCAAAAAGAAAGCAGTCTTGCTACTTGAAAATGGCTTTATGTCAAAAGATGTTTCTTGAGTTAATTGAGTTTCTATAAATTCTTATAATTTAAAGCAGTCATAGATAATTTTTAAATATGCTTTTAAAGTCTGTAGCTTTTATAGCTTACACATAGGTAAAATTAAGACTTTTATACTGTGTAGCTAGATAATATACTTTTCATCCTATTTTAATAAACTGATAAAAACAATATATATATATATATATACATTATTACAAGGCTCAGATTTGTAAGCAATTGTCAAATATTCTTTAATGTGAATAATTTCTTAAAATCTTTACCAGTAGTGCTATGCACACAGTAGGTGGTCAATAAATGCTGATATACAGAAGTGTTTTATAGTTGACAGCAATCCACAGTCACTCATTCCTTTATAATAAATACATTATAAAGATAAAAATGAGGATGATGGGTTTTCTTACAATGTTGAACATTTTTAGAGAACACCAAAATGCTCATGAGAAGTAACTGCCCCTACAGTCGGACCTATGTTACTTAAATTCAAAGAGTGGTTGTTTGAAAAATGTAGCTCTTTTATGTATTAATACATATGGCAGTTATTAAAGAATTCATACACTATGACAAGAAAGGAATAAGGCATTTTAAGAATTAAAACAAGACAGCATTTTTTGAGAAGGGTTCATAATGAAAATGGCTTTACACCTAAAAAAATCACTGACTTTTCTCTCATTTTTCAGTAACTAATAACCATTTAGTATATTTCTTCTGGCCAAAATGAAAAAAATGTATACTCAAGAACAGTATTGTGTAAACCAATAAAGAGTATCTTTGAAGAAATATTATTTTGATACATCCAAATCATCTAAAATTGCACATATAAACTGATTTTTTGGCCTGGCCTAACGAGGTTACAGCCATTCAAAGTAGTGGGTCCAGCCTAACAATGGCTGTGGCAGAGTGAATGTCTTTACTGAGCTGGTCTGGGAAGAATTCTTGCTGACATCCCAGCATGGGGAATTTATATTCCCCAACACTACTCTACAAAGAAACATTTTCTAGATGCAGGAACTGAGGCGCATCAACCTTCCTAATACTGGATGTACAAAAGGCATTTTGGGAATAAATTTCATTATCAATCAAATTTTTTTATGATTTACTAGTTAATTCTATTTTCCTGAAACTATACCAGTGTTTAAAACAGCTTAACTCATTAAGAAACCAGTCATAACATATATTCCAATAATAAAAAATGTTTTTATGAATACTGTAAAGGATTTAATTTATGCATTTAAAAAGACCAAAAGATAATAGTTCTACTGTATGATAGGGCAGCGAGATCTGCTATTAAGTATAGAGACTAATGCTACAGGTCTGAATTTTACATGGTGTTTACACATTGTTATCAATGAAATGCTGTATAAACACAGGAATAGAGCAGAGGTGACTATAATTTCATCATCAAACGGAACATCTGCAGGACTGTTCTAAGGCTTAAGGTACATTTCAGGGTCAAGATGGGGCCACCTAGATTCTGTGGCCTTGAAAGTAGCACCCATATAGTTGGGAACCCATCATCAGGAAACTTAGGACTACAGATTTAGAGATGAAAGTTCTTTTGGAACTTTGGGTTCAAAATCCACTCTCAAGAATTCAATTATAATATGGAATTAAATAAGAATGTGTTGCTCAGTCATGTCCCTAGTTTCAAATCTAATCATCTTTTAAAAAACAATATATGCTTATTTCTTCTTCTCAATGCTTCTCTCAAAGGACAAATTTAAAATTCTATGCAGGCAAACTGAACACTCCAATGTTCCTAAGGAGAGGATAACTGCAGCTAAAGGAAATAATTTAAGTGCCAGTTTCTCACAAACTGTTTATGGAAAGGTTATGACTATTCAGAATCACCATTTAGCTTGTAGCAAGCACAGGCTATATAATAACCCTTGCCTTGATTAGGCACTTAAAATTTTGATTATTTAATGAAAATACCCTCTGTTAATCATACAGAATGACTCCATGTTAAATGGAGAGAGCCCTTCCTAAGAAAATGAAGCTGGTGTTAAGTAAAGTGAATCCTGTATCTACAGAAGTTTCACATTCATTGGTGCTGTTCAGATGTTTCTTAACGATCACCATCAAATTTTTACTTTCTGTACAAGTGGCAAATCAGTTTCAAGAGTCACACAGCAGTTATTACTACAGACCTTACGCATGTTTTTCCACTTTTATAAAGCACGGTGATACATTAAACAAGAGGAAAAAAGAAAAATGGGAACCTAAGAGTGGGGTCTACAATTCCCTACACTGCTTAACAACTGAAGTTACCAAGTGGCCATACCTGAATTCACAGGTGTGAAACATAGTCAGGACAAGGCTTGCTATGTCTGTACTGCATGACATACACTGTTGACTGATGCCACCAATATAACATCACTACTGCAAGGATATGCCATATCTGGTGACTTGATCCGAGGTAGTTTAGTTGTCCTGGAAGGGATGAAAGAAAGAATGTTGACTGCATTATTTCAGTATTAAAAAGAAAAATATACTTCTACCTCTGGCCTTTGAAATAAGGCTTAGAAGTATGAAAACTTTGGTAGTCCTGTCATTTGAGTTTAAGGTTTTATTCCTTAATTATACAAATAAATTTCAGAAATTCTATTTCCAACTTTGTTTTTAAATTTTAATTTGTGGGGGCCAGTGAAATGGCTCAGTGGGTAAAGGGTGCTTGACACTTAGCTGGACAGACCTTAGTCTGATCCCTGGAACCCGAGGGGGGGGGCAGGGAGAGAGAAAAAAAGGGAGAGAGGGGAGGAGGAAAGGGGAGAGAACAGAGAGAAATGACCCTTGAAAGTTGCCCTCTGACCTCAACATGTGCACTGTAGCATGACCTCCACACATACACGTACACACACACCACAAAATAAATATTAAAGTGTTTTTGAAAATGTAGCTTGTTTAATTTCAGGACTTTGACCTTCTACATCTCAACACGTATTTGGTGAAAGGAGGAAAAACAATAGCAAAAAACAACTATTGCCTCTATGAAAGAGACAAAAAGAAAGCAATGTTACAGATCAGGGAGTCATTTAGGCATCAATCTGCCTGGCTAGGAATGAACCGACTAGAAGTGCTTTACACAGATAAGAAGAAAGTTCACACCTAACTAACACAAATGTCTTTAAAACTTCTTTAATTAGAACAGAGTTAACTAAGGTTGTCTAGTTCCTATACAGTTTTAGCTCTTGTAGTTAAATGTTAAATCCAAAGGGATCAGATCATTAGCACCTGGGAAGTTTCCTGGGGTTTCTCTGCAGAGCTGGCCCACCACATGTCAGCTTTCCCTTACTCATGGCACTTCTATGGTGGTTTCATGGAAGTGTTCTCTAACCTCTCTTTTTTCTCAGCAAGAATAATACAGAACACAGATTTTAAAGTGGAAGGCAACAGGTTCTTTCTGGGTGGGCTTTTATTCCTCTGGTGCTATGGACTCTTTTGACTCCCAGTAAAGTCTATGGATTCATTTAAAAAATATAAAAGATCACTGTCTTGTAGTTTCTGTACCAATGATCAACTCAATTCTATTGATGGACATGTTGTGGATCCTTGATCTACCGAACATCAATATAGATTTATAATATTTCTAAAAATTTAACCTGAGCCACTCTTACTTTTAAATTTCCCAGTGTTCACTGTCTGCACTGCCCATATTTCTCTCATACATGAGATAAGATATATATATATATACCTGAACATTTGAGACTATCTTAAGACTTGAGGTTTTTAAAATATTTTTATTGAGTTCTTGTGAATTTCATATAATAGATGTTAATCAAATTTAGATCCCCTCCCCCATCTGCATCACACCATCGTGCCCACCACCAGATTTCATGCATTCTGTCGTATATGTTATGTCTTGTCTGGTCAAGCATTTGTACCCAAATGCCCCATGAAGACTTGAGTTTTTATTGTGCCTTCATCTCCACTACATCTCCACCACACAGCTACATGGACACAGCTCATGACTAGCTCATTATGAAGAAAGCTACATAACACTGGATCTTTTCCTGTCCTACATGAGACAGTTCTTAACAGGTTTGAAAATGGCAAGGCTAAAACTACTTGGTCATATCACACAGTATAGCATATTTGTACTTGCTATGATGAAGAAATAGAATTAAACATGCATGTCATTTAAAAAATTCTATTTGCAGTGCTAGGTAAGTGCTTTTCCACTGAGCTACACCTCTAGCTCTAGAAGCTTTAAAAGAATAAAAGTGATGCAAAAGTGTACCAGAATTGTGGTTTTGGGTATGGGCCATGTCCTGTCCTGGTTATGTTCCCAAATCCTAACGTTTGCACACTCAGGTTTTCATTTCATCCCCATTCATACTTAAAGCTCAGAGGTGAAAAACAAGTGTAGAGGAATGCTTGTGGACGCCTGTCTAGACTGGGGCTTCTCACTCTCTCTACTTCCCCAGCATGTATGAGAATGGTACAGTGCCACCTCTAATTCATCACAGAAACAGTGTGGATATAATCCCCCACTACTCCAAATTATATAATTAGTTTTCTCAGATACAGGCAAATCTGCAGTCAGCATAGCCACAGTGACATGGATATATGTCTCCCCCTTCGAAAGCCTTTATGATCACCCATGTATCTGCCTAAGTATTCTGGAGGTGATTCTTAACCCAGGAAACTGGGACAAATATTCAACTTGGATTTAAACTGCTACTTGACGCCAGTCTTCTAAACTTAAAAATCACTGTTTTAGGTCCTCTTAAATGTTACTCTTGTCCTGTAAGGCTCACCTGAACGTGCATCATTTTTTCAAACCACTTTACTTACTTTATATATACAACCAGAGGGACCTCTGACAATGGCTGAGTGCTTACTAGCTTACTATCCACCTAGGAACTCTGCTGTTATTTATTTATTTTTTTAATCTTTTTGAGACAGGGTCTCTCTGTAGCCCCAGCTGGCCTGGAACTTATTATGTATACCAGGCTGGCCTCAAACTCACAGAAATCCACCTGCCCTGCTTCCTGAGTGTTGGGATTAAAGGTATGCACCACCACGCCTGGCAGAACTCTGCTATTTTACAAGCATATTCTCTCTCATCTAATCCTCAGTACCACAGGAGAAAAAGTGTTATATCCTTGTTTCAGACAAGGAAACTGGGCTGAGAGCTTACTATCTTATTTAACATATGTGGCTAATAAGTGGCCACTGCAGCATTTGAACTCTTGCAGTCTGACTCCAAAGCTATAGCGCTAAAACAGCAAATACATGCTTTAGAGAAGTCTAAACTTTAAAAGAAGCGAATATATGCTTTAGAGAAGCTCTGACTAGTGGCCTCTTGGGTATTTTCCACGAGAACTAGCCCCACCTACAACTGAAGAAAAGGGAAATCTACCCTTTTCCTGAGTAGCTGGCTTACAAGACCTTGGGGCTATGAAGATCTTTTACTTTTGTTTTCTTAGCTCTGGTGTTAGGAAGCTGAAAGCCAGACTTGTGACCTTTATCAGTTGTGCAGAACCTATGTGAGGTGTACAGGGCAGTTTCCGCATCCCGAGGAATACATTCTAAGACCTTACAGTGCCTATGCTGCAGATAGTTAAAAATTTTATATGTAGTATTTTATTTCCTATACAGACTACTGATGACAGTGTTTAATTTACAAATCAGAAAAGGACTAGATTAACAATGATAAAATATAACAACTGTAGCAACATACTATAAAAAGGTCTATGGGTGTGGTCTTTCCTCTCTTTGGAGTCATTTCAAGTAACTGAAATCACAGAGAAGAGGGCGCCAGTGTTTGGAGAAGTGATCTCAAACCTGGCTTCTTTTCACCATGCGTCTCATCTTTTGTCTCTTCTCTTCCCTTAGATTTTGCTTTATGTATCTCTGAAAATGAAAATTACCTTTAAGAACAAGTTAGACTCTAAAAAAAATGGCAGCTAATGGTAGTACTCCACAGTCTGAGAGTCTCGGTGCCAGCTTTGTCACACATTCATAGCTATGAAACAGTGGCACCCAGCCACTGGACCCTATTCATCCTGTAAGCACAACACGAAAAGTCTGTGAAAGCCCTTTGAAATCTAAAGTTGTAGACAGTGCTTAGGCATGGAGGAACTACTCTGTAATCAGTGTCTGAATTTTGATTCTCTGAAGCAATGACTTCAAGCATGTGTTCAGAATAAACCTGTAAAAGAGAAACATACCTGGGAAGTACCGTTCTGGAACTTTGGAAATGTAGAACAGGAAAGCAAGAAGAGCAATCACGTACATCACAATTACTCGGGGTGCAAAGTCCTGAAAAGCAAAGCATGTTTTCTTAGATTTTCTTATGGCTGTTGAGATCTCATAGACTGCCAAGTGGAACTGAAGACCGCTAAATCTTAATTATCCTGAAGAGTCTCCAATAACAGAAGGACTGCGCTCATTCTGCAGTCCTTGGAAATGGAGCACGGTGGATGTCCACAAGCTCAGGCTCTCACACTGCTGATGCTCCACAGGGTGCTCAACTCCTCCACCATGTGGATAAAGAGTAGAAAGTACCCCAGAGCAGAGACACCAGCTGAGCAAGAAGAGATTAAAGAGCAGGCAGAAAGAGATTTAAACAGTCCTATCCAAGACAGAAAGAGCTTCCAATACCCCAGATAAACAGGCTGGAACATTATTACTACATGAAGCACTCCACGTCACTGCTGATGCTCTGTTGAGATATTTGCCCGACTCTTGAGAAAATCAGCGAGCTGGAACATACACACATTGTTCCTAATTCTGGTTACAAACCTAATTTACCAATAATTCATTTAAGAAATAAAGACAGAGTCAGGCGTGGTGGCACCTGCCTTTAATCCCGGCACTCATACTTGGGAGGCAGAGGCTTGGTCAGTTTCTGACCAGCTGAGGTTACAGGGAGGTCCTATCTTTAAAAACAAAACCAAAAAACAAAAAAATATAAAAATATAAAATAAAAACGAATGATTTCTCTTTCCAAGTAAGAGGATGATCAGCCCCTGCTAAGCCCTATATTCTTCAGATTCATCAACCTCAGGTTTCTTTTTTTTTTTGTTTGTTTTGGTCTTTTTGAGACAGGGTCTCTCTGTAGCCCCAGCTGTCCTGGAACTATGTAGACCAGACTGGCCTTGAACTCAGAGATCCGCCTTAAAGGCATGTACCACCACACCCAGCAACCTCAAGTTTCTTAACCAGTCTAGAACATGGCTTCACCCATCTGTTCAAATCAACCATTCCAGAAATTTCATTATTGGTAAGGGTATCTTTATCCATCTTTTAAAAATGAGAGCTCTTTAGAGAATTTTTTAAAAGCTTCCTTGCTAATGTGGCCTGTCATCACACTAGAATTCCTTTTTTGAGAACCATCTTTATAAGCCAGATTTCTATTTAAGTTTTGTGACTATAAGAATATTCTTGGCATGCATGCCTTTAATCCCAGCACTTGGGAGGCAGAGGCAGGCTGATCTCTGTGAATTCAAGTCCAGCCTGGTCTACATAGCAAGTTTCAGGTCACGTGGGGCTATAGGCAGACCATTTCAAAAAGACCAAAAAAAAATATATATATATATATATTCTTGTATTTTTAGAAATTTCCCTAAAATTTATTGGCTTAAAGGACTTGCTTTTTTATCATTATAAACTTAACAGAAAATGTGTTTACCACCTCCAAAATTAAATCACTTTGTATCAACTACCATTTACTCATTTCTAGTTAAATTAAACCTCAGGTAAGCAGCTTCATGTTCTATTTTTTATTCTTACAGTGAAAATGGTGTCCTCATATGCAGCAGGGTCCCCCCATGGCTCTCATAACTACTGTCAGCTTTCTTCCCGTGTCCTATTCTTCCTTGAATTAGCCAGGCCACTCAATTCACTCTAACACAAAACCACCTTTTTTTCCATTGATTTACCCAAGTATTTTCTTCTCTGTCATCAACAACATCTTATAAGTAACTACAAGCCAAGGTTCTTTCAGAACATACTTCTTGTTTATAACCCTCAACAGTGCAGGGCTCTCTTTCTCCTGCATATCCCTTATTCCCTGATCTGATTCAAGAGCTCTTCTTTTATTGCTCAATATATTTTCCTTGGTGGACTGAATATGCTTTTCTTGTTCCAGCTACCAATAAGATGATACTGTGAAATTTATCACCAGTCTCAAAGTTTGGCCTAAATTTCAAATCCTTTGCCTGCCTTTGCATCCCTTAGGTACCTCAAACTCGACAGGTCCAGTTAAAAAAAATTCTTCTTAATTCCTCATGCCTCACCCCCAAGAGAAATCAATTATTCCCAGTTCTACAATTTGTCGTTGTTGGCATTCTAGCAAAGCTAGAAACTGTGAAATTCTCCAGAGAAGTACATACCAAGAAACTGAAGACCTAATAATGTCATTTCATAGGATGAGACATCAGAAAATAACAGTAGTGAGACTCATTTCTAATTCTGAGAGCTATGCCTATGTATATAGTTGTGGAAACTGTGGTTTCAGTATGCAACTAAAAATAGGCTCTCCCAGGACACAAAGCTACCCACGGCCTGATTATACCACTTCAGCCAAGAAATAAAAGATTACTCAACCTACCTGTACAATAGGAGCACTGATTCCTCCATTGAGCCAAACCCAGTGAAGAGTAGGGATCACTCCATATCCAGAAACAGAACAGAAGATGATAGGGCGGAGCCTCTGCCATTGCTGTGTGAGGTAATTGGGATGAATCTGTGCAAAGAACACTGCCAGGATCATGGCAAGCACAGTGATCAAGTATACTTGGCGCCAGTACTAGGATGAAAGGATATAAAATTTAAATTCTGTTATTAACAACAAGGGAAGGAAGAGTAATTTGGGCTTCTACATTATAATATTACAGACTCTATTTACTTGGTATTTTCATGTCCCAACAAGATTTATTTTATTTGGTCTTTTTGAGACAGGGTCTCCCTGTAGCTCCAGCTGGCCTGGGACTCATTATGTAGACCAGGCTGGCTTTGAACTCGGAGATCCACCTGCCTTTGCCTCTGGATTAAAGGCGTGCACTACCACCCTGGCCCAAGATTCTTTTCTTTTTCTTTTTGTAAAGAATGCACATTACACACAGTTGCCAAGTTCCTTAGGATGATGTCTTAATTAGCTGCAGTTGTCAACTTGACAGCCTACAGTCATCTGACAAGACAGCCTCAATTGAGGAATTACCTAGCTCAGACTGACCTGTGGCCATGTCTGTGGGGGACTGTCTTGATTATTAACTGAGGCAGGAGGCCCAGCTTACTGTGGGCAGTACCATCCCTAGGCAGGTAATCCTGAGTTGTATAAGAAAGCTGGCTAAGCATGAGCCTGTGAGCAAGCCAGAGAGCAGCATTTCCTCAGGGTTTCTGCTTGAGTTCCTGCCTAGACTTCCTTCAATGGCAGACTGTGACCTGGAAGTTATAAGCCAAATAATACCCCTCCCCAAAGCTGCCTTTCAGTAAAGTGTTTTTTTCACAACAGAAAGGAAACTAGAACATATGACAAACCAAACTTCAAAGTAAACCAATAAAAGACCACATTCTTACAAAAGCATTTTCCGAGTACCCATCAAATGTCAGGCACAGCTAAAATCCCAAAGGAACAAGGTTGACTTTGGCAAAGACTCTCCCAGTGAGTGAGCTCAGACTGTGGGAAGGCCTGCTTTGTAAACAGGATCATAATTTAATGACAATATTATAACTCAGTTACCAAAAGAATGTTGTAGACCACTGAAGCAAGAAGAGTGAATGTTACTTGGGGTAGCTACAGAGGAGAAAGAGGAGACATCTGAGCTAGTCTTGAGGAATTGGCAGAGAACACGGGAAGAAGGGGCTCTCAAGGGAAACGATCCGCAAATGCAGCAGGGAAGTTTGAGGAAAGGAGACTGAAAGGTAGGAAAGGTCATTCTAAAGATTCTAAACTGTACCATGCTAACACTGGGATTTGTTCAACAGGACGAAAGCCAGACGTGGTGGCATGTTCCTGTAATCTCAGCACTTGGAGACTGAGAAAGAGCATTGTGAGCTCAAGGTCAGCCTGAGATACATGGGGAGATCCTGCCTCAAAACAAAAACAAAATACAAAACACAAACATGAGAAAGAATCTGAATGACATGGTCATTTTTAAATGACTCATTAGTAACACAAATCTACTATCAGTAGAGAAAAGAAGTGAGAAGCCAGTTAGACAGACATTAGGGTATTTGAAATAGAGAGTGGGGGCTGTGATGAAGAATGAACACCAGATTTAGGAGGAATATTTGAAATAACGTAAGGTCTTAATGGCTGATGATCTGAGAGAGAGTGGCAGAGGGACGCTCGAATTGTTCAACTCCTTCTAGCCTGAATGGCCACATGAATGGCTCCTATTAAAGGAGGAAATGAACGAAGATGATCCAAGTTTGGAGGAAAACAGGGCGCTGAAAGAATGCTAATTTAAAATATATCAAGTTTAAAGTATATTAAGTATGAATGACAAGCTTATGAGATACTTGGTATCTAAATGAACATGTGAAAGGCTGTCTGGGGGCTCAAAAGCTGGCATCCCAAAGGATAAGAGTTCTTTATGCAGGCTCCCAGGGCTTCTGCAGACCTATTCACTTCTGGAAATCACATGTCAGACCATGTGTCCAAATGTCCCATCTCCTAGAACAACAGTCCCATTTTCAGTTTCAATCTCAAATCCATATCCCATAAGCAGTAGGAGCCACTACAGAAATTGAACGCTGGGAAGCTTTTAGAAGCCCAAGATAAGAAAGCGAATTTTTGTTTTTGTGATCATGAACTATTAGTTCCAATAGTATTCTCTCTCTCTCTCTCTCTCTCTCTCTGTCTCTCTCTCTCAGCAAGTATCACATTCTGATCAGGAAGAGGTAAACAGAAAATAATTTCAGAGAAGTATAAAACAACATAAACAAGCAATTCAAATATATGACTGCTTACAAGATCCTAGTTAGCATGTATCTTTTAATTATTTTTTTTAAGATGCACACAGGTTCATGCTAAATGAATATTATTCATTTCTGGGTAAACATGAACAGTTTAATGCTACAATCAAATCAGTTTACAAGTTAATTACATATGTATTTAATTATATACTTATGATATAATTAGGCCTGAAAAACAAATGGCTCATATCTAAGTAGATATGGTTAATAAAGGTCCTAAGATACTAAAACCTAACCTATGATTTTTTTCTTTGATAGCTTATAGCTTTGATAGTTTTTCCTACATCATGAAGAGACGCGGGTATTATTTAAGAATCCTAAACAAAAGAATCCTGTGCTGCAGGTAGTCTTCCCAACTGTCTTTCAGAGCACCCACTACATGGGGAGAGGTGATTTGGGCAGGACCAGCTCTGTTCTTCATGAAAAGAGCTATAGCTCCTAGGCACTACGCTACTCCTTGGGGAGAACTATACTTTGGGCTCTGAAAAAGAGGTAAGAGGAGAAAAGGAAAAAATAAAAATAAAAAAATATGATAGGAGAGTAAGGTTGATGGAACTTCAATATTTTGAGACAGGGTCTTGCTGTGCAGCCAGGCCTCAAGTTGAGATCTTCCTGCCTTCCCCTCCTGAGTGCTGGGATTATAGAAACAAGCTTACCACACTATAAGATAAATAGATAGATAGATGATAGATAGGTAGGTAGATAGATAGATAGGTGATAGACAGACAGGCTCAATGGGAGATAGATATAGAGAGATATAGACATAGCCATATTTATAGCTCTACTTTCCAACAGAATCAGCAAAATAATGAAATAATTATGGAATTGGTAATAGATACTAGAGAGAGATCAAAGAGACCTTTTAAAAAGTATGCCCACAAAAGACTCTTGGTTTTATTTTGTAAGCAAAACACGCATTCATAGATTTAAACCACCTCAAGAAATGTTTTAAGAGAAAGTGAAATGTTTTAAGCTACTTACATTGTTACAATAAAACGCATAAAATACTCCTGAAACATAGCAGCCCAGTATTCCAATAGAAATTCCTGCATAATCCAATGCCATCCATCTTCGACAGGTCTTTTCTGAACGATGACAGGAAAAAAGGTGATAGCCCACTGAGCAAAGCATACAGATCTATGGAAAGGAAAACAAGAGAACGAAGTGGAACAAAAAGAAATGAGGGGCACTCATGCATGCTGTTCAGGGGAACACTTAAGGAGCCGGGCTTTCAAGGCAAGCACATCCAGGCCTGATTCCAGCTTTGCCGGGCTTTCAAGGCAAGCACATCCAGGCCTGATTCCAGCTTTGCCATTTCTCTAAGCCTCTGTTTCTTCATAAGTAAAATGGGGGCAACAATCACAAAACAGGAACTTTAAAATGATAACTATTTTATAATATAAATTATAAGTGAATAGCAAAAATTGGAAAATTAATGTGATACAAATATTTTCACAATACAAATGTTTTATAATACCTTCCGAGGTTACTTTGATTCATGAATTAAGTCTACTTTTCACATTCATCACTAATTTAATATATGTCCTTTAAAAATATCAAAGAATACAGAATTGCATTATGTTAAAAAATATGTGCCTCTCCAAGGAATGTAAGTGTAGCCTGTTACCTCAGTTGTGAATGATATCACAGGGCCAGATTAATGTGAACAGTAAATCTGAAGATTAGCTACACATAAACTTAGAGAAGTTTAGGAAGTAAAGTTTGACAGGGCCGATGTCTAAATGAGGGGAATAAAGGGAAGCCCTCTCTCTTCTCAGTCAATAGCCAACAGGTAAACTGAAAAACAGTATCAGTCTTGCTCTGTATGTTAACAAAAATGGAGTCAAATTCTCTAAAGGAGCAACTAAAAACTGAAAATGTCACCTTCAGGCAGGAGTAGGACTTGGTGTGCTGAAGACATCTAGGTTCTTTTAAAAATATCCTTGTAAATTTGCTTGAAATTTTAAAGTATGTCCATATTTCTTTTCAATAAAAATAATTAAATAAAAAAAATATATATGCTTCTCTCACTCAATCTACTCTTCAGAGGTAACCACTAACAACATGTTATATATCCCTGTGATATGTATGTGCCAAGCATCTGTGATACAGATGTCTACAAACACAAGATAGATACTTTAAACTGACCAAATGGACTCCTTGTAATTCTGGTCTGTTCTACAGTTTTCTCTTTTTTATTTTTTTCTTGAGACAAGGTCTCACTATGAAACCCCAGCTGGCCAGGAACTTGCTATGTAGACCAGGCTAGCCTTGAACTCACGGAGATCCCCTACCATTGCTTCCCAAGTGCTAGGTTTAAAGGTGTGTGCCATCACACCTGGATACAATTTGATTTTTTAACTTAAGAGACTTTCTGTCCATAAGAGAAATACTATACAATTTGCTTCTAAGTTCTAAGTAAATATTGCTTTATTATCTCCATGAAAAATCATGACCTGATTTTATATGTTTGCCAACTGACAGCAAAGTTAATAATTTAGTCAGCTGCTCTGAGGACTGGTAAGGCAGGACAGAACTCCCTCTGGCCAGCAAGTACCTGCTGTGTGTGTCATGCAATTGAAGGTGATAGAAGGATGAAACCTCTACCCCAAGAGATTTCTGAGACACAAACATTGTTATATGAAGTCCTATAGGAAAAGTCAGTGTAGAATACAGTAAGAAAAGCAAGGAGGGAGAGTACTGGCTCTGTGGTGTCTCTGTAGTGGGACTGGCAGAAGGAAAAGAATTATCATAGAAAGGTGATACTTGAGTTGCATTTTCAAATTCAGTATTCATCAGAGACATGAAAAAGGTATGTACATGTTTCTGGGGGGCGGGGTCCATAAAGAAAAGCAGTACAGTGAAAAACAGACCGACACTAAAGAATGCTCTGGGGCTTTCCTCACACCATAATGAAAGCAACCCCACAAGGTGTTTTAATATCAGCTTTACAGACCACATACTGTACTACAGAAGATACTAGGTGCACCCTTACAAAGGTGTAAAGGAGAAAAGCTTAGGTGACAGGTTACAGAAATGGCCCTGGGGACAATGACAAGAGTGTATTAAGCCATCAACAATGGAGGTGGAGAAAATGGGATCATAAACAATATGAAATAGATTAGGTATTTTCTAAGCAACTAACTGCTAAGATGGCAAACGGACATCTAGTCATTTGATATTCTGTTCATTAAACAAGCCTAACCAGTTTGCACAGGCTCAATATCAGTATTCAGTAAAAACACACTTAACTACAGCTTTATTTCATCCACTGCCAGAAATCATTATTGGCCTGTGGCTTTTTGGCTATTAAACTACCAGAGTTCACTGGTCCAATTAAATGTAATGTAATGCTTATAAGTTCAGTTGTAGTCTCTGATAAAGCCTTTGGTTAAGTGCTGTAAATGTGCAGAGTACTGTGGTGAACCTTCTCGTTAACAGAGCAAGATTTCATTGTCATAGTGTATGATACAAGAAGCGGCCACAAAATAGCAAGCAGAGGTGATCTTAACTTGGAAGAGGCAGATGAGTAGGTAGGTGGGAAGATGTGAGGTAGCCATGCATGCACATGTCTGGATCAATTAAAAGCCCAAATGTCAAATGTGGTTATCTGTGGAAGTGGAAATTCAAGTGATTTTTACTTTCTTTCATAAGCTTTTATTTGCTTGACTTTTCTACATGAAATATAGTATATTTATAGTAATTATAAGAAACAGTAATAAACTTTCTCTTTTTTAAACGTTTTTTATTGTTGCTGCTTTGACAGGGTCTCCTGTAGCCCCAGCCTGCCTGGAACTCACCATGCAGACCAGGCTCCTGCCTCTGCCTTCCAGAAATCCTCCTGCCTCTGCCTCTGCCTTCCAAGTGCTGGGATTAAAGACCTGTGCCACCAGGCCCAGCATTCTTTTTATAAATTTTTTTAAAAATTTATTTTTTGTATATTTTACATGTAAGTACACCCATGCATGTAATGCCTGCAGAGGATAGAAGAAGGCGCCAGATCCCTGTAACTGGAGTTTCAGGCAATTAGCCACCATGTGGGTGCTGGGAACCAAACCCTGGTCCTCTGTAAGAGCAGCCAGTGGTCTTAAGTGGTGAGCCATCTCTCCAGCCCCCAGGTGTTAATCTTAAAGCTGAGGTTTCTACAAAGGTTAAAAAAAGCAAAGTATGGTGGTATATACCTATAATTCTAGCACTTAGGGAGGAAGGAAGCTGGGGCAAATTCAAATTCAATGCTATCCTAGCCTACACAGTGAGGCTCTGCCTCAAATCCAGAGAGGGTTGGGAACATTTTTCCCCAATCTTAAGAACTTAGTGGATTTCAAATATTTTTTAATAATAACATTCAAATGTCGGGCCTGGTGGTGCACGCCTTTAATCCCAGCACTCAGGAGGCAGAGACAGGTGGATCTCTATGAGTTCGAGGCTAGCCTGCTCTACATAGTAAGTTCTAAGCCAGCTGGGGCTACAGGGAGACCCTATCTCAAAAAGACCAAAATAATAATAATAATGATGATGATAACATCCAAATATATGAGAACAAGATTTTTGTGGTGTTTATGTTTTAAAAGCAACTAAGCAGTTCCCTGTGCCCTCTGGGGGATCTTCAAAGCCACTGGTGGGGCTAAGTAAGATCACCTGCCCAGGCCTGCCTCATCAAAGTTCTCTTTACCTCAACAGTGTTTGTGAAATGACTCACCTGGAAGCAGAAAAGACAAATAGAACAAATGACAAAATCTTCTCTGGATGCACTTGCAGAAGGTAGCACAGATGTCATGTCATATATTCCCAGGGTGAAGAAGAGAAAGAAACCCAGCAAATGACTCCAGATGTTTACAGTCTCATTTGATAAAATAAACAAACTGGAAAGTAAGCAAACATACATTTCAGATTCACACTGGCTCACAGTGTCAGCATTCAAAAGCGAGGGACAGTTTGGAATTGCCTAATACTTGCTACTTTGGGCCCTTAACCTCACCTGTGCCTTTCTAAACTTGATATATCATTTAGTCAATATTCCTATAGTTCTCTCCCATTTCTGCTAATTCTGGGCTCTTACCACTTTTTTGGTGTGGACTCTATGAATATACCATCTCTTTCCTTCTATTGCATCACTGTTCTAAGCAGAGTGCCCTGCTCAAACTACTCGCTGTCTACAGAAATGCAGTCTGTAGACACAAACTGGATCTTAGCTAGAAAACTCAGGAATAGCTACCTAAGACACTGCTCAGTGTAAGCTTAAGTACAAACTTAAAATACCTTTTAAAGGACTTGTTAAATACAAATACAGGGTCAAATGCATTTAAGAGAAGTAAAATACATACAAATTAATCCACTGGAAAGGTTCTTTAAAATAGGCGTGCCAGAACAACTTTGCTGTGGATGCCCTGAAACCAGTTTCCAGGTGGCATGAGTTTACTGTTTTTGGAACAATAGGTTACTTTGAGTATGGGTGCTATCTGTCCTCTCAAACATCCCAACTAACTAACAGGTCTTGGCAGTATAGGCTGGTGGGGAACACACCACCCTGACCAGGAGCCAAGAAGCTCACTAGCCTCTTCCAACCTGGGCACAGATGAGCTCTATTTGCTAAGTGGGTCACTTCTCTGAGCTTCAGTTTCTTCATCCTAGAGCAAAGGAGCTAGATTAGATGCTGCTACTTTCTTCCAGTGCTTCCTGCATTCTGAGAAATGGTTCTTTATTATAAGGTGCTAAATGACTGAAGATCAGACAGTGCTGCATTTCTCCTGCAAAATCTAATCTTTTGGTTACACCAAGGTCTTGACCATTTCTGAATCAGAAGTTCTTATTATTAAGGCGTGACTGGCCATCTGCAACCATCACTGTGGCTCTCTTCTCCCTTTCACAAATAAAAACCACAGTAATATCTCAAAAGATCACCAAAAATAAAGTAAATCTTGTATCTGGAAATTCAGACTTTATCTTGTTTAACATCAAATATAAAGACAATAACTAGGAAAGTTGAACTAAAAGAATGTTCTAGAAAACATCTAATCTTGGGACTGTTTTGGCAATCAACATTTCATTCTGCCTACTGCCTCGGAAGTTTTCATTTTGACAAAACCCAGTATAACCTGATTAACTAAACACAGAATGGTCGGACATACACAACCTCTCCATATGCAAAATCTGTCCTTGCCACTCTTGAAAGTTAAGTAAGAGAGCAATCGCCAAACCTGGATAAGATTAAGTTAAGACGATCTCTTGGAAGAACATCCTCAACAGAGGATACACTTCTATTACAGGAAAAGTTAGGCACCCTCAAATTCTGTTCATTTCTCCCAACACCTAGGAGGCAGAGGCAGGCATATCTCTGTGAGATCGAGGCCAGCCTGGTAGATCCAGGCCAGCTGTGGCTACAGAAGACCCTGTCTCAAAAAAAAAAAAAAAAAAATTCTGTTCATCCAATAAGCAATAATTATCTTCATTACCATCATGTTCAAAATCGTTGTGGATAACAGTAACCATATATTGAGTGCTTACTAAGTGCTAGGTCCAGAGAGGTTAACTTTCCATAGCTGTTAAGAGGTGGGCTTTTGTTGATGAAAGAGTTGAAGATCTGATGCTTTTCCTGCCCCACAGGATCTGAAGCAGAATGCAGAGGACCACTGTAAGGTGGGCATAAAACATTTACAGCAGTTCACTGTCATCCCTGTCCTCCTGGAATACCATCTCCGCAGCAGGGCTTACCTCTGATTTCCTATGTAATTATACACAAGAGGCACTGGGGAGTAAAGCAGTAATTAGGATTCAAATTGTGACATCCAGTTGGTTGTCCATTCAAGTAATGTCACAAAAATACTTTTTAAGGCAAGATAAGACTACAAACGGAAAATAGGGAAAGACCATGATGGATAGATCAAAAAACAACCCACTTTCAGAACTTCAGTTTGCCACACCAGTGACCTAGAGCCTAAGCCTCTGTATCTTCATTCTGCTGGAGTATTTTGACAGAAGGCTAACTCAGAAAACCAAAAAAACATGATTTTTCAGATTTGTCTTTTTAAAAGCACAGGCCTTCAGTGACTATGGTTTTAAGGAACTACAATGATAAATCCCTTTCTTCGAGATGCTCCCACGGTGCTGTCGTGGAGACTAGGTGTCCCTTACAGCTCTCTCTTTGCTACAGGGCTTTTTCTACACAGCACTTCCCACAATGACTATTATGTAATCTTGTAATTATCTCCTTAGTGTCTGTCACCCAGGCTAGACCTTAGTAGCTTCATGGGAACAAGGGCCACGTCTGCTGTTTTCTGCAGGATCTGGTACAGTGCCTACCACCTAGCAGGGGCTCCGTATATTTGCTAGATGAATGAATCGGGCGTTTCCAAGAATATGCACAGCATATGGACTGGTTCCCTATTACACAGCTGGCCAAAGCATCTGGATTCCCACAGGGCTGCTCTACAAACAAAGCTCAGTTATACCGAAGGTAAATAATGGTTCGTCCATTGTCAGTGTGTTCGACTCCAATACGTAACCCAGAAAGCACCACAAGGAATAAAGGATGTAAAAGCGCTTCGTAAACAGCAAAGGGCCACAGGAGAGCTGGCAACGATGACCATTATTAGTATCGTTGTGCCCTGAATCAAGTGCCCCCGGCGGGGCTGGAGAGGAGACGGCGGCAAGAAGAGATGAAAGGATGGGAGGCGAGGAAGGGATGCGCAGAGAAACGCGGGGGAAAGAGGCGGGGATACCAGACAAAAAGCCTGCGAGAGGAGGGGGCGCGGAGCGGCCGCACTGTACCTCTTAATACACAGCCTGGAGGGCAGGTAGGCACGGTAGCCGTCGGTGATGTATGGGTTGTCTTTGAGGGACACCGGGATCTGCTCGTAGGTGTAGAGCCGGATGCCGCGGGGCACCAGCACAGGCCAGTACTGGTAGCTGCCCAGCTCGATGTAGTGGGCGCTCTTCAGCAGCTTTTGATGCATGGTCCCGGGAGCTGGCCCGGCCCCACCTCCCCGGGGAGGGGGCTTCGCCGCTGGAGCCCCCGCCCCGGAGCCTGCCGCCGCTGCGCGAGGTGGTGCCGGTCGCCGCTGCCCAGGTCGGGCTCCGCTACTCACCGCCGCCTCCTCTGCACCGGCGGACTGCCGGCGTCGCAGCCCTCCCTGACGTCAGCGCGCAGCGCAGCCCCTCCCGCCACCGCCTCGCCCCTCCCACCAGGCCGCCA
>NW_008347189.1:1534106-1569928 GCF_000622305.1 Nannospalax galili
CCGCCCCTCTCCCCGCCCTTCTCTTGCTCAGCCCGCCCCTCGTCCTCCTTTTGCTTGGTTGGCCCGCCCATCGCCCCGACTCTCGCGTGCCCTGCTCCTCCCCGCCCCAGCAGGGAACTAGACTGGCGAATTGCTCTTTGCTGTTTTTAAATAGAAGCAATACTTACTGCATTTTGAAATATCGAGAAGAGAGCTAGCTGAAAGGAAGATAATTCGAGCTAACTTACACAGGTGGAAGAGACCATTGGGGTGTTCTAAACCACAGCCAGTTCTTGGGAGTAGTTGGAAACAGAAAACCTTGAACAGAGAACATAAAATCGATCGCGCTGAGCGATAAATCAAAAGCTCAACATATTCAAAAACCACTTCAGTACTCTCTCTGTCACAGGATTAAACGAAGCAGATGAAGAAGAAATTCCCATGTCTACACTGAAACAGTGTATCAAAGATGTGGGCAGATGAAATCACAATGAAAATGAAAAACATCTACTTAATTGAATAACAAAGGTGAAACATCAAACTCCTGTGGGGCACACTACTGCGGTGCTTAGAAGAAAAGTTACAGCTTTGTCTCTCGCTGTAGGTCTGATGTAGATAGACGCTTGTTGATTAAGGAGGGTACAGAACATTTGAGTACCGGTGTATACACTTAGTTTGGCATTGTTAAAGAAAAAAACGCCATTTCCTCAGCCATTGCAGAGTTCCTTGCTGACAATCCATATTTAAAAAATAGTTACAAGACAAAAAGCATAAACTATATTTTAAACCAAACTTGACAAGGACAGACATGAAGACCCAGTGAGGCAGGGAAAGTATTGTTTGATAGTCTGCTGAAAGGAGTGAATAGTTGTGGAGAAACATGATTGGACAAAATAGACAGGATCTGACCAGTAAACTGAGTGAGGAATTTTGCAAGTTCTTCAATTCTTCTTGACTTCAAAAGCTAGAGAGAAGAATTGTTCTGAAATGAGGGTAGGTCAACAATTTCATTTATGACTATACTTCACACAGAAAAGCAGGGGATGTAAGGATAAGATGCCTTCCTAGGGTTTTTGGTTTTTGTTTTTTTTTTTTTTCCCTTTCTAGGGTTTATGGTTTTTATGGCTTATTTAGGAGAGAGGAATTCTGGTTTAGATTACCCACCTCATTGGAGAGAAATTCTAGTTTTTGTGATCCAACCGGGACCTGGAAAGGTAAAATTGAGGGCAGAAAAGTCCTCACTTATGAAGCCTTCTCTGTCTTAACTCAAATGCTGCATGCCAAGGCATCGTATTTGGGAGTATTGTGTTTGAAGCCCTAATACCATACAATGACCATTCACATATATTCCTTATTATTAGAATGTTAGTGATTTTCATCCACTTTTGAAAAGAATTATGGGTAGCGGTTAAATTTGGTTCTTCAAAGCCATCTTACCTGAGTTTGAATTCCTACTCACCTTATGTGTCCTAAGCAAATTATTTAAATTCTTTGTGTCTCAGTTTTCTTATTGGTAAAACAGGAATAAAACCAGTACTTTGTGCTGTGAAGATGAAAGAATTAACTCATGACACTTTTAGAAAAGTGCCAGGTATATTGTCCATATTCAACAAATGTTAACTACATAGAGAGTTCAAGGGAAAATTAACAGGTTAATGTGAATCAAAGCATTCAGAAAAAGCACATACTTATGTTAATGATTCTACAAGGTAAGGAACTGGAGAGCTAGCTCTGTCTGTAGGAGAAGCTGTGTGTGGTAGTGTGTACCTCTAACCTCAGTGCTGAGGAGGACTCACTGGCCAGCTAGCCTAGTCGCCTAGCCTACTTCATGAATCCTAACCCAGAGAGACCCTTTCTCAAAAACAAGAGCAACGCAAACAAACAAAAGCACAAAAACTGGACAGTGTCTGAGGAACGACATTCAAGATTGTCCTCTGATCTCCTTGTCTGTGGGCACAGACGTGAATATACATTCTCCCTCAGCCCACAGACACAAAGATTCTACAAGGGAAATTGACTGATTAGAACTTCATGATTGTGAGAAGTTGGAATGCCTTCTTAATAACTTTCATTCTGTGTCTGACCTAACATCCTTGTGACTGTCACATGAAACTGGAATGTATTAACTCATCAGACCACTGGCTTTCACCGCTGTCAGCAGATAGCATCTGGGACCTACAGCATGGATGTCTCCACTTTGCGGTGACCCACCTACCTGATGTTTCCATGCATGTATTTTAAAAATGCCTGGATTTATGACTTTGTTTTGTTCTGTAGTTACAAAAACTTCGCAAAACTTTTTCTATGTTTGAATATGTTACTTGTGGCCACCTAAATCTGTGTTCCTGGGCTGTGGTCACTCATATTTGTTTCAAGACTAAGTAATCTCTAACTCCCTTTGAGGTGAGAGCTGTGTTTTGTATCAACAGCAAGATTGGAAACATATTCTAAATGGACTTAAGTGACATATAAAGGAAGTGAGATAAATTCTTTAAACCATAGAGCTAAAAATATTTGAGGACTTACTGAGTGCCTAGTACATGATCTCTGTTGAAGGTTAGTATATACCAGAATTCTCTTTTCCTAGTGGAAGGATGTCATGCCTGAACATGCCTTCTGACCGCTTTTACAGACTCCTTATGGAGGGACCCTATGCATGGATTCTTACTCATATCACATGACACTACCTTGTGGTCATTGTGGGCCCAAGGGAAATCAATAGCCTGCGAAATGTTGTGATACAAACATCTATATAAGAACCATGGTAGTTAATCTGACCAATCTGTATCTTTCTTGGATATTTGACCTGGAGATATGGGAAGAGAATCTGTAGGCTAGTATTTGAAACAGAAGTAGAGAGATGCCTTGAGATCATCATGTATGAAGTTGCCATGTACAAAACACTAGAGTAAAGAACTAAAAATTAGAGCAGTTTTGGTCTTCAACAATGTATCCTGAAGTCTGTTGCAACATGACTTGTGGATTGATTTCAATAACTTAATCCCTCATTTCAGTTCTGGTTAATCCACTTAATTTATAAACTAAGTACCTTTTAACATTAGGTGGTGGTTTTTTTCTTTGTTTTTCTGACAGGGTTTCCTTGTAGCCCAGCTGGCCTAGAGCTCACTATATATACATCAGGCTGGTCTCAATCTCACAGAGTTCTACCTGCCTCTGCCTCCTGAGTGCTGAATTAAAAGCACATGCCACCTCACCTTTAACACTAAAAGATCTGATATTAATTATATATATCATTATGAGAGGGCTGGGGAGATGTTTCAATTGGAAAATGCCTGCTGTGTAAGCATGAGGACCTGAGTTTGGAACCCCAGGACCCACATAAAATCTGGGTGAGGTGGTATGCTTCTATAAGCCCAGCTCTGTGGGGGCAGAGACAGGCTGATCCCTGGAGCTCACTGGCCAGCCAATGTACCTGAATTGACTGAGCTCCAGGTTCAATGAGAGACCCTATCTCAAAAAATAAGGTGACACTTTCTTCAGCAGTACAGATACTAAAATTGGAATGATGCAGGGTTAGCAAGGCCCCTGAGAAAAGCTAACACATAAGGTTTTGAAACAGTCCACATTTAAAAAAATAATGTATAGAGATATCTAGGAAAATACCCAGCATTGACCTCTGGCCTCCATGTGCATGTGCACACATGCATGTACATTTGCAAGCACACATACACTAACCCATGTAAAAATATACATATACCACTCTTCCACACACACCCAAAGTCATCTTTGAAATGCATGGATAAATATGAAAAATATAGCAATAATACATTTCTGGAGTTTAGTCTGAAAAAGAGGTCTATAATTAAGAAATAATTAGTAAGAAGAAAATAAATGAAAACAGAGCCATTCAGGTCGATAAAACTATAGAACTAAGAGCATGTTTTGGGTACTTGTACAGGTGATATCTTAAAGGTGAGATGGCATACTTCCCCCACAGATGATCATGTACCTGTGGCCCTTAGAGGGTTCTGGGTTAGCTGCAGTGCTTGACGTAAGTCGTCAGTAGCATGCTTGGTGAAAGAATAACACCTGGTGAGGTAGCTGGTGAAATACCCACATCAGCTGATAGGTGGGGGATCAACAGTGCATCCAGCAGGAGGTATCAGTGTCTCTTGATGTGGCAGGGTAGGGAAATGGCAGCACCTGTCATGAACACCTATGAGGTGTATCTGGGCTTTAAATGTGCTTGAGGTAGCCATATGGTGTGGGAAGAAAGTTCACACAGGAGCTGAAAGTCCTGCATTTTCATGCAAACTAAAGCAAGAGAAATTTCAGTTTCTATTGCTGTGGCTATGAATCTGTGTCCCATAAGCACTTGAGAGTTGTGGAAAACTTCTGTGTGCCTTGCTTTGTAAGAAGATGTTTAGTGAAACTGGAATGGGAAGATATGTGGGCTGCATGCAGCATTGAAATGAGAACACTATCTCCCTTCCTCCCACATATTTTGTAACCTACCGAGTCCAGTTAGTACTGCCTGTTGGAATGCTGACTGTGCTGACTTGGTCTGTAGTTCATGGACAGGTAACCATAGGTGCAATGCCCGTGTCATATCCAGAAGACAGTATATCACAGAACTCTTCCCAGTCCTCAATTTCTTTCTTTCTACCATGTCTTCTTTTATGTTCTCTCAGCATTGGGGGATTGATATAGTTGTCCCATTTGACACTGAGATTTTCATTTAATAACCCTTGTCTTCTGAGGAAAGCATTGTTCACTATGAAGGGTACCTGTGTTCAAACTCATTTTTTAAATTGCATTTTTTAATGAGCTTGTAAAGAAAGAGGTTTCCATGAGGGTTTTCATACATCGTTAGTTTTAGTTAACTTATTTCCCTTCCCCTAACTTTCCCACTCCCATCCCTACTTAAATTTCTAACCCCCAGTGTACTTCTACTTTCTATTTATTCATTTAGAGTATTGCTTTGCTTTTTTATTTAATTTTTTGAGAATTTCATGTATGAGTACTGTATTTACATCATCTCCACTCCTCCCTTCCTCCCCCTAGCTCCTCCCATGTCCCCATCTTACTCATTCTCAAATTCATGATGTCTTCTTTAATTATTGTTACATATATACATATGTATATGTAAATACACAACTCATGAATTCATTTAGTGTTTCTTCTATGTACATGTGTTTAGGGCTGGCCTCTAAGGACTGATAACCTGTCAGGGAGCTTGTCCCTTGAGAAAATGGATCCTCCTTCCCTCAGCATCCATTGATTGCCTGCAGTCTACTTTCTCATTACAAGCACTCTCTTACTCCCTCAACACTTAAAGTCTCTTCCCCTTCCCCTCTCGTGGGCTTTTCCTGGCTTCCTTGACCACTACAGACACTTGAAGTTAGATACAAATCTAAAAATTTGAAGCTAAGATCCACATATGAGAGGACATGCAGTTTGTCCTTCTAGACCTGGGTTTCCTCACTTAGTATATACTATTTTGAAGTTCTATCCACTTTCCTACAGATTCCATAATTTCATTTTTCTTTACAGATGAATGAAATTATATTGCATGCATGTTGATAGACATCTAGGTTAATTCCATGTCCTAGCTATTGTGATTAGAGTGGCAGTGAACACGGATCTACAAGTATCTCTGTAGGAGGATATGGAATTCTTTGGGCATTTGTCCAGGAAAGGTATAGCTGCACTATGTTATGTGGTCATTCTATTTTTACCTTTTGAAGCACCTCCACATCAGTTTCCATGGTAGCACTAATTTCCACTCCCACCAGTAGTAACTAAGCCCTCTCATGTCCCTCCATTCTCACCAGCATTTGTTGTCATTTGTTTTCTTGATGATAGCAATTCTGACTGGCATGAGATGTAACCTCAAAATAGTTTTAATTTACTTTTTCATGATGGCTAATGATGTTGAACACTTAAAAATTTTTTTGATTTATTTACTTCTATTTTATGTGTATGAGTGTTTTCCTGCATGTATGTGAATGTTCCACATGTATATAATGCCCATGAAAGCCAGAAGAGGGTATTGGATCACCTGGAACTGGAGTTACAGATGGTTGTTAAATGCCATGTGGGTGTTGGGAACAGAACCCTGGGTCCTCTGCAAGATCAGTAAGTGCTCTTAACTGCTGAGTCCTGATACTCCAGTCCTGATACTGAACACTTTTAAAAGTATTTACTACTCATTTCTCTCTCTCTTTCTCTGGTCTTTTTTTTTTTTTTTTTTTTTTTTTTTGAAGAATTCTCTGTTCAGTTCCATGGCCCATTCTTTGATTGGGATATTTTCTTTAGTTCCTTCAGTTCTTTGTATATTTTAGATACTACTTGTCTGTTGGATATTTACCTGGTAAAGGCTTTTTCCCATCCTGTGGGCTGTCTTTTCACTTAATTGACAGCTTCCTGTGCTGTACAAAAGCTTTTTAAACTGGGAGTGGAGGTGCATGCCTTTAATCCCTGCAGTCAAGAGGCAGAGGCAAGATCTGTATGAGTTCAAGGCCAGCCAGGACTACATAATGAGACCCTGTCACAAAATAAATAAAATAAAATAAAATAAAATACATTTTTTAAAAAGCTTTTTAATTTCATGAGATCCCATTTTGATTATTGGCCATATTTCCTGGATAATTGGAGTTCAATCCAGAAAGTCCTTACTAATGCCTGTATATTTTTCTTTTGATTTTTTTTTTTTTTTTTTTTTTTTGGTCTTTTTTGAGACAGGGTCTCCCTGTAGCTGCAGCTGCCTGGAACTCACTTTGTAGACCAGGCTGGCCTGGAACTCACAGGGATCTGCCTGCCTCTGCCTCCCGAGTGCTGGGACTAAAGGCATGGACTACCATGCCCGGTGCTCTTTTGATTTTTTGAGACAGGATTTCCCTTTAACCCTAGCTGGCCTGAATCCCACTATGTAGACCAGGCTGGCTTTGAATTCACAGAGATTGGACTGCCTCTACCTCCTGAGTTCTGGGATTAAGGGTGTGCTCCAGCACACCCTGCACCAATGCCCATATCTTGAAGTGTAAGGCCTGCTTTTTTCTTCTAGCAGTTTCAGGGTTTCAGGTCTCTTATTAGGTTCTTGTTCCATTTGGGGTTGACTTTTGTGTAGGGTGAGAGCTAAGGATTTAGTTTCATTCTTCTAGATACAGATATCCAATTTTCCCAGCAACATTTGTTGAAGATGCTGCCTTTTCTCTAATTTATTTATTCTTGGTTTCTTCAAGGATGTCACTCCATACTGCGTTGTTTACGCTCCATGAGTTTGGGTATGCTCTTTTTCTCTTGCTATTGATTTATTTTCTTACTCCATTATGATCAGCTAGAATACAAAGAAATATTTCAATTTTCTTGTATTTGTTGAGTCTTGCTTTGTGTCCTAATATATGATCTATTTTAGAGAAAATTCTGTGCGCTGCCTAGAAAAAGTATATTCTGCAGTATTTGGAGGGAATATTCTGTAGACGTCTGTTAAATCCATTTGACCTATGTCATTTAGTTCACATATTTCTGTTTTTTTCCTTGGGAAAACCTGTCGACTGGTGAGAGCACCTAAGTTTAGAATTTAATGTCTTCTTGATGGATTGTTCTCTTAACTAGTATGAAGTGAACATCTTTATCTTTTTTCATTAGTTTTGGTTTAAAGTCTGTTTTGTCAGATATTAGAAGAGTGACATCTGCTTGTTTCCCAGGTCCATTGCTTGGGACCCTTTTTACATCCTTTCACCCTAAGGCAGTGTCTATCTTTTTCAGGGAGGTACATTTCTTGGAGGCAGCCAATAGATGGTTCCTGCTTTTTCACCCAATGTACTGTACTGTGTCTTTTTCTATTTGTTTGATTGTTTTCAGACAAGGTTTCACTATGTAGCCCTGGTTGACCTAGAACTCACTGGGTAGATATGCTGGACTTGAATTCTCAAAGATCTGCTTGTCTCTGCCTCTGAGTGTTGGGACTAAGGCATGCACCACCATATCTGGCGTAGTCTGTATCTTTTGATTGGGGAACTAAAACTATTAAAATTAGGAGTTGTTATTGAAAGGTATGTATTGATTCCTATCATTCTATTGATTCTATTGATTTTCCCTCTTCCTCTCTTGCTTAACTATTATTATATGGTGGTTTATTCTCTCCTATAGCTTCATGGATAGATTGGTTTTTCTCCTCAGTCTGAAGAGATTCTTTCAATTGTTTTATGTAGAAGTGGATTAATGGTCATAAATTCCTTTAGCCTATTTTTTATTGTGGAACATTTTTATTTCTCCTTTGATTATGACATATAGCTTTGCTGGGTATATTAGTCTGCACTGGCGGTTATTGCCTTTCAGAACTTGAACTACATCTTTCCAGGTCCTCCTGGTTGTTGAAAGTTTCAGTTAATAATCTACCTCAACTCTTATGGACCTGCTTTACATGGACTTGGTAGTTCTCTCTTGTCACTTTCAAATACTTTCTTTGTTCTCTATAGTTAGTGATTTAATTATGTGATAAGTGTAGATTCTTTTCTGGTCTTGTTTGTTTGGCATCCTAAAAGCATCCTGTAACTGAACTGGCATCTCTTTTCCTAACTCTGGGGATATTTCTGCTATGACTCTTTCAAAATTGTTTTCTGGGGCTGGAGAGATGGGTCATCAGCTATGAGTACTGGCTGCTTTTGCAGAGGACCTGAGTTTGATTCCCAGCACCCACATGGTTGCTAACAACCTTCTGTAACTCCATTTCCAGGGGCGTTTCTTCTGGGATCCACAGGCTTTGCATGACACAGGTGCATTTACATACATACAGGCAAAACACTCATACACATAAAAAATATAAGTTTTCTATATTTTTAGAACTAGATTCTTCTATAATTAGTCATAGATTTAGTTTTTGTGCCTTGTATATTTTGGTGTTCCCACTGGTATTTTCTTGTTATTTTATCTTTGTCCTTGTTTTGTTGTTCCAGTTCCTCTACCTTGCCTTCAAGCTCAGATATTCTGTCGGTTCCCTGATTCATTGGGCTCTTAACTTTCCACAGAGCTTTTTATTCGAGTTGCATTTTTCATTTCTAGTATTTCAGATTGGTTTTTTCTTCGGTATTTCTCTTTGTTGAGCTCCTCTTTCATATATTTTTCTTTCTTTTTATTTTATGTATTGAGTGTTTGTCTGCATGTACATATGTACAACGTGTGCATGCCTGGTTCCTGCGAAGGACAAAGAATGTGTCAGATTCCTTGAAACTGGAGTTACATATAGTTGTAAGCTGCCATGTGGATGCTGGCAATTGAACCCAGGTCTTCTACAAGAGCAGCCAGTACTCTTACACTGAGCCATCTCTGTAGCCCCTCCATTACAGTTTTGATCTCTATTATTTTTGTGTGTTAGAACAGGAGTTTTGCTGTGGAGCCTAGGTTCTCCTGGGGTTCAACTGTCCTCCTGTCTCAGCCTCCTGAGTACTGGAGTAACAGGTGTGCCCCACAGCATTGCACTCAGCTGATCTGCTTTTGAGATAGTATTTTCTGGTATGCATTCATGCTGTGTAGAAATGCTACTGTCCTAGTTCTTCATTGCTGTGACAAAATACTCTGATCACCATCAACTTGGGGAGGAAAGGGTTTATTCAGCTTATATCTCCCAGGTTGCAGTTTGTCAGGGAGCCCAAGGTAGGAACCCAGGGCAGGAACCTGGAAGCAGGAGCTGGAGCACAGGCCATGGAGAAACACTGCTTACTGGCTTGCTCTCTTATCCAACACAGGCCCACCTGCCCGGGGTGGCACTACCCACAGTGGGCTGAGCCCTCCCACATTATTCAACAATCAAGAAAATGCCCCACAGACATGGCCACAGGCCAGTCCAATGAAGGCAATTCCCCAATTGAGGCTCCCTCAACCCAGGTGAGTCAAGTTGACACGAAAGCTATCCAGCACAGCTACTGTGCTCACTCTTTTGTTATATTTATTTCAGATAATGGCATGCCAGGTACCTTTTGCTGTCCTCAAACTCTGGATGCTGTTGCCTCTGCCTTCTGGGTTCTGGGATTGCAGGTGTGACTTTCATTCTTCCTATTTTTGTGAAAGCAATTTTGATTGAGATTTGATCTTTGTTCTTTTCTACTTTTCATTTTTACGTGGATTTATTTTCCCGGAATTCTAGAAGAACACTATGTTTAGATAGTTTCCCTAACTTCTCTAAACTCTGCTATTGTTTTCTTTTTGTTTTGCTTGCTTTTGCAGGTAGTGTTGAACCCAGGGCCTCATTTATGCCAGGCAAGTGCTTTACACCCCTAAACTGCTGTTGTGTTTATATTTTTAAAAATGATGAGTTCTGTTGGGTGTGGTGGCACACGCCTTTAATCCCAGCACTCGGGAGGCTGAGGCAGGTGGATCTCTGTGAGTTCGAGGCCAGCCTGGACTCCATAGCGAATCCAGGCCAGCTAGGGCTACAGGGAGACCCTGTCTCAAAAAGACCAAAAAAAAAGATGCGTTGTTTCCAGGGATTTCCTGACTCAGTTCCTCTGCACCCTTATTTGGGCCTTCTTTCTCCTATTCCAATGACTTCTCTCTTCCCTAACTTTATTCTAGACACAGCAGTTGCTACTTACCCTGACTTGGGGCTCTACACTGGAGGAAAGTCTTGGGAAGTCAGCTTTGAGAACTGACAGAGGCATTGGATGTGCTTCATTTCACACCCCGGAATGCTGCCGCTTGCTGACTACTGTGTTGGACAACCCCCTTCCAATTTCAACTGTGGTTTGTCCTGTAGATTCGCATGAGTGGCTATTTGGGAGTACTTCTGTCCTCAGACCTGTCAGACACCCTGTTGCTTTTCCTTTCACATACACCGGGAGAAGTGCACACTTTCAGCTTGCTCATTCGGGGAATTGGTAACATCGTGCTATCTAGGTTTTTCTTTTTTCTTTGTTTGGTTGTTTAATTTTGTCCATGAATTTTAGGTTTTACTACTTAGCTCTTCTGCATTTGTGGGGAGGATTCAGAAAGACCCCAACTGTGATGCTGTCAGTACCGCAATCTTCCCTGAATTCCTGTCACTATCGACTTTTTGGTGCTTGTGTTCGTGACTTGTCTGCATCATTCACCTCCTGGTCTCTTCTTTCCTTGGGTCCAACAGCCTTGCTGTCCTGCTTGTCTTCCACTTTTTTCTTAGTATATTGTCTTGGTCTTTTTTTGCATGATGTTTTCTTTCGTCTCATAGTATCCATATTCTTGTGTTCTGCCCGTGATTCTTTTTCTTTTGTATGAGTATTTAGACTGCAATCATTTAAAAAGTTTGACGCCAGGTGTCCCTATGTAGCTCAGGCTGCCTCACAGACTATAATCTTGACTCCATGGCTTCCTCATATATGATGCTGATTTTAAAATTTCCATCTAGAGTGATACACTTGAATATCCAGTTTCCTATTACATATTTTTGTTTGAACATCTCTCATGATTGTCATACTCATGAACATAGCAAATTAAGATAAGAATTTTTCCTTCATCCCCTGTTTCCTGTTATTATGAATGGCATCACTATCCAGAAATTTAGGAACCATATAAAAGATGAAAAATGGGCTGGAGAGATGGCTCAGTGGTTAAAAACACTGGCTGCTCTTGCAGAGGACCAGGGTTTAATTCCCAGCATCCACATGGCAGCTAATAACCATCCATAATTCTAGTTCACCCACGGGCATTACATGACATGGGTGCACTTACATACATGCAGGTAATACACTCATACACATAAACTAAAAATAATAAATAAAATATTTTATAAAAGAAAAAGTTGAAAAATAAAAACTTATTATCTTATCCTGATTGATCAGTAGTGATTCCTAGGAGAGATGATTAGAGATATAAAGAATATAATAATTGATTGGTGATGTCTGCCCTGGCTGGGGAACAATGCTATAGTTCTGTTCCTTGGCAATTACAGTCTAGATTGTTCCTCTATCTCCCTTCTTACATTCAACCAAGTACCGTATATTACTGTTTTCTGCCTCCACTGTTTATCAGGTTTTTCTCTTTCCTTCCTTCCTTCCTTCCTTCCTTCCTTCCTTCCTTCCTTCCTTCCTTCCTTCCTTCCGTAATTGCTATAATTTAAATCATCATTGCATCTCACCAGCTACATCTGTTCTTCACTTTGTATCTTACGATCCAATGTCCACGTCCACATCCTTTAAAACAGAATCCTTAATTATTGCTATAAACAAATAGAGGCAGACAAACATGCAGTATTTACCTATTCCCTACAGTATACACTATAAAATTATATGTCTTCAGGGATTGGGTTTGAGCATCCTTCAACAGAGGTGAGCTTCACCATTCTCATTTCCTAACCTACCACATGCGTGACCTAGTAAATCACTCAGCTCCCTGAACATGCTGCTTTATTTTCAGGTATTCATTTTTGCACATGTTGTCCCTTTTCCCTTTGCCCCTTTAGCTCCTCTCTTTTCCAGGATAAGTTCCTACTAATACTTTAATTTATTCATCCTTCAAGTCTGTGTTTCCTTGGCCGTTATCCATAATCCCCTGTAGTGGTTTGAATGAAAATGTCCCCCATAGGCTCCACGTGTTTGGACATTTTGTCCCCAGTTGGTGGTCCTGTTTTGGGAGGTCTTAGAAGGTGTAGCCTTGCTGGAGGAAGTGTGTCACTGGGGGCAGACTTTGAGAATTCTTAACCCTTGCTGGATTTTTGGTCTCTCTCTGCCTCCTGTGCCTGTTTGAAGATGTGAGTGCTTCTCTGTGTTCCAGCCACCTCTTGCCACCGTGCTTCCCTGCCATGATGGATTCTGATTCCTTTGGAATTGAAAGCTCAAATAAACTCTTACTTTTATAAGTTCCCTTGGTCACGGTGTTTTATCACAGCAAGAGAAACATAACTAATATACCCCATAACCCCATAACCCCATCTCAATTGTAGGTTCAGTGCTTTTTCTTTGTGTCCTCTGGGCACTTGTGCAAAATATAGTATCAAATTTGCTACAAGTTCTATTGGGATCATCAGCTTTTTGGGTAGATGTTTACAAATGAATGTCATTTGAAGAGCATTTTTTTTCCTATTTGTAGCTCTAATACTTTAGGAGTTCTCGCTCTCTATTTTTTAATTACATTTTTTACTTAGAGGTCATTGCAGACTTATTTGTAGTTTTAAGAGTATGATGATATAAAGGGAGATTCTCTGTACTCTTTACCCAGTTTCCTCAATACTAACATCTTGAAAAATGATAGTACAATTCTACATCCACAGTACTGACCCTGACATGGTCAAGGCAGATGAATTTCCACCACTATAAGTTTCTTATGTTGCTGTTTTATATGCACATCCACTTCCTTCTGTTCCATTCCCTCCTTAACTGGTTTTTGTTACCAATTTGTTCACTGCTTATATAATTTTGTCATTTCAAAAATGTTATATAAATGTAATCATACAGTATGGAACATTTTGTGAATGCTCCCCCTCTCCCCCACTCACTCAAATTCCTTGGAGATTCATCCAAGATGTGTGCCTATCAATAGTCTGTTCTTTTTTTTATTGACTATTATTCAAAATGTGCCCAAGTTTGTTCAGCCATTCACCTGTCACAGGTCATCTGGGTTGTTTCTGGTTTTTCTGACCACAGGTCTTGGTGAAAATCCAATTTCTCATTTCTCTGTGATGAATGCCCCCTCTGTGTGATTATTGGGTCACTCTCGTAGGTAACGGCACAGTTAGCTTTGTAAGGAATCACCATTTTCCCATAAAATTTCAATGAATAAAGGAAGGAATCAAAAGTGCTGCATCAAAGTCATTAAAACGAAGACTAGGATCAAGTCTATTTTAAAATATATTTTTATTTATTATTTTTATTTTATGTGTATGAGTGTATTGCCTACATGTATGTAAGTGTACTTGTGTCATGCAATGACCTTGGAGGTCAGAAGAGGGCATCAGGTCCCCTGAAACTGGAGTTATGGATGGTGTTAGTTGCCATGTGGGTGTTGGGTACTGAACTGAGTCTTCTGTAAGAGCAGACAGTGCTCTTAACCACTGAGCCATCTCTCCAGCCCCTCAAGTCTATTTTTTATTGGTTGCACAGCCAATCTTGTTAGCACAGGAAAATCAATGAAAATCACTACAAAGGAGAAATCAGTAAGGCTTAAATGTGCCAAACCTCTTCATAATTCTAGGAGTCATGATTTTTAGTCTAAAATGTTTTTATAGCAGTAGGGAGGTCTGATTCAACAAAAAATGATGCATAAATATTGTACAATCATATTTAATCTCCAAATGGCTGAACTTTGAAAACTGAGAAACTCAACTCCCTCATAAATGATAAATATAGCCTGATAAATAGAAATCTACATTAAATAAGTAATCACAGTCTTCTACAAATGGCTTTTCTAAGTCAGGTGTGTTGGCTCCTCTTATAATCCCAGCATTTGGGAGACTGAGGCAGGAGGATTGCTGTGATTTTGAGGCCAACCTGGGCTACATAGTAAGCCAGAGTCTTCCAGTATCACAAAGGGAGCATGTATTTTACACCCAGATGAGTCTGAACTGTAGCAGTTACTGGCAATGAGTGAAGGTTCTTTTGACTTCAGTTTTATCATCTGTTAAGTGAGGATCATTCCAAGGAACCCAGAGACTTGATTGGGCTATCAAATGAAGACATGTGGAAAAGGTATTGATGCTATTCAATTCCTATTTCTGTGCTATTTTAAGTTTATTTACAGATAAATTCTAAAGATTCATTTATACTTTTGCTCAAGTTGGTGACATCACTTATCCAAGAAACTGGAAAGAATAAGTTAAATAAAACCCCTGAGAGTAAAACAGTCAAGAACAGTTAGTGCAGTCTTCCAATGGGCTTTCTTACAATTAGAGATAGATATTAAGATTAAACTGAAGGGAGATTAAACTGATGGATAAATTTGTTTTCTCCCCCTATCTAGAAGCCTTTGAGATGGAACTGACACTGATTCTAACCACTCCAATAGCTATTAAAATGTCTGAAAGCAAATCCTGAATCCATCACTCTGGAGCCCAGCCTTGGCAGAACAAAGAAAAATGAGGAGGAACCCAATAGAGGGATGCTTTTGGAAGCTTTTGTCAAGAAATTCCAATGGACTCTCATATAAACATTTGAAATTTGCCCTGTTCTGACTTTTTCTAGTTCCCTGTCTAAAACTTGTAATGCTAATCACTCTTGCCTTTACTTCTCCTTCACATCATCTATTCACCAGTCAAGGACTTTCTTTTCCCCCTAGAGATAAGAGTTATACAATTTGGGAATCTTTTACATAGACCCACTGAAGGGGTACCCCAATCGCCTCACCCTGCGCCCCTGTTCAGCATGGAAGAAGCCAGAGCGGTCTGTGTCCCTATTCCCTATTGGCAATTTGGGTAACCTCTTCAGAGGATGGTGTGATAAGAATAGGAGGTAGGAATTGGCTAGGCAGTTAAGGTAAAAAAAACCCCAAAGAAAAGTAGCCAGCTTCTTGGCTAAAAGTCAAAATGTCTTTGGGCCTCTCAGTAACATACTCTGTTCCAAAGGTCAAAAATGTTGAAAGTATTTGGGAGCTCTTATCTAATCCTTAAAAGATTTTAGGGCTACCTCTTCAGAGGGGGGAATGTTAGAGCAGCAAAAAGCCCCATAAAAAATAAAGAAAAAGAAAGAATACATGATGTTATCAGAAAAAAAGTGATGGGGAGATATTGGAGGAATTGGAGGGGAGGGAGTGGGCATGGATTTGATCAAAACACCTTATATGCATGTATGAAATTCTCAATAAATTATTTTTAAAAAGATTTAAAAAACTGAAAAAAGAAAAAGAAACTGAAAGTGTGGACATTTGGGAACACAAAATTATCATATTTTTGATATCTTATTTCTTGGTAATGAATATAAATCGACAAATATTTGGTTCAAGTAAATGAACAAATTGTTTCTTAATTTTGTCTCACTGATATATCCTTATTTTTAATAATTGAATTCAATTAGAAACTAATACCTGCAAAACTCAAAGTCCTAAAGAAATCCCAACTTGCAGAATGGCCAAGAACATAGATCAAGAACTTGTGGATACCACCTCCCATTACAAGTAGAATAGAAGATTAACAATCATCTGTGTCTAAGTAGAAGTTTTAACGTTTCGAGGGAGGAGTTGTAGCTTGATTATCTGGCTACTGGCTATGTAAAATTTAGAGAAATAAACATAATGCATGAAAAATGCAGTTGATATGATTTTGTGTCAGTGTGTTCAGATTAACTTGCAATGCATTAGCAATTGCAATTAGCAGACAGGTTAGTTTACTTCCTCATTTGAAGCTGAGAAAATGAACACAGATAGTTATGTTCTTGCAAGTCAGAAGGATTGCAAGAAGTTCCTAGGATAAAGTATCAGGAAGAATGAATAAGGAGTTGACGAAAGGAGTTGGAAGGCAGTGAGGGAAGGAAGCAGGAGTACCTGGAATCTTAACCAGCCACGTAAGCTCCTCAAGGGCAGGAAGACAGCTGGCCTTGTGTATACAGGCTAAATAATACAGTAATTGAATTCAGCATGTGTACAACTGTTTATTGGACAGATGAGAGGATGTATGTTCTAAAATTGGGGGTTGCCTATTCTGAAAGGAGGGAGAGGAGGTAGAAAAACTGTAAGAGCCAGAACAGGTGGTGACTACAATGAAATAGTTTTCTAGACAGCTGGTCAGTTACTCAGGAACTCACAGCACTGGTGACAGTATGCGTAAGTCCCACATAAGCTAAAGCCAGACAAAGTTTCAACATAGAAGTGGGGAAATCGGTAAGAAACTCCAACCCTATCTGAGGAACTGTTGGCAACTAATGGCTGCTGGGAAGGGGAGAGTCAGTCTCGTTTAAGGGTGAGCCTCTTGGTAGGCTGATGAAATTCCCCAAAATTCAATTTAAAACTGGGGAAAAGAATGAGATGGATCAGTCAGTAAAATATAAGAATGAGGACCAGAATTCAGATCCCCAGTGCCCATGTGAGAAGCTGGGCATGGTGGTGTGTGCCTGTAACCTGGTGCTGGGGAGATGGAGGCAGGAGGTTCCCTAGAGCTCATGGCCAGCTAGTCTTGCCTGGTTGGTGGGCTCCAGCTTCAGCTGAGAGATCCTGCCTCAAAAAATACGAGCAATAGCAAAAGATACGTGGCATTGACCTCTAGCGTCCACACTCACAAGTACACACCCCCACATACCACACACACACATTCCAGACACACAAAATAAAAGACAGCAATAGTTTCTTATCTGTCTAGAAAGGTTTCTATGAAAATAGACCATTCTGAATAATCTGAGCAGCTTCTAACTCTTTCGAAGTTTTGTTGTTTGGGTTTTAAGTTTAATGTTAAGAAGTGCAATACAAAGGAATATACAATCATCACCATAACACAAACAATAGCAATTATCTGTTGAGATTTTACTATATGGCAGATAACTTACGGAGTGCGTTACCTGCACAGAAACAAATTATTTTATTTTTAAGAATGCCTGTGCATCTTATCATGTAGTTACACAATCCTCCCAAAGATGGCACTCTTCTCCTGCAGAATTGTTCTTGGAGCCCTTCCCAGTTGCTGAAATAGGGAAAGGAATGATTTTAAGGTAGGTATATAACAATTCTAAAAAGAAAAATCAATTATCTATATATGAGTTCAACATCCTAAATATAAATCAAGCATCCCACTAGAAAATCATATTTAAAAATTTTAAAACAGAAACCTGTGGATTACTTTACATACTTTTTATTTTTATTGTTTTGGAGGCAGTCTCACTATGTCACCGGAGCAGGCCTACAACTTGCTATGTAAATCATCACAAGCTGGTCTGTATTTCATACTTTACATAGCTTTGAATGGCTTTGCAGCTTTCCTTTTACCATTAGCATAATAAAATCTCAGCCTTGATTCCATTTCCTCAGGCAAATTGAAAGGAAGAGTTGTTTTGAAAGGTAAGCTTCGGCTAACGAAAGAAAAACCTGCTCTTTCCTTGTTTCACTGTGAACCTACATACATACAGTTTCAGTTTTGACCTCTTTTCCTCTTCTTGGGGTTTAGGGTGGCTGTTTGAGCTTGAAGAAATCAATGTCTGATTAAATATGATCCTATTTTGGTCTGTGGCTCAGTTCTCTCCTTTCACCTGGGCCTCAGTTCCCTTTGCTTTTCCTTCTACCGGAGGCCATAGATGGTCTGAGATGACTGTCTCCAGGACCTTGCAGGTTAGGATGGAAGAGTAGAAGGCAGGAAAACGTCTAGAAATAACAACCTTGCTGTTATTGTCATATGAGAATTGCAAAAACACTCTTGTGGACTTGCATTGCAGTCTTCAGGGACAAACATGGAAGCCATGTTTAACTCCTGTGAGCTCTGGCAGTCAGTATGTTACATCCAGAGACAGCATCCTTCTGATATATGTATATATTTGGAACATAAGATTACGATCTCAGTGACCAGGAATTTTAACCTGTTTCATCAGATGCCTCGATGCAATGCTAAGGCAGAGCTCTTAGAATGTGGTCTCCTGATCATTAGTTTTGCAATTATGATGATGCTTTTAATTAAGACAAAACAACACAAAATATTATCCAATCTTTTAAACTGCAGAAACGAAAATGTGAGAGTAGCGAATCACAGCCAACTCAGGTACTAGCAGTTCTTGGAGCACAAATTAAAAACCTGATGTTGGTCCTGGCCTGCTCTGAACTCTCTTTCTCTTGTGGCTATCTTTAGGGCTCTTCCCATATTCTTAATTTTTATTTAAAGTTTATCTCCAGGATTCTTATCCCTAAGATGATTTGAGAACTTCTAGAGTTCAGTGTGTTTAATAAAGTGTCCCTGTTGTTAGTTTCAAGAGACCCTAAATTCTTACCCTAATTCTCCTGGATGAAGTCTTGGACAGCACTATACCAAACACCCTCTTTCTTTTCCCTATTGGTCTAGTCTCTCCCAGCTCCCTTTTTTTTCTCCATTTCTTACCAAGAAAGGATTTATCTAATTTTAAATGTCATTAAGTACACAATTCTTCCTTGAGAAATAATTCTTAAAATCCTCCAGGAAGAAGTGACTATCTGCATTTATTACTTTTGGTTGCTGTGTTTTCATAACCAAAAGCGACTTACGGAAGGAAGAGTTTCTTTTGGCTTTAGTTCTGGAGGGGGAGTCCACAATGATGGCTGCAGGCAGCCGGAGCAAGAAGCTGAGTGGTTACACACACACAGAAGGCAAAGAGAGTGAACTGGAAGTGGGGTGAGACTATAAACTTTCATAGCCTGCCCCCTCAAATAGTGCCACCAGCTGGCAACCAAGTGTTCACATACATGAGCCTATGAGTGGGTGTGTGTGTGGTGGGGGGGACAGTTCTCATTCAAACCACAACACTCATTCAAATCACACAGCACAGAGTGTTTGCTGCTTTGTTCTCTGGTTCCTTTGCTTCCTGTCATCTTATTGGGATTCATTTTCATCTTGCTTGAGAACTTGCCAGCAAGCCCCATGCTAGGAGTTAGCAAATACTCAGTGCATATGTCTGGACTATTGAAGGATAAAGGAACTTACCTCCCAGTTCTTTTCCTGTACAAAAGAATAGATCCATAATATGTGAGCTCCTTGAGAACAATACCTATAGCTTTTTCATGAATGAACAAACCCATGAATGAAATATATATATCTCACTTCTGTTTCCATATAGGACTGTGAGGCTCTGTGGCCACTCAGGGGAGGGGCATTATTTCATTCACATCTGGGTCCTCAGCTCTTGGAATGGCACCTACCACATGATAATACTGGCTAAGTGTTGGCTGAAGTAACCGTCAAGAATCTGCCAATGAATGTTACTTCATGTACATTAAGAAAGACAGCCTCACATATGTGCCTAGAATGTTCTTTATTTTTTTTTATATTTTATTTATTTGCATTTTATGTGTATGAGTGTATAGCCTGCATGTAGGTAAGTGCACCTGTATTGTGCAATGCCTGCAGAGATCAGAGAGTGTTGGATTCTCCTGGATCCCCTGGAACTGGAGTTACAGATGGTTGCTAGCTGCCATGTGGGTGCTGGGAATCAAACCCGGGTCCCTTGCAAGAGAAGTCAGTGCTCTTAACTGCTGAGCCATCTCTCCATCCCTCTAGTATGTTCTTTCAAATAGAGTTATAGAATTTGTCCTGGGTGCTGTAGCTATTTAGAGGCAGATAGAAGACTAGAAACCTGTGCTGTTCAGATCTAGAGAGTCATCCTGTGGCCAGGAGATCCTCCTAACTCAGAGGCATTTATGTTTACGAAGGCAAAACAAAGTACCAACATTAACAACAGCAACAACAAAATCTTCTTAGGCTGTAATGCAACATATAAGGGGTAGAGGGCAATGTTGGCATGCAAAATATAAGACAGAGACAGATTTCCAGAAAAGTCCAAACATAAAGGCTCTTTGGGATCAGCTGATTGAACCTTGTTGTTATAGCACTGGCTATCAACATCACTACCAATATTAATGGCTGCCTGTTTCATGCCTGTTAAGTGGCAGTACTGAGTTTTTTTGAGCCCTAGTCTGATTGTGAGCTTAATATGTTTTCTAGTACACTAAAATATGATTTCTTTCAATAGATTTGCTGTTTGCTAGTTACATATATATATATATATATTTTACTGAGTCTGTGTATGATTAAAAAAAAATTTTTTTTTTGGTCTTTTTGAGACAGGGTCTCCCTGTAGCTCCAGCTGTCCTGGAACTCACTATGTAGACCAGGCTGGCCTTGAACTTACAGAGATCCGCCTGCCTCTGCCTCCTGAGTGCTGGGATTAAAGGTGTGCACCACCACACCCGGCCTGATTTAAATTTTAAAACATTTTTTAAAAAATTTAATAACCACATGATTAGAAGAAGCATTTCATTACAGCTTTAACATACTCAGTAACACATTCCAGAGCAAGGATACATCTCTTTCAAAGGTGGATGTAAATTTTTATGTTCACAGTTGAATACAGTCATACAATACAATATTGAACTCAGTATAAACCCTATATGACATAAAATTGAATGAGTTTTAACCTTTAAAAAGATCTCCATTTCATTATTAAAATACACAGTTTGATACAGAAAAATTCTTTTTCAATGCAATTGACATTGGATGTTTGCACATGCATTTCTAATCTCTAAATATCTGATTATTACTAGCGGATCCTTAGTACCTGAGTATGGATATAAAGTCATTGGGTAGATTTCACTGCTAATGTTTATCACCTCTACTATGTAACATGAAGTAAATTAAAAAAATTTTAATAACTACATGATTAGAAGAAGCATTTCATTACAGCTTTAACATATATTTCTTTATAAGAATAATACATTATCTTTACAAAAATTCAAACTTAGGTACATTTATTTACTTTTGTTTTTCCTTTTTCTTTTTTCTTTTTTCCTCACTTTCTTACTCTCTTCCTCCTCCTTCCCCTCCTTCTGTTCCTGTTCCTTTTCCTCTTTTGCTTCTTCTTCTTCCTTTTTTTTTTTTTTTTTTTTTTTTTTTTTTTTTAATGGGGGCTTCACTACTAGGTACAGTAGGCTCACCTTGAATTCAAGGAGAGCCTTCTGACTCAGAGGCATTTATGTTTACGAAGGCAAAAGCTCACTTTATTCCAACCTTCTGTCATGTTTAAATAATGGTTTTTAGTATTTTCCTATGTGTACACGTATCTATCTCTGTAATAGAAATCAAACACATTATAGATATGTTTTCTCATTTTCAGATTTAGGCCACAAGTGGTCTTCCATTGGTCAGTGGACTGGGTTAATGTTTATTGGCTTACACTGAAATATTGGTTCTGTAGCTTCTAGCAATCATTTTTCTTCTGTTCTTTTCCGTATTAGCATTGTTGTGATTTTAGCCATATTAATTTGTAACACATGGTGGGATTCAAACCACTGAGTCTTAGCATCTGTCAGTGATAAGATCATTCCTTTTAGTGATATAAGGATAGTTGCCAATAGTGTGGCAGAATTTGGCGTTTCATTGTTATGTTATTAAAAGAACTTATGGGAAATGTTTAATTTTTCTACTTAAGCGTCAGCCAGTTTCCTGAAGTTTCATTTTTCACACATATTTAAAACTAAGAAAATTTTGGATTTTCCCCAAAGAAAACCTTTTTCTTTGTCCTCAAGGTTTTGATTTGAAGTAATTTATATAGGGCTAGGTAATGTACCTTACCACCTCTCACCATGGCCAAGTTGCATGCTGCATTCATACATAACAGGGGGACAAGGAGTGCTAGGGTAGGCAGGAGAAGGGACCATGAAGATTCTCTGATGTGGCTTTACATTTGGAGTATCCTGGCAAAAGAGAAATGACTTTGATACTGTCCCTAAAACTGTGGATTTAAGAGTTCTTTGATTTGAACTCAGCTATTTATTTTTCATTTTGCTCCTTTTAACTTCAGTATTTGCATGCATTTTTCTGATATGTCTATCTATATAAATGTGCCATTATATGTATTATTATATATTCACCCAATATACTTAATGATTGTCTTAGTTTGTTCTTTATTGCTGTGACAAAACACTCTGACCATTACCAACTTGGGGAGGAAAGGGTTTATTTAGCTTACATATCCTGGAGCTCAAGGTAGGAACTCAGGGCAGGAATCTGGAGGCAGGAGCTGGAGCGCAAGCCATGGAGGAACGCTGCTTACTGGCTTGTTCCCCTAGCCCCTGCTCAGCCTGCTTTCTTACGCAACACAGCCCACCTGCCCAGGGGTGGCACCATCCACAGTGGGCTGGGCCCTCCCACATCACTCATCAAGAAGATGCCCCTCAGACATGGCCACAGGCCAGTCCAATAGAGGCAATTCCCCAACGGAGGCTCCCTCAATCCAGGTGTGTCAAGTTGACACTAAAGCTATCCAGCACAATGATCATCATTTTTAATAATTTGTAAATAAGTAAATGTATACTTGAGGTTATCGGGAATGTGCCCATTTTTCCCTGATAATGGCATACAAAATATTATTCAATATTACAAATTTCCTGAATACAGAGATAATTCCTTTTCTTCTTGATAGCCCCAATTGTTTAGCACAATATCCAGCATACAGCCAGTAATTGGTAGTTAATAAGTGTTGTTATCTAGTTGGCTTGCCAGATAGATGACTAAATGAATAAATCACGAGCTTGTGAATAGGAAGCTATCTTACGCTGGCCCTTAGTAAATACTTCAGTGTACTAAGGACACATCTGACTAATCAAACAACTGGACTGTGATAACTGATCTAGATGTTATATTTGGATGTATTAAAATCTGATTCAATTTGCCACATTTTAGACAATCTACCTGAGTGATGGATTAACACAAAATAAATAGTGAAAATGATTGAGAAATTTTGTGTCACTTTGCTTTCAAAAATATATATATCTTAAAGATTATCATAATCATGTCTGGGGTTGGGCAAGTGATATGCTCTCCATAAGCCTCAAGGTTTAGGCTTTCTTTTGCAGACCTGGAAAATAAGCTTAGGTCTCATGAATACTAGTACATTATTCTACCATCCAACCCCAATCCAGCCCTGGATTTTAAGACAGTAGTTCATATCCCTTTGATAGAAACGTCATGGGATTAGGACAACACAATAGTGTAATCAAGGATGAAATAAAAAGGAAAAGTTCTAAAAAGAGTTTTGGACTCACATTCAAGTGACATATTAACTCCACTAACGTTAATTCTTTCTGCCAACTTACTGGGCTCACAGTGACAGAGTGACTTGAATCCTAGGTTCTGTTGTCTCTTGCTGCTCATTTGTAAGTAAAACTTCCTCTTCATGTGGCTTATTTTATAATGTACGAGCATTTTGTATCATTGGACTTGGACAGTGAAACCAACGCACAGTGAAACTTCGTCAATAGTCCCACCTGTGCAAACAATGCTTGTGTGTAGGTAAACACACATCTTTGATGGTGAAGATGCTGCAGAGTGGAAGGTCCATGTGACATCCCTGGCTTTGCCACTCACCCAAGAGGGGCCTAATTAGTTCTTTTTGCTCAACACCACCTAGTCTACTTATTCCTGGGAGAGCAGAACTCAGTCTTTGGCTTTATTTCCCTTATTATCACCCTCCATTCTGTAAAGAGAAAAATAGACAAACAAGACAGGTTGAATGCTGTAATAAGCCCTAGTCCTCTTCCATCAGAATTTTCCACAACACATTGGGTTTAGCATGTTTGAATGGTGTGGACAACAGTGGAAGAAAATGTGAATTGCTACACACATGAGCTTATTTTGTGAGTTACCTTGTAAAAATGAATGGTTATTTTTGTTGTTGTTTTAATTCTATTTTCTTCCCCTTATTCTCTTTTTTTTTGCTGCTGTTCAAAATAATCATATAATAAACATGAATGCTCAGTGTTAGTGAGTTACATGAGAGAAGCACATTGAGGCAGAAAAGTTTCTATAACAACGGAAAAGAAAGCCTTTCAAACCATTGTATTTTAATTTCAATTCAAATTAGCTAATTTTCCCAAAAAAGCATTAAAGTACCGTCATATACGCCCTGGTTTTCCTTTATGGGTTAGCATATGCTATAATGTAACTGAAAGAACCTGACTCTCAGAATCATAGCAGATAAAAAGTTTATTTTTGTTTTATTTTTACTTTTATTTACTTTGTTTTTGCATATTATATGAAATGTTGTTGCATAATCTGAGAGACACCAAATATATATGCCAATGATATTAACAGGAGTTAAAATATTATAAACATTAGGGTTGGTCTTCTTTCAGGTAGTGATGTTAGGCAGGCTGACCAGGCTCCAGTGGATGAACTCACACCGAAGGATATCCGGGTGGGGATACAAACTTGGCTCTTTAAGCCTTAACATATATGACAGAATGCATGAAATCCTGTGGGCAGACTATGAGGGGGGTTCAGATAAGGGATGGGGTCTAAATATGATTAAGATTTATTTTACAAAATGCGCAAAAATTCAATAAAATATATATTAAAAATTAAAAAGAAAGTTTATTTTTGAAAGTCGACAATGTATAATTTTAAAGTCATTGGTGCTATATTACCACTTCTTAATTGAAGCATGACTGGTACAATATTTAATCTATAGAGTTAAGCAGGCAAAAGATATGACGAAAGACATGACTGTATTTTTCTAAAGTTTATCTAACTTCTACTAACCCAGCCTGCATTGGGTTAAAAATGTCCTCCATCCCAACTCATATCCATCTAGAATTATTTAATTATTATTTGAAAATGAGGTCTTTGTAAGATCTATTCAAATTCAGATGAGATTGTACTGGATTACATCAGACTCTAATAAGAAATGGGAAATTTGACACAAACACACAGGAGGAAAGCTGCGTGAAGATGGCAGAGACTAGAGACAGGCACCCAGGAATTAGAGGCTGAAGGAGGCAATGTTGAATTCTTCCTTAGAGACTTTAGAGGGAACCTGGCCGTGTAACCACATTGATTTCAGAACAATCTCCTCTAAAAGGAATTATGGGCTTAAAATGCTGACATTGTCCCTGTGGAGAAAGCCAGGCCTGGATGGTAGAAACAAGGAGAGTTGGAAAGGTGTCTCTTACGCTTTCTTTTCTGCTATCACAAATCCCTTTCTTTGAAACAATGAATACTAAAATCTACTGATTTCGAATGGAGAATGTTAATGAAAAGGGAAACTGAGGGACTGACTGTGACATAAAAATTGTTCTTGTGATCCTAGGGAAAGATATTTAAAAGTCTTTCCAACTTTTTTATATTAGTAAACTCTTAATATCGAAATATAATATATAACATTATTTGTGATTATTTGTGTGTTATTTGTGATTTCTGATTGGCTGAAAAGTTAAACTACCCCAACTGGAATGGGAAAACCCCGCTTTAGGGCTCAAGCTTTGTTGATTTGACTCTCTGGATCAAATGAATTGGCTCAAATTATTTACATGAATTATTATTTATTATTTTTATTTTATGTGTATGAGTGTATTGCCTGCATGTGTGCAAGTGCACGTGTGTCCTGCAATGCCTGTGGAGGTCAAAAGATAGCATCAAATCCCTTGGAACTGGAATTATGGATGGTTGTTAGCCACCATGTGGGTGCTGGGAATCGAACCTGGGTCCTCTGCAAGAGCAGCCAGTGCTCTTAACCATGGAGTCATCTCTCCAGTCCAGATGAATTATTTTTTAAGATAAGCCACATTAGACGGTAAGGAATCCTGGGCCAAGAGTACATAAACATTGACTCCAGGCTTGCTTCTCTTTACAGCTACATGCAGAGGCAACTTTACTTTGTGGACTGTCAGTTCTCTTACTAGTATTTGCTAGAGGCTCATACTAGGTTATTGCTAAAATGATGTTATCATGCCTTATGATTTTTGGACCAGATTTTGAACAGAACTGGTTTTTCCACATTCAGACTCTAAAGACATAAAATAATCTTTTTCCATATCATTCTTTGGAAATTCTTTTGTTGAGCTGCTAGTTGTCCAATAAAAGCTATTTTCTTTTTCCATGTACCCTTAGAGTAAAAGAGGAAACTGCTAATTAAAGAGATCCACTGACACAATGACTAAAAAACATGAAGCTAGACCACATTTCCCAGACTGTCTTGCATTTGGATGTGATAAAGTTTTCATTGCAGAATGAGCAGAGAAGTGAGATATCCAAGTACCAGTCCCAGTCTGGTGACCCATGGCTGTGACTTTGCCAGAGTTCAGATGCTAACTGTCCCCTAAGGCTTTGTGTTGTAAGGGTGTGCTCCCCAGAGTAGAGTTATTAGGAGGTAGTAAAGCTTTTTGGAGATGAAACCTAGTGAGAGATCCTCAGGTCGTTGGGGGTGTGCCCTTGAAGGTGTTTGCAGGACATAGTCTGTTCCTACTCTCTGGATTCCTGGCCATGAAGTAAGCACTTTGATTTTTCTACCAAATTGTTGGAGCCAACCAACCATGTCCTGGAAACAGCACAAACAAACCTTTTCATTTCCAAGTGATCATCGCGGGTGTTTAAGAAATGGAAACGGGCTTGACACGGCCTCTTTCTTGCTCTCTTTTCCTACAGCTGAAATCTGGGCAATTCAGCTTTAAAGGTAGGTGACACTGTTGCCTGAGGGGTGGGCCAATGGGATGAAGGGTTTGTGAGCCATGGTGGAGGTCAGAGGACAGCTAGCAGAGCTGTATTTCTCTATCTATCAAGTGTGCTCCATGGGGCAGGAATGAAGCAAACTTGGGTTGTCAGGCTCGGTAGCAAGAGCTTTGGCCCACTGAACCATCTCATTGGTCCCTGAGAAATTCTTTATATAATGACTAAGACAGAAAACTGCAGAAATATTCCTTCTTTTAAACTCAGCCTGAAGTAACCTTCATGATCAACTCCAAATTAATTTTCTTAGTTTTAAGAATGATATATGCCCTCAGAATGATTACATTTCTCTATCTGCAATTTATCCTTTTAGACTTAAAGTATTCTGTGTCATGGCTATTGCTGTGGTTTCTCACCTTTAAGGTATAATAGTAATAATTATTGTTAAATATTTGTTCTGATATCAATCTGATTCTGTGACCTGTTCAAATGTTAGATGAAATATTGTTTTGACTATGCATATAGAAACTGTTTTATTGGGATAGATCTCAATTTAGTTTTAGGAAAATGAGTAAGAGAAAGACTATTAATTCAATTTTATATGTGTTTAAATATAGACAAACAGGTTAATCATTCTCTTAGTGATTTTTTCCCCATCTTAAAAAACAAAGTTTGATATATGTGTCTAATTCAGGGATAAGCCATCTGCAGCCTCTTGTTGTCTGCATGTTGGCCAGTTTTGGGTTTCTGTGTTAATCACCATTTGCTGCATAAGGAAGCTTCTCTTCTGAGAGCTGAGAGATGCATTAATATATGGGTATAATAAGTCATTAGGAATCAGTTTAATACTATAACTATTTAGCAGAATAATAGTGTTAAGTTCTCCCCCATGGCCTGTGACTTCTAGTTCCTAGGTCTGATGTCAATGTCAGGTATGGGCTTCATCCTAAGAAGTAGACTTTAAATCCAATTAGAAAGTGGTTGATTACTTACTCCCATAATATTCATGCTACTATTACACTGGTGGGAATATTTTGATAGTTTGACCAGGCTCCAGTGGATAAACCCACACCAAAGGGCATTTGGGGATAAAAATTTGACTCTAGAGGCCTATACACACACACACACACACACACACACACACATACATATATATAATGGGGGTACAGATAGGGAAGGGGATCTAAATATGATAAAAATATATTGTATGAAATTTGCAAAAATTCAATAAAAATTTAAAAACACATATATTTCTTCCATTAATTTATTTAATTAATCTGACAAAAAATATTTCAGTTCTTCCCACAAGAAATGCAAAGTTGATTATCTGATCTGTGATCTGAAATGAAATAACTTTGGCCATCTTCACAGCCCTTCCTCTTAGCTTCCTTTGTACTGACTCATCTTATATACCTGGTATAGGACTACTTGCAATACAATTACTATTCGAAATTAAAATTCTCTCCAAAGGACTGAGGAGATTTAAGTTAGAATGTTAGTACATTGTGTCCATGCCCAATGAACCTGGGATTTGATTTCCCCTTATGATTTTTTTTTGGGGGGGAGGTCTTTTTGAGACAGGGTCTCCTTTTGGCCCCAGCTGTCCTGGAACTCACTATGTAGACCGGGCTGGCTTTGAACTCACAGAGATTGGCCTTCCTTTCCCTCCCAAGTGCTGGGATTAAAGGCGTGCACCGCTATGCCTGCCATCTTCCTCTAATGATTTAAAATGGAGTCTTTGGAAAGAAAATGTGTTTGCAAGTTTTAATCTTGACATTAGTTCATGAAGGCCTACATAAGGCCTTTTCAAGTGACAAATGATAGTTTGAATCCAAGTTTCCTACTGGTGACTGGTGACTTCGTTTGCATATAAGTAGGAGACCTACTTTTGATGCTTTAAGTGGACAGCTATAGATGGTTTCCTGGGAAGAAAATCCCCAACAGGGCACTTTGTGAGGAGTTGTTGCATTTATTCTGTATGCTTTCTGTGTTTTGATACACTGAGCAAAGAATGTTGATGAGGCATGAGGCAGAACAGCTTGTTCCTCCACAGCTATTTTGACTTTGCGATGCTGGCAGTAGTTTTTTTAAAAGGAAAGAAAAAAAAGAAAAAAAAAAAAAAGAAAGAAAAAAAAAGGTTTAGCGTGTTAACTAAGCAAACACATGGGGCTTGGAAAGAAGGCTGAGGAACAGCCAGGCTATTCTTGGTACCCAGAGCCCTCCTGCTTAAGAACCTTTACTTCCAGTTCATGAATGAATAGTACTTGGAGTTCCGCATTTCTCTAGATGTTCTTTGTCTCTGGGAGTGTTAATAGGAACAAATGGTGCTGCTAATGAAGTAAAATTCAAGTTGGGTTCAATTATCAGATTTCAACACAAGGAAGATAACTTAGAAGAATAGCTGCCTCGAAAGATTCAGAATGAAACAACAAAATCAAATCAACTGCCAAACACAAAGGCTACTTTAGGTATTAGTAAATAGGGATTATCCAGAAGAAATGAACAGTATTAAAGATGGGAGTGAGCTGTACTAGAGGGGACTGAGACACTTAAGAGGAAAGAAATGAGTTTTGAATTGTTGCTTTTTTTCCACACAAATGACCTTGTGCCAGCTCTGAACCAAGGCTTTATTTTAAGAGGCATGGCGAGTTTTCATTGGCCGCTTTTATATTCCTGCCATCTGCTGTGACAATAGCATACCAGAGTTAGCCACAGCTCTTTTTGCTGGAGTTTTAGAACCAGGGACACAAGAAACTAACCTGGCCATATGCCAGTCAGGTCTAATTGAGCCCAGCCAATTCAATACTGACCTGCAGACATGTGAAGGAGAAATAGATGCTTTTTTTTTCTTTGTTTTGTTTTAATTCACTGAGATTTAGCAAGTGTTTATTATGTAGCATTATTGTAGCAAAACTAGACATATACACTTTCACTGAATGCCTCTTTTTATAGGTTGTTAGTGTGTGAGGCAGATCTTATATCCTGCCTCAGATTCCCTCAGCATGTTGGTTTCTAAACCCTTGTATTCACTGTGTGGTTATTGTAATGCAGTCAGTCAGCTTTATCAGCTCTAACACAGAATTTGTGGCACCACCTATAACTGTTCAGACTCAAGTGAAAGTTACAGAGCTGTGTGTGGTACTAGTTAAGTGACCACCAGAAGAGCTAATGACTCAAACTGAGAAGTGTGATATATTCTCCTCGAGCAATCTTTGATTGTGGGAAATTGAAAGTGGAAAGGAGAAAGCAAATACCTCTCCCTTTCTTCCTTCCCATGGATTATTCCAACCACAGAACCACATAGCTTATCTGAAGTCCTATATGGGCATGCAGACACTTCTGCCAAGTGACCATGTTTTTGACAGCTTATTTGGAAGCAGCCCCCAGCAGGGTGACAGGTCATTTTGCATGGCTTTCCATCCCTCTTTGCTTCATTTTTCTTTTTCTCATGTTGGCTGCTTTGTGCTTTGATATATTCTCTCTCTCTCTCTCTCTCTCTCTCTCTCTCATCTATCTATCTAACTATCTATCTGTCTATCTATCTATCTATCTATATATCTATGTATGTATATATCTATCTATCTCTATCTATCTATCTATCTATCTATCTATCTATCAATCATCTATCTATCACCTATCTATCTATCTATCTATCTATCTATCTATCTATCTATCATCTATCTATCATCTATCTATATATATCATCTATCTATTTATCATCTAGTTATCTTAATGAAAGCATCGGCACTTAATCCTTCATTTAAACGCTTTGCTCCAGAAAAGCTCATATGGTTTAGGTATGTGCCACCCCAAAGGCTTATGTGTTGAAGGCTTTGTCTCTGGGTTACTGGCACTATCAAGGAAATTGATCATGAGGGCACAACTTCATCAGTGGGTTAATTCATTCATGAGTTCATAGCTGAATGGGCTACTAGAGGGAGTTCTTTGGAGGAGGTAGGTGACTTGGGAGAGAAGCATACCTTTGAAGGATATATTTTGTTTCTGGACCTTTCCATCGGCTTTCTTTCTGCTTCCTGACTGCCATGAACTAAGCAGCATTGCTCTGCCATGCCCCCTTGACACTATGTTTATTTCACCTCACCACAGGTCTGTAGATATGGGGCCATATGACCACAGTATGAAACTGAGCCAAAGTGAATCTTTTCTCCTTTTAAATTCTTTTTCTCAGGCAGTTGTCACAGCAGTGAAGATCTGGGGGTCAGTGAGATGGCTAAGTAGTGTTGACACAAAGGCATAACTCTCACCTCAAAGGGGATAAGAGAGAGTTTATTCTTTAGCCAAATATGAGTGACCATTCAGGTTACCCCAAATTCCATGTTCCAGTGTGGAAGCAGTTTTATGGTTTTATGGGGGGTTTTATAGTAACAGAACAAAGAAAAGTCATAAATCAAGACACTTTTCAAATACATTGGCAGATACATTCAGTAGGCAGGTCACAGCAAAGCAGGGTGGGGGGGTTCTCTATAGGTCTCAGATGCTGTCTGATAATATTCTTAGCTTTTTGATTGGTAGGACCTAGTGGTCTGCTAAGTTAATACATTCCAGAAGGTTTTTAGTCTGTTAGTCACGGGATGTTAGGTCAGAAACAAAGGTGGGCAAAGAGTGGCTATTTAGTGGGCGAAAGATGGCCCAAGATAAATGGCAATTAGGCTCTGAATCTACAACATTTCACAATGACTGAAATTCTAATCAGTTGATCCACCTTGCAGAAGAAAGTCCAGTTTGAAGAGGCAAGATTTTTCTGGGAATGTCTATTCATAGTAAGAAAAGGTTCCTGAAGCCAAGCCTGAAGACCAAAGTTTGATCTTTGGAACCCATGTGGTAGAAGGAGAGAAACAAGTTGTCTTCTGACCGCCACATGTTCCACACTGTACACATGTACACACATAAACACGCATAATACCAAATAAATAAATGTAAACTTTTTTTTTTTTTAACCAAAGAAAATCTGAGTAATATAGAACCAAAGCTAAGATCTTGACCTAAACTACCATGTGAAGGCAAAAGTGAGAAAAATGGTGGTTAGGATGATGTCAACCAATGCCTATACTGGCTGCCAACTTGCATCAAACAAAATATTGTTTTGAAATTAATTCAAAGCATAGTAATAGTAATGACAGTGAATAGTTAATATTCAGTACAACTTGAGAACTTTGTAATATTGTTATTTAAAAATATTTTATTTATTATTTTTATTTTATGTGTATGAGCGTATTGCCTGCATGTATGTGAGTGTATCCGTGTCGTGCAATGCTGCAGAGGTCAGAAGAGGGCTTCGGATTCCCCTGGAAATGAAGTTAAGGACAGTTAGTAGCCACCATGTGGGTGTTGGGAATCGAACCTGGGTCCTCTGCAAGAGCAGTCAGTGCTCTTAACTGCTGAGCCATCTCTCCAGCCCCTATTGTGTCATTTTAAAGTAGAAAAGAACATAATGCTTTAAAGATTTGATAATTTGGCCAAGAAGAATACATAGAAAGTAAGTGGAGACAGAATGTAAACTGATATTTATGATGCTATGTTTTTGTGTATGTGTGTACATGTGCATTCAGTAATGTGTCTGTGTGTATATATGTGCCTGTAGAGGCCAGAGGATAACCTTGAGTGTAATTCCTCTGGAGCTGTCCACCTTTTTTGAGACAGGGTTTCTCAATTGTTCTTGAACTTGCCGATTAGATAGGGGGGCTAGCCAATGAGCCCTGAGCATTCATCTACCTTTGCCTCCCCAACAGTACATTTTGCAACACTTGGGGTTAAGACTTCAACATAGGATTTGGGGTAGGGAGGCACAATTTAGCCTATATAAAATTGCGTTCTGATTTCCCTTCAGAGTATATAAAATCTTTCACCTTTTACATTGACCTCAACTTTTTTTAAGTTGAGAAAATTCTTTTAAAATCTTACTTTATGGAATCATTTTAATCAAGAATAGATTAAATAAGGCCCAGTGAGGTAGTACAACCCTTTAATCCCAGCACTTAGGAGATGGAGGCAGGTGGATCACATAGAGTTCCAGGCCAGCTGTGGCTACGGGAGACCGTGTCTCAAACAAACAAGCAAGCAAATAAACAAACAAAAAAACCCACCAAAGCCCCAAAAAGGTAGATTAAACTTTATTAAATGTTTTCTACGCCCATTCTGCAAAATCATAGTTTTTGTTTTTTCACTTAATATGTGAGGTATATTGATAGATTTCCAAACATTATAGTACTCTAGGATAACTCTAACTTAGAAATTATATATTCTCCCCTTTAGTAAATGTTCAGATTCAATTAGCTAAAATTTTGTTCAATTTTTGATCTGTTATGTATACTGCTGGTCTGTAATTTTTTTATGATTTTGATGTTGGAAGCAGGATAATACTGGTCTCCTATTAAAGCTTGGAAATATTCCGGCTTTTCTAATTTTCTAGAAAGTATTTCTTATGCAGGATTAGCACTATTTCTTGGTAGAGTTCCCTAACGAAATCATTTGGGCCAGAAGTTTTCTTGGAAGAGTGGCAGCGGGGTGGGTCTCCCAGCTCGGCATCAGGGTGAACTGTTCCTATATCACCAGCTCAGAAAACCAGCAGGATGTCTACCAATAAGGGCAAGAGCCAGAGCGCCCTGGTCCTTCACAAGGTCATCATAGTGGGCAGTGGAGGAGTTGCAAGTCAGCCCTGACACTTCAGTTCATTCACGACGAGTTGAACCCACCAAAGCTGACAGTTACAGAAAGAAAGTGGTCCTGGATGGAGAAGAGGTGCAGATAGGCCTTCTGGACACGTCTGGCCAGGACTATGCGCACTCGAGACAATTGCTTTTGGAATGGAGAAGGTTTCCCTTTGGTGTTCTCCATCGCATAGGAGGGGTCCTTCTCTGCCATGGCTGGGTTCAGGGAACAGACACTTGTGTCAAGGCCGAGGAAGACAGAATTCCACTGCTGGTTGTGGGCAAGTCTGACCTGGAGGAGCGCAGCCAGGTGCCTGTGCATGAGGCTGGGAGCAAAGCCGAGGAGAAGGGTGTGTAGAATGTGGAGAACTCAGGGAAAACATTCACCAACGTGGACAAGGTGTTCGATGACCTAGGGATGGAAATCCTAGCCAAGATGTGAGAGCAGAAAGACAAGAGGAGAAGAGTTTCATGAGCAAGAGTTTTAGAGTGGTGCTGCTTGTTGTGAAAGGCGGGGGTGAGGAGAGTCTCTTCCCTCCTTCCCTCAGTCCTTCTGTCCCTCTGTCCCTCCCTCCCTCTTTCCCTCTCTCTTCCTCTCCTTCTTTCTCTCCCTCCTTTCCTCCTCCCAGCAGGCAGCCTAATTCTAGGAAAATTATGCAGGAGATACGAAACAGTCATGTAGTGATTACAAAGAGAAGACTATACTGTCACTGCATCTTAGTCCCCCTAGTTTAAGAACATTGCCTCCCATCTTTTGTTTAGAAATTAAAATGGCTCTTTTTAAAATCCAGACATGGTAGTACATACCTGTAATTCCAGCACTTGGGAGACTGAGGACTGAGGATAGCCTTGAGTTCAAGGCCAGCCTGGGCTAACTAGCAAGACCCCTCATCTCCGTAAGAAAAGGAATAAATTTTTTATTAGGTTTTAGAGGAGGGCTTGGGGTAATCCCCCCATCTCAATCTTTAGCAGCTCAGAGGTCACAGAAGATCCACTAAACTCTAAATAACACTGAAAAAATGACAGGTGGGTTTTTCTTTCTTTTTTTTTAAAGATAAGGTTCTGTGGCTTTGAGGCACAATTAGAAAAATGAACTTGTTTGGTCAGATAGACCCTAAAAAAAGCAGTGGCTTCTTTTCTCCTTGGCTTCCTTCTTTACTGAGGGAACTTCCTTTTGGGAAGACACTGGTTCTTCTAGTAAGCATGCTGTCTTCATGTCCCCTGGCTAGGTGCTCTCCCATACCAGCCACTTCACTAGGTCCCTCTCCACTTGGTCAACAGAGGTCCAACAGGCCTCTTCTTTTTCTCTTTCTTCTGAAAAATGCCGCAAGTTCAAACTGTGCGACAGAACCATGAAGCCAGAGCCAGTGTCTGTCTGCTCAAGAACTGCCTGGGGACTCTCAATTTCATTAGAAGTGGAGAAAGACGAGGAAGGCCATTGCCTGTCGCCTAGTGCAGCTGCTGGTTCTGATGTGTCTCTGATGGACCAGTCATGAAGTCAGAAAAAGCTGCGTGGAGAGCCTGCCTTCACCCTCCCTTCGGCCCTGCAGAGTCTTGTCACCTGAACGGGACCCAGACAGAAGCCAGCCACTGAGTAGTTTCCCCTCCTTTTTCTTTTGTCTTTTATTTATTTATTTATTTATTTATTTATTTATTTATTTATTTAATTTATTTATTTAATTTTCATTATTGTTTTACTTCATGATTTCAAAATACAATTAAACATTATATGAATATCTTCTGAAAACTGTGTAAAAAAAATCAATGCTACATTTTTAAATGAAAATTTGTTTTTCTAAAAAACTGTCAAAATATGAAATACAGCCTATGATAAAAGAAATGCTCAAATATTTAGGAATAAAGAACAATTGGTAATATTGTATTATGATATTCTATAAATAACTGCATTAGAATGTGTATACATTAGAATGTATAGACAGATATGCTTTGTCCAGAATGTATTTTACAAGTTGCATGTCTTAGATAAAGGAAACACTTCTTCATTTAAAATCTGTACATGTAAAGATTTTTTTCTTCTTCTTCTTTGGTTTATTTATTATTATTTTTTTTTATGGGGCTTTTGGCTACTCTAACATTTCCCCCTCTGAAGAGGTAACCCTAAAGTCTTTTAAGGCTTAGATAAGGGCTTCCAA
>NW_008347189.1:1570318-1584515 GCF_000622305.1 Nannospalax galili
CTCTAGAGTGATGGATTCAGGATTTGCTTTCAGGTATTTTGATAGCTGTTGGAGTGGTTAGAATCAGTGTCAGTTCCCTCTCAAAGGCTTGAGAGGGAGAAAACAAATTCCCTTCCCTTTTTAGAAGTGAGCATTTCATGTCTAAATTAGATGCCAAATATAAACCTGAGTGGGGAGAGTGGGAGCCCTTGGGGTGGAAGTTTTTTATGGAAATTGTGGTAATTAGGGTCTGACTCCTGGAAAGTGAACTTGTATGACTACCAAAGAATTAAAAAAAAAATTTTATTTAAAAAAAGCCAAATACAAAAAAATTTTACAAATTTAATTTCTTAATATGTATAGGGTAATTTATAGTATCTATTTTCTTTTGCATGAGGTCTGGTCGTTTGTATCTTTCAAATTTTATGTTAATTTCATCTAATTTAAGCAAAATAATTGATATAATGTTCAGAATTTCTTCCTATTATTTTAATAGGTTTAGCATTATTGATAGTATTGTCTCGATATTTAATGTGTCTTTTTTTTCTAATTTACTCATAATTTTACTTAAGATTCCTAAGGTATAAATTAAAGTCATTGGCTTGAAATCCTTCTTTATAACTGATATAAATATTTAATACTGTAAAATTTCCAGGTGGATGATGTAGTGCATTGCTGCATTTCTAAGCCACATTGCAGTTATGCCTGAATTAAAAAACAGCCTGACTCAGTATTTGTTTTAAAGCCAAGAAGCTGAACTCTGAGAACCTGTTTCTTGAGATGGCTCTGGGAACTATGCTCCTGAGCCAGGGCCTTGCACATTCTTTTATTGAGACAGTATCTCCAGCATGAATTGGGGGCAGTAGAACCTACCCTTATCAGAGAATTGTGCTCTTTGATTCCCTCGACCTAGAATATCACACACAATTACAGACTTTTCAATGTTTTTCATTGTTTGCAATGAGAAAACACATTGCTTTCAGTACTTTGATATGTAAAACATGCATGTATAAATCCATTCATACTCTATATACAGTATCTTGGATGGAGGGCAAGCAGGGCGGATCCTGAGTGATTAAGATCAGATGCCCAGGTCACAAGAAGAGTACATGGTTCAGTGAGCTTGTTTACATTATAAATAGTAACTTTTTAGTTGCAAGGTTCAGTAAAAGTCTTTAGGCCATGTTCTGGTCTGTTTCTCCATTGCTGTAACAAAACACTCTGACCAATATCAACTTGGGGAGGAAAGGGTTTGTTTAGCTTACATATCTCGGGTCACAGTTCATCCAGAAGCCCAAGGTAGGAACTCAGGGCAGGAACCTGGAGGCAGGAGCTGGAGCACAGGCCATGGAGGAATGCTACTTACTGGCTTGCTCCCTTGGCCCCTGCTCAGCTTGCTTTCTTATGCAACACAGGCCCACCTGCCCAGGGGTGGCACCACCCACAGTGGTCTAGGCCCTCCCACATCACTCATCAAGAAGATGCCCCTCAGACATGGCCACGGGCCAGTGCAATAGAGGCAATCCCCCAACTGAGGCTCCCTCAATCCAGGTGTGTCAAGTTGACACTAAAGCTATCCAGCATAGGCCAGATTATGTCCATATTGTAAAAGTCATTCCTGCAGTGCATGACTGTAATACCCATACTTGGATGCTGAGGCAGGAGGATTGTGGATTTGAGGCCAATACATATCAAGACTGTGTCTCAAAAACAAACAACTACCTATACCACCTTGATACAATAATATAATATATATTGTATTTTGCTTATATAGTATTTTGGATTTCATCCATGATCAAATTTCCTCTATCCTTATTCTGATTGTTTTGTGTAATTTTCTCATTAAAGAGAGAAACTTTGCCTCTTTGGAAGGAGTAGATTTGTTAAATCTCAGTCTGTAAATTTGTATTTGCCTATACAATAATTCCATCAATTTTTCCTTTATGCATTTGGACCTCTGTTATTAGCTCAATAAACTTTAGAATTATTTAATGTTTTTAATGATTTTATGTCCTTATTATTATCAAATAACCATCTATATTCTTCACTCTGACACCAGAGTGTCTGATGTCAATACATCTATCCCAAGTTTTCTCTTTCTTTCTTTCTTTCTTTCTTTCTTTCTTTCACCATTTGGTGTTTTTTTAAAATTCCCTTTTTAGAACTGAATTTTTGCAAATTTCATATACCATATCTTTATTGTATTTAGATCCCCTCTCCTATTTATACCCCCTACTACCCCTACCCAATTCCATGTACTGTATTATAACACACAGATACACACACACACACACACACACACACACACACACACACACACACCTGCAGGCACACACACATGCCTATAGAGTCAAATTTGTGTCATCAAATGTCCTTCAGTGTGGGTCCATCCAGTGGAGCCTAGTTAACCTACCAAGCGTCACACTCTCACTCTGCCTCCCCCAGCAGCCATTGGTTGCCAATAGTTTTTCAGGTTGTTAAGCTTTCTTACCCACTTCCCTGTGCCTATGTTGGAATTTTGTCTGGCTTGAGCTTGCATGACACTTGTGTATGCTGTCACCATTGCTGTGGGCTCATATGAGTAACTGAGCAGCTGCCTGAGAAACTCTGTTTCCTTGTGGTCATCCACTGCTTCTGGCTCTTATAATCTTTCCACCCTCCCTTCTGCAATGATCCCTGAGACTCATGGGGCAGAAGTTTGATATAAATGTCCTATTCAGGGATAATTACTCTGCAACCTCTTGTTCTCTGCATATTGGTCAGTTTTGGGTTTCTGTGTTAATCACTATCTGCTGCACCAAGAATCTTCTCTGCTGAGAGCTGAGAGATGCATTAATCTATGGGTATAACAAAACGATTTTAGGAGTCAGTTTAATAATGTATCTATTTAGCAGAAAGCTTGTATTAGGTTCCCCTCTATGTTCTGTGACCTGTCTAAACCTCAGGTTCCCAGGTCTGATATCAATGTCAGGTATGGGCTCCATCTATGAAGACCTTAAATCCAATTACAAACTGGTTGGTTACTCCCATAATATTCATGACACTATTGCACAAGTGGGCATAGCTTGCCAGGAGTTGTTGTTATAGCTTGCAGGATTCAAACCTGTGTAAGGCTGATGATTAATTTTCTCTTCAGATAGCATACACAACATCTTCTAGCACTATGAAAACTAGCCAGTAGAGATGAGGCTCTGAAGTCAGTACCAGCTTGATTTCTTCTTGTTTTCTCTATAGCTTATGTAGATAGTGTCTTCAGCAATAGGGTCTTACCCTGAAGTTCTGGTGGGTAACCAAGAGCAGGGACAATGGTTAGTATTGCTTGAGGGTCTGTAAGACTCCTGCTCAACAGCTTCAAAAGAGGGACTCTATTCTTGGCATTGGGCTTTTATTTTGTTAACCTATGGGGCCTAGTTAGGGCAGTGTCCCTGTGTTATAAGGTAACTCCTTTTAATCTCTTTTTATTATACATATGAATATACTTTTTCATTTATTATGTTTATTTTATGTGTATGAGTGTATTGCCTGCATGTGTGTAAGTGCACCTGTGTCATGCAATGCATGAGGAGGTCAGTAGAGGGCATTGGATTCCTCTAGAACTGGAATAACAGATGGTTGTTAGCCACCATGTGAGTGCTGGGCATCGAACCTGGATCCTCTGCAAGAACAGCCAGTGCTCTAACCACTGAGCAAACTGTCCAGCCCAGTGGTAGGTTTCTTTTCCTTTTTTAAGATTTATTTTTATTTTTGATTTATAGGTATGTGTGTATGTGTTTGTGCCATATGTATACAGGTGCCCTCAGAGGCTGGAAAAAGGTGCTGGATCTGGATTTAACAGGTAGTTGCAAGCTGCCTGATGTGGGTGCTGAGAACTGAACTCAGGTCCTCTGGAAGAGCTGAAAGTGCTTTTAACTGCTGATCCATCTCTCCAGCCCCTTGTGCCTTCATATTTAACAACTTTTAAAAAATATATTTATTTATTTATTTTTTGTGTATGCGTGTATTGTCTGCATGTAGGAAAGTGCACCCATGTTGTGCAATGCCCGTGGAGGTCAGAAGAGGCTGTCGGATCCCCTGGGACTGGAGTTAAGGACAGTTGTTAGCTGCCATGTGGGTGCTGGGATTTGAACCCGGGTCTTCTGCAAGAACAACCAGTGTTCTTAACCACTAAGCCATGTCTCCAGCCCCTTAACAACTATTTTTTTTTGTTGTTGTTGTTAAATGTTTCTCTTAGGCTTTGATTTTAGGAAAAACAAAACCCTTAGGTTGTAAAATTGTAGATGTTAAGGTTATTTACATTCAGCACGGTGGTTGAAAGGTTCGGTTTAATCTTATCATCTTGAAATTTGTTTTCTCTAACTACCTGTTTTGATTTTATTCTCTTTCCTGGGCTTCTTTTAATTTAACTGAGCAGTTTGGTATCACATTTTCATCCAGCATTTTTAATAACTTCATTTCATTTCCTTGTTGGCTTAGGGCTTATGACTTCTTGTTATTTTAATTTCTGTTTAGGTATAACTTCTGCAGCCTAGCTTCAAGTGACGTTATCTGAATCTGTATACAGTATAAGACACTGAAAATAGTGTGCCCCCATCTTTGTACTGCTATACCACATATCCTTCCTTCCTCTCTCTCCCTTCATCTGTTCTCCCTCCTGTCCCTCCCTAGTTGAGTTTCATGTATGTGATAAATGTATACTAAATGACTATACTCTGCTCAGTGGTTGATTACCTTTTAAAGACATTGAGTAACAAGAAAACCATGCTATTCAATCAGGTAACCGCTTCCTTGTACTTATTACTCCACACGCAACCCCCTGTTTCTGGGTGATTTCCTTTCTCTGCCTGAAGTGCTTACTTTGGCATTTCTTATGGTATCCGTTTATTGGTTCTAAATTTTTTGAGCTTTTCTGTATTTAGAATAAATCAATTTCCTTATTTTTGAAAGACATTTTTACTGACTATGGAGTACTGGATTGATACTTTTCTTCCATATAGTAAAGATATTTTTTTTCCTGGTTTCTCGCCGTTATTATTTGTCAGTTAGAATCTGCCATCAACCTTACTTTGTATCTCTCTTTGTAATGTGTACTTACTTTAATGATTTGTAATGTTTCCTTTACATAACTGTGTTAAAGAAGTGAGATTATGATGTTACATGACTGTATTTAAAAGTGAGGTTATGCACACCCTGCTGTTATCATTCATATTATTTGTGCTTGTGCTTGCTCATGGTTCTTGAGCTTCTTGGAGCTATAGGGTTATGGCTTTTTACCAAGTTTAGGAAAATTTTGCCATCCTTTCTTCAGGCTTTTCTTCTGTTAAATGCCTGTCCTCCCTCCTGCGTGAATTCCAGTCTTGCATATACTAGGCAGTTTGAAGCTGCTCCATAGCTCATTGGTGCTTAACTTATATCAAAAAAATATCTCCAAGCTCCCATTTTGGATAATTTCTGCAACTTTCAGCTCACTAATGTAGTTTTTCCTGCTGTGTTTATTGGCCATTAATCCTCTCTGGTCTGCTTTTTCATCCCACACATTGTGTTTTTCATCTCTAAAAGTTTTATTTGGATCTTTTTATGTTTGCCTTGTCTCTACTCAATGTTTTAAACATATGGAACATGTTTATATTAACTCCTACAGTCTCCTCATCTGCTAATGCTACCTGCAATATGTGCCGTTTTTATTGAGATTCAAGTTTCTATTTTATCATTATGAGATATATTTTCTACTTTCTTTTATGCTTGATAAATTTTGACTTTGTGCCAGATGTGATCCTACAGCTTATGTTCCCATAAGTATTCTTGTTTTAAAAATTATTTAATATGTTTATTTTATATGTATGAGTGTATTGCCTGCATGTATGTAAGTGTACCCATATCATGCAATGCCTGCAGAGGTCAGAAGAGATCCCCTGGAACTGTAGTTACAAATGGTTGTTAGCTGCCATGTGGGTGCTGGGAACCAAACCTGGGTCCTCTGCAAGAGCAGCCAGTGCTTTTAACCACTGAATCATCTCTCCAGTCCCCCTTAAATATTCTTGAGTGTTGTTCTAGGGCTAAGATAAATGGAGACACTTATCCTTTGAAACTGTATTTAAGATTCCTAGCTGGGGTTGATCAGTGCTCATTCTAGAGTTTTGTTTTCCAGTACTGAGGTGAATTGTTCACAAACTTACTCTACCTACAACCCCATGGATCCTGAAGTTTTCCAATTTGGGGGAACAGGTATTGTTATTGTCCCTGCTGTGAGCACCAAGCATTGTTAACACAGAATAAATCTTTACTTGGCTTGCAGTAGTTATATCCCACCTACTGGCCAGTACTTTAAATACACAAGAAGGGGGCATGATGGATATCTCAGGTTTGTTTTCTGTGCAGTTTTCCTATTTCTTGTATTCTCTAACAAGCTTTTTCTGTCTTTATACACAAGGCCCACATTGTTCTCTCCACTGCTCATAAAGTTTTATTATACTCTGCCTAGAGTCGCTTACTCTAAGCTCTCAGAGCCTCAGCACAATCCACTCTGAGGGTTTACTGTATCTGTTCCCATCTCACTGAATTCTTAGTTTTCAAATACACCATGCTTTCTTCCTCTTATGTCTGTAGCACTGTCACATAGTATACATATTTTATGCCCTGGTGCCTCCTCTCTATCACCTTTCTTGTGTTTTGGGGCCCTTACATGAAATATGAATTGCTTGAATACAGGCATTATAACACCAGGTCAGTCCAGCTGATAACAGAGAGGACTACTAAATGATCATTGGGCCAGTAGCACATACAGTGTGGATATGCTAGACAAGAGACAATTCATATCTCAGGCAGATGAGATGAGATTTCATCATACCACTTAGAATGGAATTGTGATCAAGCTTTTATGAAGTATTTCAGGGGTTTTCTATTTAGCATTTTTTTGGCTATAGTTGACCATAGGTAATCAAAATTAAAATAGAAAGGTAAGAGTACTCAATATCAAATACTTGTACGGGCCCTATTATATGCCAAATATTTTTCCAGTGCTTTGAATGCGTTAGTTAATATATCCAATCAACAATCAGAAAAGCAGGTCACTCTGAGCTTTTATTTTCAAGTGAGGAAATGGAGGAAAAGAAAGGATAAAGACATTTGCTCAAAATTTCCACAAGTAGTTAGTGACAGAGCTTATATATGAACTGAGAAAGGCTGGCTCCAGCATCTGAAACCTAAGCATTATTCTAAATTATGAGTCAGTTGACAGGTGGTAAGAGATCCAAAGACAGTGAGTGGATAATGAAGATTAAGCCCAATCCAGAGGGTCTGTGAAGATTTTCCTGATGAAGTGATGGGAAAAACCAGGTGTGTGTGTGTGTGTGTGTGTGTGTGTGTGTGTGTGTGTGTATGTGTGTGTGTGCGTGTGTGTGTTTGTGTGTATGTATGTGTGGTCATGCATGCGCGGGTGTGTGAATCCATGGCATGCATACGTGATAGGGTGAAGAGAAGTTTATTCTGGAGAATTATGTAACACATCTCTAAATGTCTTCAAGGGAGGTATATATTTGTGAGTCTTTTAATTAAAATTAACTTCGTGTACAGCTTTCAGATTCTGTTTTGTAATGTAATGTCAAGTGCTGCTGGGTTTGTGTATGCTTTTCTAAAAAAAATCTGGTCTTTTATTTAGTTATTTACTTTATATATTTTTAAAAAATATATATTTAATTGAATTTTTGTGAATGTCATATAACAACCCTTAATTATATTTATACCCCCTCCCCTCTCTGCACCTCCCATAGCCCACCTACCAGATTTCATGCATTCTGTCATATATATTAAGACTTATTGAGTCAAGTTTATGTTACCAGATGTCCCTTGGTATGAGTTCATCAAATGGAGCTTGGTCAGTCTATCTAGCATCACTCCCTTAAAGAAGACAGATCTTCCTCACCCAACAGCGATGAGCTCTAATAGTTCCTCAGTTAATGTGGAGGCTTCTTACACATTTCTCCAGTTATATGCTGGGTTTTTGTCTGGTTTGAGTTTGCATGGGTCTTGTGCATACTGTCACCATTGCTGTAATTTCACATAAACAAGTTCCCAGCTGCCTGGAAAACATTGTTTCCTTGTAGTAATGCACCGTCCCTGGCTCTTACAGTCTTTCTACTCCATCTTCTGCAATGGTCCTTGAGCTCTGGGTGGCAGAGTTTTAATATGGGAGTACTATTCGGGGACATGCACTCTGCAATCTCTTATTCGCTACATTTTTTGTCAGTTGTGTTTTTCTTTGTTAATCACTCTCTGTCACATGAGGAAACTTCACTGGTGAGAACTGAGAGATGCATTAATATTCTATTTACCTCCTGTTCTGCTGTGTTCTATGAGCCTTAGGTGAGACAGTTCCATTGTAGTCATGTCACTTAGGGCTGGGCAACTAAAAGACATTTATTCTTTGTGTTCGACCCATTATGGAACTCTGTAGTAGTCTCTCTCTGTTGCAAAGGGAAGCCTCTTTGATGAGTGGCGTGAGGTAGATTTATCTGTAAATATAAGGATATGTATTTAGAATACAGTAAGAAATTATGTTGGTCTAGGGAAGTGACAGAAGTAGGTATTTCTCTAGGATCTATGACCTCTCCAGCCACGTGTATTTGGCTATATTTACAGTACCATACATGAGTTCCCTCCCATTGGGCAGGTTTTAGATAACTGTTAATTACCCCCAAGATAAAAATGCCACCACTGCACCAATAGAGGTAGTTTGCTGAGTGAGTCATTGTTGTGGTTATTAAGCTTTACAACTGGGTTGAACCATTGACTGATTTTCTACAAAAGTAGTTTGCATAGCATTCTTTAGAATTATGAGAGCTAGTCTTCAGGGAGGAGGTTTCCAGGTCAGTTCCAGTTCCATTTCTCCAAATCCTGTGTCTGAAGTAGGTCCTGTTTAACAATAGGGTCTTATCTTCAATTTCTGGGAAGAAATCAAGGTCTATAACAGTAGAAACCTATGTAATTTTTGGAGTCTCTTGGACTACAACTGATCGACAATTCGAAGGGAGGTTTCTTCTGTCCAGTACTGTGTTGTTATATGGTTTTCAGCTACACACATGAACATATATTGTATGTGTATTTTTTAGTAGGCTTTTAAGCTAATATTCTTTTTTTATTAATAAAAGGAAGAATTTATTTAGCGTACGGTTCCAAAGGGGCACAAGTCCATCATGGTGGGGAGGCATGGTGGCAGAGGCGGCTGGAGGAGGAGTGGAAGCTAAGCACTCACATTTTCAAGCAAATACAAGAAGTAAGAGAGCCACTGGAGATCTGGGAAGGCTTAAGAGCTCTCTAAGCCTCCCCCCCCCAGTGATATGTTTCCTCCAGCATGGCCATACCATCTAAGATCTCCCAAAACAGTGCTCCCAACTGGGGACAAATGTCTAAATGTTTGGAGCCTATGGGGGACATTCTCATTCAAATCACCACATTCTACTCCCTGGCCCCCATAGGCTCATAACCATATAAAATTCAAAATGCATTTAGTCCAATCTTAAAAGTTTCCATAGTCTTTACCAGTCTTAATATTATGTAAAAGTCCACAGTCCAAAGTCTCTTCTGAGACTCAAGGAAATCACTTAACGGTAAGCCCTTGTAAAATCAAAAGACAAATTACACACTTCCAACATACAGTGGAACCAAATACACATTCTCATTCCTAAAGGGAGGAATAGAGGCATAGAGAGGAAACGCTGTACCAAAACTAGACTAAAACCAACAGGACAAATACCAAATTCAGTAGCTCCATGTCTGACTATTGGGACTTTACTTCCAAAGGGCTTAGATGACTTAGCCTCTCCAGCTTTGCTGAGTGTAGCATACATCTCTCTCTTGGGCTGGTACCACTCCCTGTATGCAAATCTTCTTGGCAGATGCCTCACAGCTGTAGCATCACGAATGTCTTTTTGGGGTCTCCATTGACAACCAGGCCTCACCTTCATGGCTTCACAAAATGGCCTATCGAGGCCTTCTCTATGCAGGGGGATCCCTGCTGCATGCTGCCTGGCCTCAGTGGCACTCTGAAACCTCAGAGGAAGAACTGATGACATGTTCACTCTTGCATTTTTCATGCCTTTAAAGCCAGCCCCAGGTGACACTGCCGAGTTTGGCTGCAAGTTTTGGATGAAGCCCAGTCTGCTTTATCCATTTTAGAAGCTTTTCTCTTCAGTGGCCCCTGCAGCATTTTTCTTTCACAAGTTAGAGGCTTAACTGGCTGTGGTCTTGTGCTGAAGGCAGTCTCTCCATTATCTAAGTGCAAATCTTTTGGCTTCTCCTTAATCATTTTAATCTCCTTATCAAAGGGATCCTCTCTAACACATGCCTCAGCTCCAATATTTATCTTCCTAGTGCTCTTTTTTCAATCCAAACTGTATAGTCTGTATTTTTTTTTGCCCTATTTGCTCTTTTTCATTGTTGATCTGCATAATATTCACCATTAGTAGTCACACAACCATTTCTACATTAGGCTGTCTTGAAATATCCTCTGCCAAAGAAATTAGTCCATTACTTTTCAGTTTAGCCTCAGGCAAGCTTTTTGGCTGTGGGCAGACTCCAGCCAGACTCTTTGCCAAAATATCCCAGTTGCTGCCCAAGTCCTTATTTCCCTCCGGAACTGCATTGTTCTTAGCACTACTTTCTTTCAGGTGTCTACTAGAATGCCCTGTTAAACTCTGCCTACAGCAATCAATCACTTTTCTAGTCCAAACTTCCAAAGTCTTCCACATTCCTCCCAAAACTCATATGGTCAGGATCTTCACAGTCAACACCCCAGTCTTGGTACCAATTACTGTATTAGTCACTTTTCTGTTGCTGTGATAGAAGCACTGACCAAAACAACTTATTAAAGGAAGAGTTTATTTATCTTAGGGTTCCAAAGGAGCACAAATCCATCATGGCAGGGAGGCATGGTGGTAGAGGTTGCTGGAGGAAAAGTGGAAGCCAAGTTCTCACATCTTCAAACAGGCACAGGAAGCAAAAGAGTGAGCTAATTTGCTTTTAAGCCATCTTTTGAGCATAAGTTTCTGATGTCCTTCTTTAAAAGCTATGAACAATAAGCAGAAGAGGCTTTGGAATCATGGAAAAGCTAAATCCACATCCCGTTTTTTAAAAAGGTCATGGTTATTGCTCAATTTATTGGGCTTGTGTTTTCTACTTTTTGATTAATTTAAAGAGCATTAAACTTACAAAATATGAGCATTATCCTAAGTCAGTGCAAATATCCATATATCTGAAGGTTTCCATTGCTTGAAGGTGTCTGATAGACAACATACCCTCCCTCTTGACACTTTAGTTAGTTCTGTATCATCCATGACCAGCTGGACCTTCAGAGGAAACTAATTCACTATAAACAAAGGTAGTGGAAGAGCAGAGCTGCAGATCCAAGAACTCTAAAGACAGTAAGTTCAGTGAGAATGGGAAGGGGAACACTACTGAAGCTGAAGCATGAAGACCATGTTCTAACTACGAGTTCTTCTAACATTTAAAAGAGAATAATAGGGAGCAAATAGAAATTAAACTATTTATTAGCAGATATTTTAGCAGTTTCTCATCAAGTGACACATGTAGTGTTTAGTGTTCCTAATGAATTGCACTAGAATTATTTTTACACTTTTGGACATCTGTGGAGTGGTAAATGTGTTCCTAAATATTAGTTATAATTACAAGGAAATGTGTTTATATAAACTTATTTGGTATCAGGTTTTAGACTAATGTTGTTTTAATTAGGGATTTAATCATACACGATTTTCATCTCTCTTCACCTTTTATCCCTGTAAACCAAGATCTGACTGTATCCTCTGTCTGAGAGAGTTTACCAGGTTTCTCTGAACCTTGGTTCAAATTATGCCAATACCCCTATATCACTTAGGGTGTTGTATTTATAAGGATAGCATGATATAATATGTAACAAAGCATCTTATACAAATCTAGCACACACTGGATGCCTTAAGAATTTTAATCCTCTTCCTTTTCTCTCTTCACTGTCCTTTTTCCCTTCCTTTTAGAGTCTTAATTTCTTCAAGGGTCTATAGCAGAAGGTTAGAAGATGAAGTCACAGTTTTGTTATTCATAGGCTAGTGAGCTTGACTTAATCTTTCTGCTCCTTAGGTTTCTCACTGAGAAATAATTCATTAAATAGATCCCCTAAGAGTTCTGCAAGTGATAAAATCCTACAACTTCATTTGCTTTTATTCTTGAATTATGCATGAGAGTATTTGACTGTGCTTATAGTCACAAAGTTGTTTTGCTTTTTGTCCTGTTCAAAAGCAGATTTTGATCCTAGCTTTCTACCCCTGAAATTTAGGAGAGGATTTCCATAAATACAGCTGCATTAAATGCAAGGGTGACTGGCTGAGTTAGAAAAATCCAGGCCTGGGTAAGTTTCTATTAGTACAATGGTGTTTGACTATGTAGCTATAAAACTAAGGAGAGGGTCTTGAGTTAATACTTAAGAGGTGGGTTGTTCCAAGAGGAATTTGGCAGGTGATGATAACAAAGGATTTGAAAAGAGAGTTTCCCTGGATTAGCTAATGGGCCCAATAACTCACAAGGGCCCCTTAAACAAGGGAGGCAGGAGACTCAGAATAAGAAAATGACAGAAACAAAGACAAACATTTGATGATATCACACTAATGGCTTTGAAGAGGGAAGGTGGAGCCATGAGGTGGGAAAGTGAGAAGATTCTGGAACCTAGAAAAAGTAAGGAAATGGGATTTTCCCCTGAAGCCTCCATGAAGTCAGAACTGTCAGCACTTTGATTTTAGCCTGTAAGGTACATTTCAGGCTTTTGAACTACAGAATGATGTAGCTAATATTTACATGATTTTACAGATGTTCTTGTAGTACTTTGGATACAGCATTAATACAAAGCAAATATACTATGGCTACATTTGAAGTGAGGGATCTATATTTTGAAATATTTATTCTTTCTCCAAGTTACTCTGAACAAGCAACTCTATTACAACTAGATAGTAGGAGAAATGACTTGGTGAGTAAGTGGAGCTTGATAATTTTCAATGCTTCCAGGTCCTTTTAATAAGATGATGCTATACAGTAGTCCCTTCTGCATGAAATAACTACCATTATCACAACTTCAGCTGAGCCTGATCGCTAAACATTGTCACAGTTGGGTTTGTTGACGGTTGTGCTCATTCATTAAAGGAGGGCCAAGCAGGGTCATTGGACCCTCACCACGTTATCCAGCCACTCTTCCCAGCCAACTATATGTAATTAGGCCCTAATCACACATGGCCTCATGGATTTGGGGAGGGCTAAAGTATACAATCTGGGGAAGGCTAGGAAGAGAAGGCATGACTCATGCTGGGTAAAAGCTTTCCAGTGTGTATACCCTCAGGTCATACATACATCTCAGAACCCCTCAGTTATCTCAGTAAGTAAACTCAATAAATTCATTGGTTCCCCATAAAACTTTAATCAAATATTGGCTTGACACTAGAACCTTAAAAGGGAATAAACATTGCTTAGCATCCCCAGGAAAAGAAGTCTCACAAGAGATGGAAAATTTATTTGTTAATGCTATTGTGTCTCATAATTATTTTTAAAAAAAAGAAAGTGAGAATGTAAAAGATGTTAAAAGGATATGGGAATGGAGATATTTTCCAAACTAGAAAAAATGAGAAAGCCTAAGTAAGAGATGAAGGTCTGTGTAGGTTTGTTATGATATATAAAGAATGAGACAAAAACAATATACGCATAATATTAAAATTTCTATGGTCGTAGTTTGGTCAGCTGGTTTAAGGAACAAAATATATATCTAGTCAAGGCTTATCTGAGAATAGTTGGTTTTTTACCCAAGCCTTATCTAGATAGCACATAATAATTAAAAGTACCAGACTGGTGGAACTAACCTTATTGGATGTTTAACAGTCATAGTTTGAGGCCTATACTAATGTGGTCAGAGGGACTTAAAGGACAGTTTTTGCCTCTTGCCCTCCAAGGTTGACTAAGTTCCAGAGGACTATGGAACATCTCTCAAAATGTCCTGTAACTGTGGTGATCAACTGTCCTCTTGTTCAGGGAGGATGTGGAGACCCCAAGAGATGGATTTGAACCAGTGTCCAGTCTACAAAGAGGAGGGTCAACTCAGAGGAAACATTTCATTCATTCCAAGTGAAGCCAGACATGGTCAAGCAGGACCTTTGACTTATCTTCACATAGATGGAACTAGTAAAAGAAAGGAGCC